>NC_132934.1:86798394-87100763 GCF_034638445.1 Ciconia boyciana | reverse complement strand
GAATAAAGTGTATGGACTTTGGAAGCAAGGACAGGCTACACAGGACTACAAGACATGCTATTTGCCACTATAGTGAGAAAATTTGTATGGCCCAAGCTCAGTTGAAGCTTAACAAAAAAAGACTTTTAAAAGTATGTTAACAGCAAAAGAAAGACTAAAGAAAACATTGGTCCGTTACTTGATGAGGTTGGTCACCTCAACCCCAAATAAGGATGAAGATAAAGCAGATATTTAATGCTTTCTTTGCCTCTCTCTTTAACACCAATGATGGGCCCTGGGATGCCCGAGTCCTGGGTTGGAGGACCGCAACTGGCGGAGTGATAAGCTCCCAGTTGACTTTGAACTTGTATGGGATTTGCTGCTGCAACTGAATGCACACAAGTCTATGGGGCCTGATGGGATTCATCTCAGGGTACTGAAGAATTGGCCAGTGTTATTGTGAGACCTCTCACAGTTATTTATCAACAGTCTTGGGAAACTGGAGAGGTCCCAGTTGACTAAAGTTGGCAAATGTTGTCCCAATTTTCAAGAAGGGCAAGAAAGACAACCCTGGTAATTACAGACCTGTCAGTTTCACTCTGATGCCTGGTAAAATTATGGAGATTATTCTGGGAGTTATTGAAAAAGACTTGAAAGACAACACAGGTATCAGTCAAAGCCAGCATGGGCTCACGAAGGGGAAGTCATGTCTTACTAACTTAATCTTTCATTTACTAACTTAATTTACTAACTTAACTCAAAACTAACTTAATTTACTAACTAACCTTCATGACAAGCTTACCCACCTAGTGTACAAAGGGAAGGCAATAGATGTGGGGCGTTTTGGATTTTAGCAAAGGTTTTGATAATGTCTTTCACAATATCCTTCTGGACAATGTCCAGCATACAGCTAGACATGCACACAATACAATGGGTAAACAATTGGCTGATGGGTCGGGCTCAAAGACTTGCAGTAAATGGGTTAACATCTAGCTGGTGGTCAGTCACTAGTGGTGTTCCTCAGGGCTCAATTTTAGTGCCAGTTCTCTTCAAAGCTTTTATCAATGACCTAGACACAGGAGCTGAGTACACACTAAGCTTGCTGACAATACTAAATTAGGAGGAGCTGTTGATTCCCTCTAGGGGACAGAGGCCTTACAGAGAGATCTTGATAGATTAGCATGCTGGGCATTCACCCACCATATGAAATTTAACAGGAACAAATGCCAGATTCTGCACCTGGAATGGTATAATCCTGGATGTACGTATAGACTGGGGCACAAGAGGCTGGAGTGCAGTGCTGCAGAAAGGGATCTGGGTGTTTTGGTTGATGGCAAGCTCTGAGTCAACGACATGCCCTGGCAGGCAAAAGGGCCAACGTTATCCTGGGGTGCATTAGACACAGCACAGTTAACTGGTCAAAAGAAGCATGGTCCCACTATACTCAGCACTGGTCAAGCCTCACCTTGAGTACTGTGTGCAGTTTTGGGCTCCACAATGTAAGGACGATATAAAAACCTGCATCCAAAGGAGGGCAACAAAGATGGTGAAAGAGGGCATGACTTACGAGGAGCAGCTGAGGATACCAGGTTTGTTCAGCTTAGAGGAGACTAAGGGCTGACCTCATTGCTGTCTACAACTTCCTCATGAGGGGAAGTAGAGAGGGAGGTGCTGATCTCCTATCTTTGGTGCCCAGCAACAGGACACATGGGAATGGCTTAAAGCTGCATCAGGGGAAGTTCAGATTGGATATTAGGAAAAAGTTCTTCACTGAGAAGGTGGTCAAGCTCTCCAGGGAAGGGGTCATGGCCCCAAGGCTGTCTGTGTTCAAGATGCGTTTAGACAATGCTCTTATCCATGGTTTAACTTTTAGGTTGCCCTGTGGGCAGTGAGGAGTTGGACTCGATGATCCTTGTGGGTCCCTTCCAACTCAGGATATTTTATGATTCTATGATTCTGTGAAATCTCCAAGTCCTAAATCTAGTATAGGGCACCCCAGTCAGACAGGGAAAAGGCTAGCCCCTGAAACAGATGAGATTTTGCCTTGGAAACCCAAGCACAGAAGAGAGTTTAGTCAGTGGATTAAGATTTCTCCTATACTTTTGGCCAGGAAAGTAGGGGGAAAAAACCAAGGTGTAACAATGGAGGTCAGGACAGAGTACATACATGCTGCTGCGATACAGAAAAGCAGGTAAACCCATGCTCACCTCTAGCATCTATAGGCAGCTAAGAAACCAGCCCTGGTCACCTGTGCAGCTATATGAGCATCCACACCTGCTCATTCTCTCCCCACCCTGTGATTTCTCAGTGAACAGCAGGGTATTTCCCTTGCTCCTTTCCCCACAACATCCTGATTCTGCCTTCAACCAAATTAAAGCTCTGTTCCCCCTCCCCCTATGCAAAATAACCTCTTTTTCTGGCACTAAGCACACTTAGACACAGCATTAATTTGGGGGGGTTTAATTTTTACAAATGTTTGAATCACTGAGCAGACAGTGACACAAATAGATATTCCAGCAGTGACAGGCACCCAACGAATGACATTTTCCTGAATTCAGTCCCAGGTTCTCTTGGGATCAAGAGTGAAAGAGAAACAAAATTTACTAGAAAAAAAGCCTAGTGCTGATGGCAGCAGAACTCCCTCACTTGGCCAAAAAAAAGAATTCTGATTTTACCCTACAGAAATCTAAAAATTAATAAGGATTAGAGGTGAATTACTATATCCACATGGGTTAATACCAGTAAGCACCCTTGCCTCCTCCCCACATATAAATGGTGGGGTGAGAAAGGGATTACAGCTGCCTAGTGGCAGAGCCCAATTCCACAACTGCATCACCACAGATGGAGCAGGGGCAGAGAGCAGGGCACAGATGGAACCAAATCTGGCTACTGGATTAACAACTTCAAAGTGAGGGCAAACAATGCTAGTGGAGGGAGTTCAAAGCTCCTCACTCATATCTTCTGCTGGTGAGCACCGGTGGTTCTAGGAGGCTTTAGTTTCTTTCATTTCTTCCCTTGCTTGAGTAGGAGACTGTCACTGAAAGGGAGACAGAAGTGAGCCATTAGTCCAGAAAGCATAAGCAAAGCTGAACCAGACCCTCCCTACAGACTTGGGGGTGTAGGGTGTCACACCCAAAGGATCTGGACTTCAAGTCCTTCCTACTAGGTACTTTTTTCAAAGCCTCTTAAGCCTTCTGGGATGAATAAGACAGAATCTGGTCAGAGGTAATGAAGAAGAATCTCACAATCAGAGATCCCACAAAAAAACCCCAAACAGCTCTGGCTTCCTTTCTTGATTCTAAGAAATCTAAGCTGCATACTATTAGCTCAGCTGGCACTGCCTTGTCCAGTAAACACTGGACAGATTAGGCAAAGCCACCAAACTCCTGCCAGCTCTGAAAGCAGGGAATAGGGTTTTCTAGCATGGGCTAGAAAGCTTTTGGAGAATAACAACAGAATCTTTCCTAGAGATCGTTACTCCAAACCAACACAAATTCCTATGATCACCTAACTGCCTTCTTAAAGCCCTCTTTGCCGTAAATACAGGATGGCCTGTATACATGGGGCAGGTCAGAGATGCTCCTTAGTTATTCCTGCCTTCCCCATGCCAGGTTCCTTATGGGACACAGACAGAGCTCCAATTACTGAGTATCTCCTACTTGATGTAGATGTTTGTGGGGCCCCTGCAAGGAAGGCTTCACGCTTCACATCACAAATGGGAACTGAGGTAGAGATGGAATAAACTTCCTGTGGCCAGAAAGGCCCAAGCCAGAAACATCCCAGGCACCAGGCAAACATCAACACCCTTGCTCCAAGTACTAACAAAAGGATCAAAATAAACAGTGTCTTACCTTCCTCTGTGTGTCAGGAGACGCAGTAAGGGGGGGCAGGGAAAGGAAGAAAAACCAAGAGTAAATTGATTAGATTTAACAAAAATCTCAATTTCTACAGTAAGTAAGACTGCTCCCTACTTGGCTGTGTCCTCTGGCATCAGGCTCCTCTCAGAGAAAAGATCCTGAGAGAGCTCCAGAAAGGGGACCAGCTTCACAGGCAGGGTGCAGATAAATCCGGCCATCTGGGCCCTTTACCTGGTAAAGCCCTCATCCTGCAGGTTCAGTACCAAATTATCTGCTGTGAGATACACACGGTTCTGTGAGCCAGCAATCTGAAAAAGAAATCCATTACAGAGATGGCATAAAGGAGTATAAATGCACATGGAGGAATAGCACGAGTAAGGAACCTATCTCCCTCTCCAGATACAGCACTCCTTTTTTATTTACTTAAGATCTCGGTTAAATCCATGCAATTCCCCAAAACAACTCTGTAACTTCCTGACTTCCCATCCCAGTGCCATCAGACTTCCTAAAATAAATGCTCATTCTCTCTCTCCGTCAGACAGACCTTTGATCCCAAGCTTATCCTGTTCCCTCTTCTCAGCCACAGGAAACCAGGAGCTTTTGGTGGCTGCAGCTGAGTGTGGGTGATGGAATCTGATGTGGATCTGGCCTTGTCATATGGAGGGCATGAACTCCTAGCCCCATATCTAATTGCCGATCATTGCAAGCTAAATCTTAAGCTCTACTTGAGCAGAGAAGGGCTGGGCAGGAACAAAGATCAGGACAGGGCAGGTCACATTCGCCTTAAATTCATCATGTGGCCACTGGGCTGGGAGGACAGCACAAGGACTGCAGAAAGACGAAGGAAATTCTGTGCCTCATTGCTCACCGTTTTTGAGATGTTTTGAGCAGCTCGGATCTTACGTAGCTTGATGTAGCCTGGATTCCTGCTGAGAGCTTCACCAAGGTACACGGGAGCAACAGTTAAGGAAAACCCTGCTAATGGAAGCTGCTTACCCTCAAGGAATTCTTCCTAAGCCATATCATCAAATGTCTTAGCAATCTTTGTCCCAATAACTTGTGCCTTTGGGCAGGCATATTTTTACTTGCCAAATCAAAGAACAACATTACGCATTATGGTCACACACAGCCAATAAAAGTTAAACCTTACAACAGGGAGTGAAGGCTCATGGCCTTCGCTGCTCTGACCTGTAACCTCACTCCAGCCAACTGTAGGGGGGGGGAAAAAAAAGGCAGTGACCTACTTGAAGCTATCATCTGATAACAGTCTCCTAAGCGTGTGCCCAATGTGACAGATTCTCAAGACTGTCAAAGCTCACAAGCCACAACCCACAACATCTCTCAAAGCAGGATATCATCTTGGCAGCTGTAGCTTCCCCTTCAGCCTGAACAATCTTCTGCTTCTGCTCCTGCTTGGCCTTCTCCACTAGAAACTGTGCGCGCTGTGCCTCCTGCTGGGCTGCAGAGAGAATGGCCAAAAGCATTCGAAGCAGATCCCATTTTCCAAGCCCCCCACCAGAACCCTACAGCTGAGGCCTGGGGGCTCTGCTTCCAAAAGAACTGACAGCATTCTGGGGCCATATCCACAAATAAGAAATGTATCTAAGTGTACTTTACTACTTCTTAAATAAAATCAACAGCATCCAGACCCTCTAAGCATAATCCCCATAGTAAGTGATAGAGTCCCAGTCTCAAGAGGAACTCTACAGTCTTGGGAACTAAGTCCCACTGACAGTCTATCCCATTAGCTATGACCCAAAGTTTTTGATAATACTTGTGAAGGAACCTGTTTAGCTCCATTACTAAGGAGGCTGAGGTTTATAGCTCTGTAGCCGTATCAATGCAAAAGAAATGATACCCTAGGCCAAATTCTGCTTCCTTGTTTAATAATTCAATGAAAAGGCAAAGGCAATCCACCCTTTCTAGGCGTAAATTGAACTCACCCACTTGCTTAGCCTCCACAGCTGCTGTGTATTCACGACTGAAACTAAGCTCTGTGATAGCCACATCATCCAGGATGAGGCTGAAATCCTTGGCTCTCTCTGTCAGTTCTCGCCTAATGAGCAGAGACACCTGAAACACAAATATAGCAAAAAGACTACCAAACGCAGGCTGTTTCTCACTTCCTGTGCACTCCA
Source organism: Ciconia boyciana (assembly GCF_034638445.1). Classification (NCBI taxonomy): domain Eukaryota; kingdom Metazoa; phylum Chordata; class Aves; order Ciconiiformes; family Ciconiidae; genus Ciconia; species Ciconia boyciana. Next base: position 87,094,789 of record NC_132934.1, on the reverse strand, counting down.
AAAGTGAAGCACAACTGCTCTTTCCAGTTCATTCACACCACATCAGGCCCAAGAGAGACATCACCTAAAACAAACCCTGAACCATGGACATTAATACCATCTCTGAATCTGTCACCTCTAAATAACGCTGCATATCCATAGCTATGTACTGCATTTTCAAAAGTATATTACAGCTTATTTATAGTTATTACTTAACTATACTATACAATTACTAGTGCAAAAATAAAAAACTTCTTGAAAGTTTTTTTGCTTTCACATCCTATCACATGTAGTTCCACAGTTCCTACATGTTTTGGCAATAAGTATTTCCTTCTCCATCCTGAATTTGCCACTGTTTGCAGTTTGACTGTCTCCTCATATTTATATTCAGATTAAGAAAATAACAATTACCAGTCCCCACTGCTACACATTGTAGATGTATCACGTCTCTTAACTACTGTAGCTACTCATCTAGTGTGGCTACTCCACTTTTTTTAGTCTCTTTGGACGAGTGTTGTTGGTAGATATTTTGATTTATTCTACTCATTTCTGAGTTACCTTTAACTTGCCAGTTATCTTTTTCAGGCAGGCTGACAAGTCCTGCACCAAATATTGACTTAAATAGAAATGACTGCTGCAGTATCACATCCTTGACCAGTCCAGTATTGGCCTTTACTTTTATTGCAGCTGTTTATGAGCAAAATTCTAAAATGATGCCAGAATCCTTTACTGATTGAACTGTGAGCACGTAACGACGTAAAGTCACTTCATTTTCTTCTGATTATCAATCGCTTCAATATGCATTACTTCACAGTAACGAACGAATATAGGACAAGAAGGCAAATTCAAGTCCCTTTGTTCAGAAATTTCAGATACCCAAGTCTTCTTTGCTTCCGATAAATCAAAATCCCTTGCAGACATGGTTTCTTTGCTGTCACATCCTCCCTTTCCACTTATTCTCTTTTCTACAAGATCATTAACAAATCACTTTAGTGCACAGCATGTGGCCTAGCACAAAACCTGCAATGGATCAGTTCCCACAACATGACCTGGACACTTAGCTTTTTTGTCATGGATCAGCAACTAATTAAGAGATGCTTCGTATTTCACCTTTCTGACAACTTATCCTCTTTAGTAGGCTCACACAAGATCTCCTCTAAAGCCTTTTAAAAGAAGATCAGCAACTTCTCTCTCCCTCAGCTGTGACAGGTGACAGGTATGCTCAGAATCCCTGGCAATCAAATTATCAGAACACAAACTTTCAAGTATAGGCTTTTATAAGTTAAATATTTCTATTATTTTGCAACTCGCCCGCACTACTCTCTAACCTTTCTCTAAACATTTCTCTAAACAAGGTAGAAATATTTGCTACCCTTCTGTAGCACCCATGACTGAAAGTTTACTGCTTTGTTAACTGCTCATCCACTTCGCTTTTCAGATCCTTTAAAACTGTTTAGTTTGCTCTGACAGCTCTTCTGAGACCTATGAAAGGCCAGCTAATAATTTTTTTAAAGCCAGTTCTACTGTTACCTGTGGACTATGATGTAAATCAGCCCTCCCTTCCCCATCATTACATTATGGCACAGTTTTGCACTCTATATACCAATGAATCCAGTTTTCTTCTCAGAAGCTAGTGGTACAGCCTTAGTGTTTGTATCTGTATCGGAATCAAACTGTAAGCGAGATACAGTTCCATGCCCTTTCCATTTGGATGCACCATCCACCAGCCTAATATATTTATCCTTCATCTAGTGTAACATTCCCCATATCCACAGTTTAGTTGTTTCTTTGCAACCTGAGTGTAAGTCTCCTCCAGAAAAGTTCACCTGGGCTCTCTGAGTGATGAGCTGTGAAGCGTTAAACTTGGCTACCACACTCTTGAGCACTTCATTAACGATGGAAGGCAGGACTCGCTCCTCATAGTCCAGGCCCAGGCGCTGGTACATGCTGGGCAGCTCTGCGGCATTGGGGCGTGTGAGAACACGCAGCGAAATGTTCACCATCTGCAAATCTGAAGAGGAGAAAGAGATAGAAGCGGGGCCAGCGCCACAGCCGGAATCCCGCCCCCTCCCACCCCACAGGCGCTGCCTAGGCCTCGTGCTCCGGCCTGCGGAGCCGCTCTCACCTTTGGAGCCGGTGGGGGAGGAGATTTTCCGTGGCCGGGCTCGAATATCGTAGATTATGGGGTACTGGAACCAAGGGATCCTGCGAGGGGCGGAAGGCCCGTTACGCGGGGCGATCAGGGCAGCGCGGGTCCCGCCGCGGCCGGGCCCGCGGGGCCGGGCTCGGGGAGGGGAGCTGAGCCCTACCTGAAGTGCAGCCCCTCGGCGAGGATAGTGTCCTGCTGGACGCCGCCGATGCGGTTGAAGAAGATGGCCCGCTGCCCGCCTTCCACTGCGGGGAGAAGAGGCACGGTCAGCGCAGGAGGCGGAGGAACCGGGCGCGGGGGGGCGAAAGGGACTCACCGATGAAGACAGACTCGCGGACGCCGTAGGCCAGGGCGCCGGCGCCCAGCAGCAGCTTGAGGGCGGTGCCGACGCCGCGCGGCCCGGCCGGCAGCCGCCCCGCCAGATCCTTCAGGTTCTGCGCCATGGCCGCGCCGCGCCGCGCTCCCCACCGGGAAGGACACCGGAAGCTGCAGGCGTCAAGGCGCTCCGCCGGGAAACCGTGGGGCGGGCGGCGCCACCGCCCCTTCCTGCCCCACCACCGCCTTCCACCGGGACCGTACTGCCCTCCGGAAGTGGGTCCGGCCGGAGCGAGATAACCAGCGCGCCCCAGACGCCATCTTGGGTGGGCAGCCTGGGGGCGGGGCGGGGGTGGTGCTCCCGTTGACGTGTGCCAGGTGCCGCGCGGTGCAGCGGTAGCAAGATGGCGGCGCCCAGGCGGCCTCATGAGGAGGAGGCGGAGGCTGAAGCTGAATACGCTTCGCTGGGGGCAAAGCGGCCCCGTGGGCCGCGGCGACTCTTGGTGGTGCTGGAGGGGGCGAGTCTGGAGACTGTGAAGGTGCGGGTGGTGGTGGGGGATCCGGCTGGGCCGAAGGCGGCCGTGGGCGCCCTTGCCTACCTCTCCGTGCTTTGGCCGTAGGTGGGGAAGACGTTCGAGCTCCTCAACTGCGACAAGCACAAAGCGCTGCTGCTGCGGAACGGCCGGGACCCCGGGGAGGTGCGGCCCGACATCACCCACCAGGTACCGGCTGGATCTAGGCAGCGTCTGTGGCGGTCTGGGCTGCTCAGGGCGGCGGCAGGGCGGCCGGGCAGTCGGCTTGAGGGAGGTTGTTCTTCAGTCTCGGGGTGTGCTTGTGCCCCTGGAACAGGGGTGAGTTTGGCCTTACCCACTATACTCGTGGTTTGTAAGCTTAGTAATTCTTTTTATTTGGCTATGGGATTGCTTTCTCTCAGCATTACAATAGCGTTCACATGCCCAGATGAACTCCTTTCTGCCTCAATAGCGGTTCCTTCTGCATTCATAGGAGCTAACCCTCAAGTTTTCTAAGAGTCCTCTCTCTTGCATCTTTTCTATTTGCCCTACTGCATGTTTTTCTATTTTAGAGTCTCCTGATGCTCATGGACAGCCCTCTGAATCGGGCTGGTCTCCTGCAGGTTTATATCCATACTCAGAAGAATGTTCTAATTGAAGTCAATCCCCAAACCAGAATCCCAAGAACTTTTGATCGATTCTGTGGTCTTATGGGTAAGTGATTCAAACTTTATACTAGGCACAAAATAACACAAGAAGGTGGTTAGGAGTGGAATAATTTTGGGAAGAGTCAAAAAGTTGCACCAATCTTAAAAATGTGAAAGTGAGAAAAGAGCAGAGAAATTAAAGTGTCTTTTTGTGAGTTCCAGGATACATAGGCCGACTATGTGTTCCTTAGCACAGCGGGGAGTGCCTGCATGAGACTGTGCTAGCAGCAAAATAACTCGCTGATCAGTATTTCTTAGGACTGCTTTAGAAGATGCTGAGAAGTCTAAAGATAGACTTTTTGTCTACTTTTTAGCTCTGATCACTAGGTAAAGGATAGGATTCCTCTGGCAAAAGAAGAGACAGCTTAACTAACTTTTTTCTCTCGTCAGTTCAGTTGCTGCATAAGCTCAGCGTTCGAGCAGCTGATGGGCCTCAGAAGTTGTTGAAGGTAAACATTTTTTGACTCTTCACAGGTAATGTCGCAACATTCCTCCTTTGCAGCTAGTGATGTAGGAGTGTGGTGTGGTGTTTGTTTTTGGTGGGGTTTTTTTTGTTTTTTTACAAACTATAGACTGAGCTGTGTGGCAGGGTCTCTTACCTCTGCACCCCTATTAACTTCCTGCTTTCTGTAGGTGATTAAAAATCCAGTCAGTGATCATCTTCCTGTGGGCTGTGTGAAGATAGGTACCTCTTTTGCAGTTCCAAAGGTGTCAGATCTGCGTGAACTGGTTCCTACAGCAGAGCCAGTTGCCATTGTTGTGGGAGCTTTTGCCCATGGTTCGGTAAGTGGGGTTGTAAAAAATCTTTATCAAAATAGATTTCAGTCTTGTTCTGAGGATGGGGTTTTTTTTCTTCTGCTCTTTTTTTTGCTTGGTTCCCCTGTCCCACCCCTGCTTTTTTCCCCCAGGTAGGCTTGTCAAAAAAAGGCCCAATGCTGCAACACTAGGGACTTTTCTCCCTCCCAAGAGAGGGCACTAGTGAGGGCTAGCAGTTGTCCTGCTGTGTTTTATTGTGGCTGTGTTCAACCTTGGAGAAATATTGTGCCTCTCCAACCAATGGAGATAGATGGGACTAAGTGAAAACTTGCAGCTTGATTTTTCTCTCTTCTTCTAGGTCAGTGTTGACTATACAGAAAAGATGGTCTCCATCAGCAACTATCCCCTCTCTGCTGCCCTGACATGTGCTAAAATTACTACTGCCTTTGAGGAAGTTTGGGGAGTGGTATGAGCTTCTGCTGCTACTACTGTTGTGGTGGACTCCTATACAGTGACTCCATATTTTGGAGAGGCTCTTTTACTTAGGTGTGGACCTGGTGCACCTTTGGGGTCCTGGAAGGGAAAAGGCTTCAATTTCATCCTTGTAGCTTCTGGAGCAATGACACTTTAAATGGACTGCCCCACTGACCTTTTTTCCTCCTATTAAAGGTCACTTTTGATAAGAGTTTTTGTGTATTTTACTTTCTCATGTTTAGTATGGGGGCAGGCTTGATCCCTTTAGAGCAGGGACTTGGCCCAAATTTGTCATGGAACTGAAATTTAGCTGTGCCCTGCTTGCCCTGCAGCTGAAGTTACTCAGTCCTGTAGAATCACCTTGCTCAGTGGTGTGCGACAGTTCACACTCCCACACCGAGGCACCCAAGAGGAAAGGAGCTGAAGCTGATATGAAAAAGACCAGGAGCAATTTTTATCTTGGATGACAAACGTAGAAAAGTCAGAAGGTGGCTCCAATCCAATACAGTGCCTGCGTCGAGTGTTTTACAATCATCTGATATCAGCAGAAAGACACGAGTGTCCACTGGAGGGTGGCAGAGAGATAAGGCAACATACAGAAGGTGGAGGATCTGGAAGGAGGCTTACTCCATTCCCCTCCTTTCGGGTCTCTGACCCTGTGCTTTCTCTTTCCCCCTCCTCATGTTGAAAAAAGTCATACTTCAACACAGCAAACTTGGCAGGTGATGCGTTGCTTCTGGAGTGTTAAATTGACTCCTACAAATGCACAGGTGGTACAATCTGAAAAAGAGAAAAGTGGTAGATTTGGTTTGGTTGTTTTTGTTTGTGTTTCACCTTGGGATGTAACATTGCTGCCCCACTTCACCTCCTAGCCTAAGTGTGGGATTCTCTCCACACAGCACAGCCTTACCTTTTGGCTGTTATTCTGCTTTTTTTAGCTTTTCTTTTTGTGGCACAATTAATCTGCGAATGTAAGGCAACACCAATAATAAGGTGAAGACCAACACATGGCCAAGGAAATAAATAGACCTGTACACCTGTAAAGAGAAAGGCAGGGTTAAGGATCAGCAAGCAGCTTTGAGCCAAGAACATATGAGAAAGCATGGAGGGAAAAGGATCGGTTGCATGGGTTGTCTGTTTGTGGCTACTAAATACCTTCATCCATTTGTCCCAGGTGAAAAGGCAAAATGGCACCAGAGAGTAACCCATAAACATCCAGTGGTTAGCCTGCAGCAGCACATAGAAGATGGGCTGCAAGGCAGTGATGGAGGCCAAAGTGCTTAGGGGAGGACTGTCCCGAACAAGGTTTATGACCTAATTTAAAGAAAAAACAGAATTCTCCTCAGTTGGATGTCCTGTGGCTATATATGCAGGCTCTGGGGCCAAAGTATCTATCCAGCTGTGTAAAATTAATTTTAGTAAACAGTCAAATTTAGTAAAAAAAAAAAAGTAGCTAAGTACCCCATCCTGCTCAAAGTTTTAATTAAAAAAGAAGTTTAAATATGGAATATTGTTCTCTCAGTACTGGGAGGGAGATTTAGCAGAGGCATTCAGCTCATGTGCTTGTCCTCACTTTTCCAGCTGCCAAGCACTTCAGTTGCCCTCTACTCATATGCCAAGTTCTCCACTTTTCTTCCTGTCAGCTTCTCCAATAAATTTATGGCTTGCTCATGCAGAAGCCAGCAAGCTACCAAACTCCTGAGAACATAACCGTATCATGTTTGAACACCAATTCCAAAGTGAGCAGCTATTTTTCATATTTAATCCAAGTAAAGCCTTCAGTGTGGCAGTTTCCAGATGCATAGGGAAAGGCTAATGCAGGCCACCCCATTCTGTTAAGTCAGACAAAGCGCACCTGTCTTTCAACGATGACTATAAGCAACTCCATTTGAAAGCACACCAGGTAGCCAGAGTGCAGCCCATGCCAAATGGCCAGGAAGAACAGGGCCAGTGCCTGTGACAGCAGTTTGTTACCCAGGAACTTCAGACGCTTGAAGATGTAGCTAGAACAGAAAAGAAACAAATTCAAAGTGCTTCTAGTTTACTGTCCATCTTCCGCTCTCCATGTCAGAGGTGCAAGGCACAGGGGAGTGTATGCCTTTGCACACCCTGTGGTGACAGAAACAGCAAGACAGCTCCCCTTACCAGGGCAAAATGTACCTCAGCCCTTGTCTTAGAGAAGTCCCAGCTAACGGGGAGAAGTAGTTCATCCGACAATGCACACATAATTTAAGGTATTTTACAATTCAGTTGTGTCCCCCAGGAACTGCCAAACCAAAACCCAGTTGAATCATTGCATAGGGAGCATCAAGAGGCATGATGTAGGAACCAGCTGTTAGAGCAGTTCTGTGTCTGTTTGACCAGGCAGGCTGAAGGGCTTGCTGTAGTCCTGTTCTAGCCTCTGCCCTCCTGCTGCCATCAACGGCTTGCCTATATTAATGAACTGTCCTTTTAGATTGAATGAAAAGATCTGTCTAACCCAGTAACCTGTTTCAAATGGGACAGCAGCAAAACATGCAAGAAAGAGCATTAAGAACTGAAAACTGGCAGATTCTTCCTCTAGTGCTCCCTCTCAGCCTAGGATCTTGGTTCTGTTGACAGACGTTACCAACACATTATAGAAGAGGAATTTTGTCCTGCTCACCGGGCCACCCAAGCATTGGTGTTGATGTTGAAAGAAGCGATGGTCCCCGTGAACAAAGGTGTTGTCTCATACAGCCAGATCTTCATATTGGCACAGGCATCCCACAGAGGCTTTCCACTCTGGTCCTTCCCATTGTACCCCAGACCAACAAGGATGCAGACACCTTCCTATGGAAAAAGGTTCACAAGAAAGGTGAGAGGAAAACATTGCCCCTTTTTTTTTTTTTGGAAAGGCAGAGGTGGGGAAGCTCTGACTCTCACCATGTTGAATGGAGAGACACCACTGCAGATGGAACAAATGGATTAAAAAATGACTGCTTTTTATTTAGCTAGCCTTTGCTAACTTAAAGCAAGCTAAACTGACCTGCACTGATCTCCAGATATTTGGATTACTTCCATTTAGCGCTAAGTCCAAGAGCATACTAAGTAGCTGCAAAGGTGCTACCTTTGTTCATTTGCCTTTTGTTTCTGGAACAACATCTAGACTCACCGTAACAAGCCAGCAGGTTACATATTTGTAGAGTATAATTTTGCCCCAGATCAATATGTAACCACAACGGAACCAGAAAGGCTTCTCCTGCAGAGATAAAGAGTGAAACAGAATAAAATTAAAAATGGAGTTGAGTGGCAATAATGAGACAAGGTAGATGAGACCTCATCACTGTCTTTCATTTTAATCTGATGTATGTGTTGAGACTGCTACATGGACTGGACTGCCAGGCTATTGGCTTACACAAATTTACACATCGTTCTCCTTCCTTCGGTAATATTTGGCTGTACTGAAATAGGTACTTTGGGAGGACTCTGGGATTAGCATAATCATCATGGAATTTACACCCTCATTTATTCATACTGACACAGAAACACTGATCATCTGCAGGTAGGAATTACTTGTTAAGAGTTTTCCAAGAACCTCAAAAATTCTGGTAAGCCTTGCAAGTTACTCTAGTGAAGTTCTTTGCATGTAATGGTTAAATGGAAGGTCATTAAAAGGTCACAAAATACATACGTTAGGTTTCCGAAAACAACAGTAGCATCTAAGATTAATTCTCTATTTGTAAAAGTTTTCATTTGGTTCAGTTCAGCTTAACACATTCCTGTTCTGCATCAAATGGAATCCACAGGACAGGCAGTAAAGCCAAATCAGTTGTGGAAAGACTTATCACTAGTTGCTGACTTAACCTATTTTTAAATTGAGGCAAAACTAAAAAAAAAAAGAAAAAAAGAAAAAAAATCCACTCTTGTAGATTCAGTGCCTACCAGAGAAGTGGAATTCTTCCACACCCCAGAACTGCCAAATGAATACATACCATATAATCATCTGAGATGAGGTATTCATCAGAGACGTACAGGCTTGACAAGGTATAGGTTACTAGAAACAAGAGACCCAAACTCAGGCGCTTGAGAGCAGGCATAAAACTGAGAAAGAAAAATATGAAGGTCAAAGAATAGCCTTGGAAAGAGACCTTCAAACTCATAATTTTAAAAAGAGAAGCAGAGAAGAGGAGGTAGGGGAGACAGCAATAGGAAGTCACCATGTTCCACTGCAGCAGATGCCTCTGTTTCGAAGCTGGGATGCTAACATTACCACGTTGGGACGGAGTCTATACTAAAGATGTCAAATGGTTGTTGACGTTCATGCCCTGGAACAATGCTAGGACATTATGCAGAGAGTTATGAGTACCTTTTGAAAGACTGCCGTGTCTTATAAATCACTTTTGGTCACAGTACTTCAGAAGGCACTCTGCTGCAGGGAACATGTGGAGGATTCAGCATTCTGGGATCTTAGGAAGGTGAGGAGCTAAGTGGCTTTTTATTACCTATTGGGTCTCTGGCCTTGAACGTCAGTCATCTCACCCCTTGCCAGTTTCTGATAGTCTGTCATGGAGAACTGAGGCCCCACCATGAAGGCACCATAGAAATAGGAGAATCCTGAGACCTCCAGCAAGGTAGGAACTCCCCGGACAGCAAATCGCCGCTGCTCAGGGGTCAGGAACTCCTGCACCAAAGGGAGCGGCATTAACATCATCCTAGGGGATCTCATACTAGCTCTGAATATTATGTTCTCAGGCTACCACCTTAATGGTCTCAGTTCTTGCTCTCCATGTATATGGAACTTTCCGCCTTGTACTTCACGTCCATTCCTCTCCCCAGCCCCCTCTATCCCCACACCCTCTAAATAGCAACAAGATCCAATGGTTGAGACCAGTTGCACAGACCTCTATTCCCAAATAAGCTCAAAACATGGAAGGGATCTATTGACATGCATCCCTGCCAGCATAGCAGGCATAGTAAAAGCACTGTATCTGACCTATTCCAGTCCCTGACTGCAATCGCATGTACTCTCCCAAGGCTTTATCATCCTACACTTCCTACTTCTTGATGCAAGAATTCATTGTCTTTAAATACTTGAAAATTCAGCTTAGGAAATTTCAGCTCAACCTTGTTTTCTTGCAGTCAGCAGTGATTCCATGGATGCTAAAGACTGGGTCAGGCCCCAAAGAGGAGCTGGGGAATGCAAATACTTGAAGTAGGATTAATAGACTGTAGCAAGTGTTCTGCCCTCTCCCACACACTGTGCTATGCAACTTCTCTCACTGTTTCACCTGCTCTAAAAACAGGGCCCTAACAAATGGTAAAGGGCAACCATTCACAAGGATATGGTAAGACTAAACAAAGGAAAGGAAGATGGGAACTGAGATCCAGTGTTGATGGTCTGCAAGTTAAAGGTACACTACCCACAAGACACAGAGCACTGGGGATCAGGAATCTAAAGCAACAGCTTGGGGGAAGGAGATGGTGGGGAATTTGGAAGCAGACAGAATAATATTCTGACATGATTGAAATAACTTTTGTCCATCTCTAATCACTATCTGTCTCTGTGCCAAATTATTTCTTTCCACTCCAGAATTCAGTGCCCTCAGACACTCACAGATGCTTCCCTCTCAGCTATGGGTTTTACCAAACAATGAATGCAGCTTGCTAACTTGCGTCCTTTGAACTTGATTTTCTGACCTCTAGCTCAATGGAATGGCACGGAAGGGGGGAGGAGGAATGAAGAAAGAAAGCTGTCTTACTCACCGGATCTTTTCCTCCATCATAGTAATCGATGGCCAGACCTAGAGGTGAGAAACAACTCTTTGAAGCCCTGGGATGGGCTGGTTGGGCTGAGCAAGCAGTCCTCTATTCCCTGAGGTACGGCTTGCAGAGTGCAAGAGATAGGAAGGAGATGTCACTCACCAATCAACTTGAGCGTCAAGACACAGTGTGGCATTGTCCACTTGATGTCATAATGCTCTGTGGCTGTGAAGTAATATCCAGCCATAAGGTATATCTGAAAGAAACCATTGTTTGGGTTATTCAAACTAATTCCTCCAGCTGGTTTTGATCTGTCTCCACTTTTCCACCCACAGTTGCTACTGGGAAGTGCAAAACTGAACAGAGGGCTCCTTTCTACAAACCGATGCAGTAAGAAAGAGAGTTTTACCATCTGAAAGAAGAACGTGGTGAAGACGGCAGTGATTGTGCGACCCATAAGTCTCAGTATAAGGAACTGGATTAGGACGCATAGCAGGGAATGAAAGAACTGCATGCCTGTGGAGGGGGGAAAAAAGAGAGAGAGATGAAGTAGAAATGACACTTTCCCATTATAGGCCCTCCCAAATCGCAGCACGCCCTGGACCAGGCAGCGCTCTTCCCAAACGCAACTTACCAAAATTGAAGTAAGCAATTGAGAGTCCTGTGAACACATTGTAGAGATGAATGAGGTAGGTCTCCTTCTGGAAGAGGAAATAGCGCTGGAACAAGGCAAAAGGATATCCTGAGTAGACGAGGAAAAAAAAAAAGATTAGAGAGTTGTAAATTAATGTAGACAAGCGTTCGTAATGGTCCAGATTATAGCTTTCTTGAACATGTAATTAGGAACGTGTACTTTACATAGATACATCATCAACACAGGTCATGGTATACGTTCCTGATATTGTATTTCCAATCTGGGAGATAGAAGCCAGATGACTTACTCTTTGTATTATACAGAAGAAATGTATAATACATATAAACATATAACGTTCCTTTAACAGGCACATTATTATATCAAAGTTGACATTGAAGTGCAAGAAATTCCAGGATTACAGCTTCTGGCCTCATTCAATACAAGATATGAATAATGCTGAAATACATGAATCCAAATTCAGTGACAAATACAGTGAATGTGGCAAGAAGCTAGATTAAAAAAAAAAGGAGGGGGGAAGGGGGGAATTTAATGGTTAATACCATTATATTGTCCTAAAAAAATCAATCCCTGCTCCCACCTCAATGAGTTCTTACATGATGCTGACCAACTTTAACCCTAGAGTTCCCCAAATGATCTCCAGTAGCATACTCTTTCTTTTCTAACTCTCTAACTTTAGATTTGCATCTGATTTGTGAAGTACCGGGCATACAAAGCTGTAACTAAAATCCACAGGGACTACGCATGTAGTAGTTTAGAAAAATCAGCCAGAAGCATATCATATGGAGCAGCTAAGAGAACTGGAAGGAGATTTTTCCTTGCATTTTCTGCATGTTAGTTCCCAGTCTAATTTAGGAATGCCTCCAGATTATTCATCTGTGGCTCTAGTGAGAAGCAAACATTTGTGAAGCACTCTGGTAGTACGGTGAGAAGTGCCATACAGAAACGCATGAGTAAATTAAATTCTGTCATCTATGTGAGGTTCACATAGCATGCAATAAACATTGCCACGTTAGACATGTATTAAAACATAATATATTTATTGACATAGGAAGCATTGTCCATCTCATGAGTATGTGAAGTCTGTTCACACAAGTAGTGTTTCTAAAGACACGTGCACAACGAGCTGAATTGGGATAGCAGAAGCAACTTTAATTCTGGCATTTCATAACTTACTGCTTTACTTTGCAAGCTTGTGTTCTTTTATCCTGATTAGAAACAAAACAAAACAAAACAAAATCTCTCCTACCAAAAAAAGGAAATTCATCACATACCACAATACTGGCATCCACACTACTTATTAGCCTAGCTGAAATCTGTAGCAGTGGATAGATCTCTGCTACCTGCACTAATGGAGTAATAGTAGCAGTAGGTAGTCATGTTTTATATGGAGCAGTAATAAAAGGTGATGAAATGCACATTTTGCCTTGAAGTGTTTGATGGATGAAAGGTTTCCAATAAGCAAGGCCAAATCTAGTCACTACTGTGAGAGGAAAGGAGAAACTCTGTCACATTATCTAAAATACACATATTGCAGTCTGTCAGTGCTAACGGGCTGAGGCATGACTGGAGCCATTTCAAGGTCCTTTCTGTCCCCCACAAATCCCTTGGGAAGGAGTCCCAGGGTTTGGGACTTTTGGGCTCCCTTCTAGATCCCAGACGGCGGCATGCTCTGCTGAGCCCAGGTGTGTACCTGCTGCTCCTTGAAACTGAGCTGCTGCTTCCCATTTCCTCAGCCTCTTGCCACCCCTCTTTCAGTCTTCCCTGCCTCATTCCTGTTCCTTCCTCCTTTTGTGTCCTGCACTGGTTTCCACGCCACAGGCTGCTTTCTCAGACTGAGCAGCTGGCCAGCCCCACATACCACAGTCCTTCACCCGCAAAGCCTGGCAACTTCACTCCTGCACACTCATCCAGTTTGCTCTTCCCTTCCGCAGCAGCGGCTCCAAATTCCCCTACAAAATGCCTTACCCAAACCATCCCTTTCCCTTCCTGCTCCAACACCAGAATCAGAGGTATGTGCCTCTGCCATCCCTGAATGACAAGCTGAGGAGGAAAGAGGGAATCAGCAAAGAGAGTTCATCACACAGGCTCTCTGGGGATACAGGAGTAACTCAAAGAGTTAGAGCAATTCACATGATTTTAAAAAAAAAAAAAAAAAAAAGGAAGTCGTATTGTCTATCAGCCTTATATGCAGAAACATATAGACAGGGATTCTTTTTTCTCGTGTCAATTTTCCTGCTGACAACAGATTTGTGAAATGGAAAGTAGTAAAAAAAATATAAAGTGTTACCATCAGATCAAAAGTTAAAATACTGAGGTTTACTGTGGAAAAATATTTCCCCCTTTTGAGCAAGGGGGAGAAAGATCAGATCAGAAATACAGGCAAAGCACAATTTATTGCTGTTCGTTGACACTTATGGTTTTAAAACCACATTTTCAAGGATTTCCCACTCTCTCAAAAATCAGTACCATCTTGCAAAACATTCCGTTTTCATCAGAAAAGAAATATGTTTTTTGGCTCCAGCCGTTGCTGTAGATAGAATTAAATTATGACTGAATACTATAATGTATCTCAAGTTTCTAAAAGCCAGAAATTTTATCTATTTTATCCCATCCCCAACTAATGTTCCTACTCTTTAAAAGACCTGTCTCACTTGTCACACGTACTCCTTTTTAGCTCTACGCATGAGATCATATCATGGTTTGGGTAATGCTGCTCTGAAGCAGAAAGAATTATGAACCCTTGCAAATAGAGAGCTACTAGCATGCACAGCATATATGTTTTTAGAAAGCCATAAATTTAAATCCCGGTCTTGTACTACATGGGTGCTGTTCCAGTTCAAAAGTCACAACGTCAGCCTAAATTCTTCTGATATCCAGAGCAACTTGCTAGTACTCTGGACTGCAATTTAGTTACAGTTTTGCTGCAGGCAAGGTAATTTTCTCAGTTTTACAACTGGGCCAGTTTCATGCTGCAGATATAAACTTTAACCCCCAAATGGCAGTGGATACTGAATATCAATGACCATCCTGCTGAGGCCTGTGTATTTTTGAACACTTGTAAACTATCTATTAAATAACGAACTATTCCTACTGATAACAACGGCAGTACTCCCGCTCCACTATGGTGTTCTTGAAGCAGCCTGAATTAGCACAGCAAAAGCAGGAGAGCAGGTTTTGAAGTTACCTTTGCCACCTGACAAGCTTGCTGTCACATTTGGATATGTTGGCGGGCAGGATGCTGCACTGCTTTGCTTTTGCCATTCAGAAGCAACAGGAAGGGAGTCCCCGCTCCTTGCTGCCAAGGGACCCTGCACAGCATCTCCCAGCCTGCCAAACTCCTCTTTCACAGCTCCCTCAGGCAGAGCAGACTGAGGCAGGAAACCAGCTGTAATACTCCTGAAGAAAACAGAAGGTGACCTCCTGATCCAAGGTAATTCTCCTCCTCTACGCACCATGGAGTTGAAAAGCAGTCTGTACACAGAGTTGGGTTTTGCCTCTAGACAGACTTTCTATAGAAGGGAATTAGCAACTGACATAAAAGGAGCAAATTAGCTGAGACATGCTGCTGATGATAAATTCATCCTCTTTTTTTTTTTTTAACTTCACAGGAACAAGAGGATGACCTCTGGTTAAAAGAACCCTGACACTGGAAGGAAAGGACAAGGTCAGCTTCTTCACCACAGCCATTTGGGAGAGTAATGGGCCACTGCACAACACCCAGGTTGTCCACAGATACAAGAATCTAATTGAGCAAAACAAGTAAATGATCGAGAGGCTGGAGGCAGGAGGAAAGTTCTACTAATTCCAAGCAAAAATAGCACTGTCAAGTTTGCCATCTTCTGGAATGGGTGATTAAGATGCCTGTCTTTTTCTGGAGATAAAGCTACAAATAAGAACACCAGAAACATTCTTTTAATATCTGCTCCATTTATTTCCCCTTTTATAAGCGTTAGCTTCATTTCATCTTCAAGAGAGCAGATCAGACCATTTTTCCTCTTCTCCCTTTTGCTGATCAGTTAACTCCACCGTTGTTAACATCTAACAGATCAATTGTCTCCATTTTCTTATAAGAATGCTAAAACTAAAAGGAAGGGGACAACAGGAAAAAGACATGTTAAAATATAAGCCTTACCTAATATTTGGACTTCAAAGGTGTTCTCTTTCTGTCTATAATACTGCAAAAGTCCCACACTTTGTTTAAGACTGAGTGCATATATGTGAGTATTTCAATTCAGCTCAGGAGCGTACTTTTGAAGTCCACTTACAGTGCTTTAGTTTGCATACCAGAACCATCTCAAAGCATGTGAACACAACTCTCTTCAGATGAAACTGAACTGAAAATGCACTCCAATGGGTGCTCAGTCCGTACGACTGGACTGAAGCAAATCCAAAGTAAATGCCCAAAACCCACATAGTGAGGACATCAGGTACTGCACACAAACCAGTCTGCTCTACAGATCTGCTCCTACTGTGCCATTTTACCTGCTAATGTAGACACAGTCAGTCTGTAGCATTATGCAGTGCTTTCTTTTTTTTATTATTTAAAGAATAAGACGTATTTGAAGTTAACAGTTTAAAAAAGGCAGCACATGAGTGCTCTGTGACAGGGCTGGTTTTAGCACCTGTGACAGGATGGTGCTGCCTCTTACAACTTCTCCCATCTCTTACCCATTAAAACCAGTTGTTTGCCTCCCCTTCAGTAAGGTTCTTGCTCGGCTGACCAGCTGGGGACTTGATTTGGGATAAGTCATCAGCTATGGGTGACCAGAAGGAGAATTTCACTGAGCCTAAAAATCTTCAGGATGCAGAGAGCAGGAATAAGCAGAGGGTGTAAAAAACTGTTAAGAGGTAGAAGAGGAGGAGATAAGACCACTTGCAAGCAAAGCAGCTGGTTTCTGGCACCTATTCAGTAGGACATGTTACTTTCTGCAGGTCACTGCTATGTCTGTAGATGAGGGTTTTTTGTAGAGCAGTGCTTTTCCTGGCAGGTCTGGGCAGATCAGCAGGGTCAGTTCTGGCTCAGGGCTGTAAACAGTATGTTGGCCCCCCCCTCCATATTATGCAGCAGAACATGCCAGGTGCCTTGCAAGCCACTGTGTAATAGTATGGCCAGATAAACATCTTTAATTCTTCGGGATCATACAGCCACACAAGAAATAAGATCAACCTAAAATCTTAAATACACAGTGCCACAAGGCCTTCTGTATCCTGGTTTACACTGAGCGGTGACAGCAGGAAAGAAATGTCTCCTCTTATGGGAGGACAAGAGCAGCAGCACAGAAACCCTCATCTCTCCTTTGTACCGCTGGAGGGGTTCCCTCTGTTTCTCCTCTGAGGGGCTAGGACAGCATTGGTTCAGACCACTTACTCCGGCAACCAGAAAGTAACTCTGTAGGTACGGAGCTGAGACCATTGGCATCTTGCATGCTGACCTAAAGACAGAGCTTCTCCTGGGGGAACACCAGGCCCTGGACCTACTGAAGAATGCAAGGTAGAGTACATCTCTCAAAAGACGTTTTCATATGATTGACAGACATTATTGTACTAGACATGCCACAATTTTTTAAATTACAGGGTCCAGAACTATGCTTCAAGTCTTACTGCTGTTGACAATATTGCCAAATTGCAGCCCAATTTCTTCAAAGGTCGTTTATGCAAATTTTCACATACAGGAAGTCTGAAGTAAGTTTTTAATCTTGTACAATGGACTCTATTCTAGTTGTATGCTTTGCTTCAAAATTGCAGGATGTATAAAAGGTGTCTCTGATTTAAATACAAAGCTGTGACTAAAATCCCCATAACATACTCAGCAGTGTGCTGTTACAATCTTCATTTGTTCACTGAGAAAACATGGTGCCCTTTCGGACTACTTCAGTTTTTGTTCTTAGCTGCTCTTCCTTCCTCCTTTCTCCTTCTCTCATTCTCCCCTGTATTTAATTTTGTTTCAGTAGTGGCAGAATGTTAAAAGTTTTAAATGACCTCTTTTGGTTATTTCAGATCATGACTAAGTGAACATTCTTATTCTGAATCAAGAGAGTCCATTCAGACTACTTTTTCAACAATAATTCAGCTTTCTCCAGAAATTAACGTAAGAAGTTGCAAAGTCCTTTGCGATTCTTCCTCTTTTGCAGAAGGCTAATTTTACCAGTTTCTGGTGATCCCTGAACAGTGAAACCCTAGAAATAGTTGTTGCAGTAGAACTGCACAGTGTAGATGGCAAACTGCATCACAGAGGGAGAAATAAGCAACAACTTTTCAATCCATCTTGGGAACAGAGTACCACGCTTTGTCTTCATGGTCTTGTTCTGAAATAATTCAGCAGTATTAGCTGCAGCCAATAAAAATAATTTTCTTCCTGAATCTATGCAAACACCTGAAATGGAGGAAGTAAAGGAAAAGCCATACCTTGCCTGTCCTAATGCCATTTCCAGCTTTTAGAAATACCTTTCATTTATACCCCATGCCATCCTATGAAGTGGTATCAGCACTAGTAGCATTACCAACACCTTCAAGGCTTTCAGTCACATTAAAAGGATTGTAAGCTAAGCCGCAATTAAACAAACATTTCTTTTCATGTTAGCGCTGGGTTAAGGAACTCTTCTCACTCTCCTTTCATGCTGCTCTGGAGTGGTGCTTGGCACTTCCTTTTAATGTAATGGTATAATGCTTTACTACCCATCCATTAAGCAGGAAAGCTTAAAGAGTCAATCCCCTCTGCCTGAGTGGTTCAATCTACGTGACCTGCCAGAGTACCAAACTAGAGGCGAGGCTGTTTTGCATGCCTTTAAGCCTTCTGTCTGAAGTTACGCCTTCAATTGCATGTAATTAAGAGATACTGAGCGAGGGAGAAAGGACAAGGAAATGTGCAGCTCTAGCCTCCTGGTTTGGTATACATTTCAGGTATGCAGGGGAAAGAGATGTGAGTGGGTTCCCAGTCCCTGATCCCCAGACTTTTAATACAAATGATAAAGATCCATTAAGACTTTATGCAAAATAGACAGTGGCCCACATCAGGAAGGGACACTGTGCTGTCTCAGGGGCTTGGTGTCAACACTGTATGTGGAACATTTGTAACAACACACACAAATCTCGGACTTAATGAATCTACTGACTGCAGTGGGCATCTCTTCTTATCATTAAGATGATAATTATCTGCTGTTCATTTCAAATAAGTGGTTTTGCTCACCCATAGGACACCAAGCAGGAAACAGCCTTCCAATGTCATGTTCTAGCTTATTGCTAGTAAGAAGGAACTCTGAGAGTATGTTCAAGGTACATTCTGCAAAGGTATCACTCTACTGTATGCATCTGCCTCCACACACGCTTTTCTGCATCAGTACTTGTTAGACTAGTTCCTTGTTTGGTTCAGTTGACTAACCTGGTAGTAAACTATCTGCTTTTTCTGGTTTAGGTCTCTGCCAGGCAAGTAAATTCAATCAGATTGTAATTAAAGTACCAGAGACAGATGTGGGAGAAAGGAAAGCAGGACTTCTCCCATTCAGCTGTGAGGAGCTGCTAGATTAATTCACGCTGACTTATGTGCATGTCCTGTATATGTTTCCTACTACTTTTTTCTTTATAGAAGTTTGGTTTAACTAACTTCTAAGTTAAGTTCAAAATGATAGTTCATTCCCCTACATCTACCCTTGATGTGAAGAATGTTTTGGTTCAGTTTGATCTTACACATCATAGATTAAATCAGGCAGAAATAAGGCCACAGTCCAGGCCACAGTTATGAAGTGACACAACTTTTCTTGCATCCCTTTTTAAAAATTATACTTTTAGTTAGCCAAAGGAACTTTATTTTGACAGATCACACAATAGCAGCTGTATCCCTTCAAATATACTTTTAGGTTCTGAGAAAAGCTTGTATTTCCTATCTGCTAGGTGACTACACCACCAAAAGCTTTCAAAACGCAAAGTTTCATTGGGCATCTGCAGAGGTTTATGTAGACAGCATGTATACATACATTTGAATTAATGTTTTGGGAGCTATAACCTCCCACGCAATTGTTAGCCCACATCGTAACTCCAGCCCTGCCTTAATCATTTTACATGTGACTTAACTCTGTCATGTTTAGGTAAGCATAAGCAGCATGTGTTTTGCAACATGCTCCACGTTGCAGGTGGAACACAGCACAACAGCTAAGTGGTCTTCTGGCCACTTAGCTAGCAAGCTTTGCTCAGCCTACCTGGTAGTCCCTGTGATGACATGCCACTCCCACATAGTTCCGTGACTGCTGCAGACACTAATAACGTCTCTTGGCAGAAAGCTGCCCTGCACTCGGACAGGGCGACATCTCAGCAGGGTTGTGGAGATTCCTAAGCATACACCCCTCCCGACACATGCTCATGGGGAATTCGATGCACATGCAGTACCTGGCACTCACGCAAAGACAGCAGAACAACTGCAAACGAAGTTCTTGCGCCCAAAACAGTGCTCACCACGCAGACCCAAACCGGACTCGTTTCGCAGTACGCCGAATGCCAGCACCACGGCGACTGGCTCCGCAGGTCTCAAAGCCAGGCTCTCCCCCTCGCCTCCGGACGCGGGGTGCCTGCACCCCTTTCACAGGCAGCCTGCCAGGACCGCACCCCCACCTCCCTGCGGGGAAACCGACCGGCTGCCCGCCCCGCTTCAGAGCGGGTTCCCCCTCTCCACCCAGAGAGGCGGAGGGTCGCCCCAGGCTCCCACACCGCCAGCTGCTGCGAGGCGCGTCCCGAACTGCCCACCGCGTCGTGGCACAAGCCGGGCGCACGCCGCCCTCCGCCGGCCGGGCCGGGCCGTGGCGGGGCGGGGCCGGTGGCGGCGCTGGGCTCGCCCGCCGGCTCCGCGCGCACACGTGGCCTGGCACGGCGGCGCTGACACAGGTGCAGCTCCGCGCCGGCAAGCCCTGCCCGGCCCTGGCCTCCGCGCGGCACGGCACGGCACGGCACGGCACGGCACGGCACGGCACGGCGCGGCGCGGCATGGCACGGCGCGGCGGCGGAGTCGCTCGGCCCCACGGCGAGCGGGGCGCCCGACCCGTCACCCCCGACCGCCGCGCCCTCTGCCCTTCCTTACCCATCAGGATGGACACGATGAGGCGCAGCGCCTGCTCCGACGAGCCCAGGGCCTCTGCCAGCTGGGCCAGGCCCCAGCCGGACCCCGCCACCGCCATCTTCTCCCCCGGCCGCCCCGCCGGCCGGTCGCTCCTCGAACCCGGCAGCAGCACCAGCCACCGCGGCCCCCGCACCGCTCACGGCCCCCTCCGCGCCCATTGGCTGTGCCGGGCCGGCCACGCCCCCATAGCGCCTTCGATTGGACAGCCGGTGGCAGCGGGGCAGGGCCCTGCGCTCACTAAGGCAAAGGTTACCCCGCGAGTGGGCGGTGCCGCGGGGCTGTCCCCGCTAGCCAATGATCGGAGAAAGCGCTTCCGAAGGCGGGGCTCGGTCTGGGCGGTAGGGAGGCGGGGCCAGGCAGGCGAGGCGGAGCCCGCCTCTCCATTGGCTGTGGCGGGACAGGAGAGAGCCAGGCAGGGAGGGGTAGGGGACGGGGCGGGGCAGGGGTTATTTGCGGGCAAGAGGCGCGCGGGATGGGCGGCGCGGGACCAATGGTTGTGCGAGTGGGGGAGGGACAGGGGCGGACCCTGGGTCTGGGTCTCGGCCTCTGCTTGTGGTGCTGCTTTGCCGGCTGGGGACAAGGCGCACTACTGAACCACCCCAGTGCTGCCGGGTCCCGCCAGCCCAGTGGCTCCTGGAAGACAGACAGTCGGTGCTTGGCTCTTGTGGCCCGGAGGGGCCCACTTCCCATACCAGACGTTATGGCAGCACCTGTCGCTCGCCCTGTCCCTGTGGCACCCAACTCTTTGTAGTCACTGGGCAGCCTTGCCTACACAGCCTCCTCGTAACTCGTCCATTGCAGGAGCATGTCCTAGTTGTGTCCCATCGTGCAGACGTCCATGAATGCACCCCAAGTTCTCTTCCTCAGCAAAAGCTTCAGGTGTAATGGATGTGATCCTCTTCCCCTTGTTTGTGTTACCATTTTCTTGCTGTGTCATTCAGGTGGGTAGTGTTGCCCAAACTTAGCTGGAGGGGCAAACACAGACTCACACAAAGGTTTATATGAAAAGGCACCTCCGGAGGTCTCTGATCCAAACCCCTGCTCACAAGCAGGACTCCAAAGCTGGATCAGGTTGCTCAGGGCATTGCCTGGGCAATTGCTGTACATTTTCAAGGGTGGAGAGCTCCCAGCCTCCCTGGGGACCTGAGCCAGTGCTGAATCATGCTTTGGGGGAAGCATTTTTGTCCAGATTATACTCTGAATTGCCTCTGTTGCAAGTTATGCCCATTGCCTCTTGTCCTGGGAAGGGTCTGACTCCATCCTCTTTTTAATTACCCTTTAGGCAGTAGCACCTATTAGATCCCATTCCTTGCCAAATCTGACTGGGAGAGGGACTGACTGGCAACATGCCCACACAGACCTCATTTACTTAGGAGACCAGGCTAAAAACCTTGCGTCCCCTTGCCCTTCTCTTTTCCAGGCTAAGCAAATCCAGATTCCTCAGTATCGATGCTCTAGTCACATATCCAGTGGTCCTCCACTGGGCTCTTTCCAGTTTGTTCACACCTCTCTTGCGCTGGGGAGCCCATAATGGACACAGCATACCAAATACAACTTTAGCTGTGCCGTACAGAGGGAAATAATCACTTCTCTCCACTCGTTGACTATGCTGTCATTCATGCCACCCAGCTGTTAGCTTTCACTGCTACAAGGCTGCATCACGGGCTGGTGTGCCAGCATCCCCAGGATCTCTTCTGCTGAGCTGCTCCTCAGCCCATTGTCTCCCAGCCTGTGCTGGCACATTGGATTACTCTGCCTTAGGTGCAGCTCTGACCATGAGGTTATGGTGTGGCTGTGGGGTGGGCTCACGTGCTGGGAACAGGCCTTGGTGGGCATGGGTTTCACTTTAAATGATGTGTTTTTTCTCCTATCTTCCTTTCCCTGCCCCATAGCGGCAAAGGCACAGATGCAGAGAAGGAAGAGGAAATAGTATTGAAAGTGCAGTTTTCCCTGCACATTGGGCAAGTGCAGCAGAAGATGGAGGGAGTGCAGAGACTAGAACAGATAAGGAATGAGAAGAATGAAGGAATGGTTTGACAGAAACCTCACAAAATTCAGAAAAACAAATGCACCCGACATAATGTGTGGCTTAATGTGGGGCTAAGGAAGAACTGAGCCAGAGTCACTTCAGAGGTCCACAGTGAAACAGCGAGAAGCAACTGTCTCAAGCTGCCACAAAGGACATTTCAGTTGGACCGAAGGATAGTTCACATTGGGAGCAGGTGCTTAGAGAGGCTGGGAAACTTCAGCCTTGGAGATGTTCAGAAGATGCCTGGACAAGACCCCAAGGCTCACAGAAGGTGAGAAAAATGGAAATGAAGAGTAATCAGTGCAGTAAGGAAGTGCAAGAAGAATGGGAGATCTTGGCCTTGACCTCCAGAAGTCCCCTGAAGGCAGTGTAAGGTGCAGAGTGGCAGGCCAAGATGGTTAGTAGGGGTTTAAAAACCCTCCTGGATTGCTGACTCCATCAGGTTAGACTTTACAAATAGGTTACTGTATTTGTTCACCCTAACTGGTCACTGTTTGCCAAACTTTTTGCAAAGTCCAAGCACTGACTGAATATCAATCTGTCATTTCCATGTTTAATTGGGTGTTTATGGTGTTTAGGCCAGTTTCCTAAGTAAATGAGGCCTATGTGAGCATGCTGACTCTCTGTCCCTCCCCCAGTCATGTTTGACAAGGAACGGGCATCTCAAACTTCTATGTTTGTAGAAGATTAATGAGAATGAAGAGCCTGATAGGAGAGAGAGGCTTGTTAGCATCACTGCTGAAGGAATCCACTCCATAATCAAGTTTCCTCCCATGTTTGATACAACTAAATT
Source organism: Ciconia boyciana (assembly GCF_034638445.1). Taxonomy (NCBI): domain Eukaryota; kingdom Metazoa; phylum Chordata; class Aves; order Ciconiiformes; family Ciconiidae; genus Ciconia; species Ciconia boyciana. Next base: position 87,071,596 of record NC_132934.1, on the reverse strand, counting down.
ATCCCACAGATTTAACACTTCTGAGTTTATTACCTCTTAAAGTCTCTATCCTGCTGGACTATGCTGTTGTCTGACAGGGAATCATTGTTAATCATTTTACTGAAAGTCCATGAACAAGTTAAAAAGTGATGAGAACCTTCACGTAAGAAAGATCCACTGAGGACATGTAAACAGTAAGATACAGATACAACTTCTGGCTCCGTAAGTCTTTGGCTTTAGATAGCCAAAAATGGGAGAATATACTAGGGAAATATCACCATATGCTTGCCTGCTTCCTTAAACCTCCACATCTGGCTTCTCCTCCCCTCATCCTTCCCCTTCCCTTCTCATCCACTTTCTATAAAAATTTAGATCATGCCTGGAGGATTACTTAGATTCTGTGGGCAATGGCCTTGCTTTGAAGGTCTGACTGTAACCTGGCACCAACCACACCACTGTTGCTGTGGCCACGGGTACTCTGTTGGGCTTGCCATGAGGGCTTACAGCGTTGGGCTTAGCTTTCCACATGTGCCGGTACATCTCCTGCCCAAGTAGACCTCTGTCTCCCAGCAGACGCAGACTCCTGCTTTTGAAAAGGCAAGGTGCTCTGCCTGGTTTTGGAGGCCTCATCTGAAGCAGCAAAAATGGCGTCCTGCCATAGACCTCCAGCAGTCCATCCAAAACTGACCTGAGATTGCAGAAAAAGGGAGAGTTAGAGGCTGTATGCTGGGTTGGACAAATTTCTGTCTAGGTCCTTTGTGTTCTGGAATAGATTGGGAAGCAAACCCGTGAAACACTCCTTTTGTGCACAGCATAACTTATTTGAAATGTCCACTATTTGTAAAATAAATTAAAAAAATACTGTAGTATTTAAATACACTTGTGGTCAGTTAGCTACCTGTATAGTGAAACAGAGTGCATATGAACTTTTAGATTTATTTCGTTCTGTAATTTACTGTTGTCAGAGAAGGGTTTCAGAAGCAGCATCTGCTCCTGAGATTGCCTAACAGTGTCCATTGCGAGATTCTGTTTTCAGTTGCTTGAAATGTTGCTATATTTGACCTGTTTAAATTAAATGCTAGATAGCCACTTCGGGTCAGAGCATAGTAGCTGTTTTTGAGACTCAGATCATGATGAGTACCATTATTTTTCAGTATTATTATTTTTTAATACTCAGGGCAGTGCTATGCTTGGGAGGAGGCAGTGTTACCAAAAATCTTTCTTTACTGTTGTGAAAATATACCGTGGTTTCATGACATTACGTAGGTATTAGTGTGAAACTTAAAGTTCATATGAGCTCAGTGTGGCAATAAGGGAATGTAGGTGCTAAAGCTTCTGCAAATTATTTTTTATTGACTGTGTTCAAGTGGTTCATGCAGCTTTCCCACAGACCACAGCTGCACAAGACCCCAGATGCTTCTTCAAGAGCTTTTGTAGGATTTTGCTTCCAGGACCATTTCTTCTGCACTGAGGAACTGAAACAGGAATCTTGTGCCCTGCCTTGCCAGTGCCTCTTCTCTCAGGCAGGCATAGGTGCCTATCCTGATTCAAATGGCCACGGGAGAGGAGCAGCCTACTACTATGGGGCAAGGTGACTATCTGGGACTGCAGTTTAGGGTTTGACACTGACAGGGCGGAAGATACTGGAAAAGCGAGAGTCAGAATAAAATTAAATCTGACTGAAGTCTGCAGCTGGGAACCACTGTGTCAAGGGAAGAGCACAGAGAGGGTGGGGAGAGAAATAACCACTAGCAAGGGATGGAGTATGGAGGGAGAAGTGTGACTGCTTGAAAAAACAGGCAAGGGAAGACATGAAAGTAAGTTTTCATTAGAAGCGTGGGTAGGAGGCCTTGGAGCCCGTAGGGAAGTAGAAGTCAGGAGTGGGTGAATGAAAAACCAGAGGGAGTCGGGGAAACTGGGACTTGGTGGACATTTGAGATGGGGAGGGAACGGTATACTTGAAAACAATTCACGTTGGTGGTGTGGAAATTACTGTACAAATAAATGTAATGTCAGAGCCTGTTTTTCAGACGTTGCGAGCTCTGTTCTCCGGCCCCCCTTCACGAAATTAGGGAGTTGCAGTTCGTGTCCCCTGTTTACGGTGGGTGAGCTGGGACACAACGTGACCGGCACACGCTGCTGTCGCCCGGGGGGGGGCGACAGTATCTGCCACGCCATGCCGGTGACACCCATTTTGTCGCCCGGAGGGCCGGGCGGGGCTGCCCCCCAGGGCCGGGCCTCCCCGCCCTCGCCGGCTCCGCTGCCGCCTCTCGGTGCCGCCGGGACTGCCGGTGCTGCCGGGACCGGCTGCAGCGGGTGGCCCTCGGCAGCGGGCTAGGCCTCCGCCGTTTAGCTTTCAGGCTGAGGGAAACAGGCAGGAGACCCTTGCCCGTACCTGCGGCGCTCATCACTCGTGGCGTGGCAGCTCTGCCCTGCCTGGCAGGAGCAGCTGGTGCCTGTGGGAAAGCTCAAGCTTCTTGTCACTCCCGCCGGCCCAAGCTAGCTGTCGCCTGGAAGTTACTGGTCCTGCTGCAGAAACGTCGCATTTCCTCTCACAGCAGCCTATCCACCACTGCAGTTTTACAGCCTTGTGGTTTAAAGTAAGCCAAAGCATTTAGCCACTGGTTCACCACTGGTGAAGCCATCTGTGCAGTGAGGATGGAAATCCCTAGGAAGAACCCACGCCGGTTATCCCACAGTGGGATATCTCCAGCTGTGAGTCAGAGCCCCTTACCCACAGGGAAAAGGCCTTGGGTGTGAACAAGGCTATAGGGCTTCTGTTTTGTAGGAAAGGTGGTGTGTCGCCTGTGCAGGCATTGGCTGTGCTTAACAGTCACGGCCGCTTGAAGCTACATCCAGGGATGTAGGGAAAGGGAATCCAGAAGGGAAGAGGCATCTTGGTGTGGTACAGTGCATGGAGCAGAATGGTCCCAATTCCCAAGTTTTAGTGGGAGGCTGTGGGAGCTTTGCATTCAGACTTGGTGCTGGAGGAAGTAAAAGAGGTGGAGACTCTGGTGAAAATCCCCCTGGTACAGTATGCAGAGGTGGCAATCAGTGGGTTATACTGAGCAGTTCTGAGCCAGCGCAGGTTTTCCTGGGGCTTACCCCAAGGCTCTGAACTTAACTAGTGACAACAAAACCAGCCTAGGTGGGGAGCTAGGTGGAGAAGAGCAGTGTGCAAGAAACCCACTGAATCCTCTTCCTGGCAGAATAGGAAGCTGGCAAATTACTGCTGAGGTCTTGGTGGATCAGGGATATTTTACTTGCTACTTATGTATCCTTGATTCCCTGCTGCTAGACTTCACCTAGTTAATGTTATGTTTTTTCTTTTAATATTTACTCCCTTTGTTTTATGCACTGACTCAGTGTTTCCAGATGGGAAAGTGTGGCTTTTCTTAAGAACTTGGGAAAAGCTTTTTTTCTCCCAACTTCCTGGGGGAAGACAAGCCAGTCAAACCTGTTTTAGATGGTAATTTTATGAAAACCGGAACACTACTGCTCTTCATAACATCTGGCAGAAAGGTTATAGCTACACAGCTCTGAGTCATCTTAAGAAAAGGTTTGTCTTATGCAATTTGGGAAAAATAGTGTGTGGTCATGTAATTTAGGAATTTAAGAGAATGCGTGTGCCTCTAAGCAGAATTATATTGCATTGGCAAAGTTAATGTTGTAATTTATTAACCTTAATGGCGTGATTTTGCCTCTTTTAAATTATTATTTTAATATAATTTCTGACATAGTTTCAGTGAATTGTAAAATATATTACCTAGCTGTTTCATCTTATGAATTGTAAAAACAATACAGATGTAGGCAAATGCAATAAAATGCTCTATGTGTATTCAATGTAAATGTATACATCAATATCACCGGTCTTCTGCATACATAGTTAGCATTATGCAGATATATGCCCATATAAAATATAGCTACCTTTTTATATAATATCTTCAGCAATCTTTTTCTTAATTAATAGGTATATGTCTTCTAAAGAATTCTTAATATTCACACACATATTAATTTACCACCGCTACAGACAAGTTGAGTCAGGTTTATATGAAAATACACAATTCCCTTGCAATGAAATGATATGCGTAATGTATTGGCCCGCACTCATTTTCCTTCTGCCATGCCCATTTTAAATTATGATTGTGACTTAAAGAGTCACTGGCAGTGTCTTTACTTCACCCAGCTCAGAGGAGAAAACATCTCTCCATGATTTGTTGTGTATCTTTCATCACTGTTTTCCTGGTTCTCAAAATTCCAGTTAGAAACATCATGCTGTGCTCCCAAGAGACATCAGAAGTGAGATGACACGTTGTTTTCTTTCTCTATCCATTACCAGTTTGACAAAGAAAACAGACTAGGCATGTTCTTCATGTGAAGCCTTTATCCTGACTACAGTGAAGTCAGTTATGATTCATCTGTAGGTGTTTCTCTCCCTTGACAATATAAAGGAGTCTTTCAGCTGGGCTTTGCTAACACACTTTGCCTATAGCCTGTTGAAACTTGAATCATTTTTTTCCTGGCCAAAACAAGCTCTGGAGCATGCTGTGCTGATTGGAAAGGGTAGAGGTTGTAATGGAGTTTCACATTGTCATTTATAGCCCGGTCCTGGTATAGCTGGTTTGTGAGGAGGAGGGGTTTTCTAGAGTATCAGTGACAGGTCTTTTACCTTGTACAGTGGTATTTTGGTCTTGGCTTGTGGGCACTGGCTGGATTAAGGGTCCTGCCTGGCATAAGTCTTGAAACTCCTTTCCATAAGGGTCTTAGATCTAGCTCGCTCCAGAGCTAAGTCTGAGGAACAGTTGCTCTTACATGAAGTTCACTTGGTAAATAAAGAGGTAGTTATGAGTTCTTAGTCAAGTTCTTACTTACAGGAGTGTTCCCGTAACAAAAACCAGCAAAACAAGGCACTCCTACTCCTGCTGGTAGCCTCATAGAGGCACAACACTGAATAGGCCACTATATTTCGTTTTGTTCCCCTAAGAAAAGGGTCTCTGAAGCATCAGATGAAGCGCAGTGGCAGCAGCCTTGTGGCCACCAGGTTGCAGTAACAGAGTGGACTCTGGCAAAGTGGTCTCTGGACAGGATGGTCAATCATTTTTTTCCATGCAAAAGCACTGGACCAGTTCTCACATGGACTCTCCCTTTTCTACACCCTTTGGATTTTGTTCCTAACTTTTAAAAGGGAGGGGGAAGAGGAGGGGAGAGGCAGGCAGCCGAAAACTCTGCTCCCCTCCCTTTTCTCGAAAGTCATCTGATTTCCCGAAAATGCCTAACGTGGACCAGATCTGCGTGCTCCCCCGCGCAGCCTGAGCCAAGAGGATTGTGCAACTTGTTCTGGAAATTGCCCTTCCTTGCCGAAAGCCGGCAAGCCGAGCATCTCACCCCAGCGGGGAGGCTGGGAAGCCGCATCCGGCAGGTAGAGGGTGCTGCGATATTGCGAGTTAGAGGCCTCTTCCCCAGCCCGCTGCCTTGGGTACGTTTGGAGGAGGGTGTGAACAGGAAGAAAAAAGAAAAAGAGAAAGAGAGAAAAGAGAAGGGAAGAGAGAAGAAAACCCGACACGAACTAGGGAGAGAAGGTAAGTATTGCAAGCATTAGAAATGGGAAAAGAAAATATTCCTGGGCGTTGCTGTCTGACAGCTAGAAGAATCAGGACAAGTTGCTCCCCAACCCCAGGGTCTTAGCATAATTTTTGGGGTGCTGGGAGGAATGGATTGGGTACCCTGGGGGGGAGGTGCTTTCTATCTTAATTTGCTGTGCACCAGCACGGTGTTTGGAGACATTGATGGTCATAAGGGGAGAACGTGAGTACCAAGATAGAGGTCATCTCTCAGTTTTCTCAGTATGGATCCTAGCATCCCTTCTTGATGCTTGGGGTTGCTGTATGCAGGAAGGAACAGAGATATAAAATTGCTTTTAAGGCAAAACTTGACATATTCTCCACAAGCTGGGGTTTTAGGGTCTTTGACCTGCCTAGCAGACACGCAGAAGCACAGGCAACATGAATCAATAACACTGTTTTTTGTCCCAGACCATAACTCCAAAGTCCAATTCCTGAAACTTTTCAGAACGGAAGATCTGCTTTTTCCAGATGTGGTGAGTTATTGAATCTCCAAGGGGAACTCAGGTTTATTAAGAATTTCATTTTATAAATTAGGTGTTTTTCTTGTAGTACTGTGCTGATTCTCAAATCTGAATGTATCTATAGCCCAAGTAGCCTCCAGAACAAGGCAGTGAAGTAGGGAATAGCACTTAAGACCCTTGTGTTCAACTCCTGCAGCATTACCATCTGTTACAGAGCTGGAGAGGAGCAGAGAGCACGACTGAGGTTGTACTCCTTCTGTGTGAAAGGCTACAGGAGAAAGGCAAGCCCCACACAGCCACAGCATTGCTCATTAAAACTCCAAAGCCAGGAGCTATGCTGCATATTACGTAGAGCTAAAGACTAGCTTTTTCACTAGGGACTGTGTGCATATGTGGACAGAGAAGACTACTGCAATGTCAACTTCCTTCCTCTTTTCTCAGGTACCTTATCCTCTTCTGTCTCCCTGTCTGGGCTGATGCAGCCTCCATGTATGGTGAGATCTTGTCACCCAATTATCCTCAAGTGTATCCCAATGATGTGCAGGAATCTTGGGAAATCCAGGTGCCTTTGGGATATGGCATTCGCCTTTATTTCACACATATGGATCTTGAACCATCGCAGAACTGTGAATATGACTTTGTGAAGGTACTGTCCCTGTCCTCAAGTGAGAAAAAGACAAGAAGGCGGGTTAGAGCACAGAACAGCAAAGCTGTGTGCAAAGCTCAGGGCTGGAAGAGGAGCTAGACACATCCTTCCTGTTCTGAGCTCCAAGAAGCCCAAATGACTGGGTGTATCTGCACTAGCAGTCACTAAATTGGTTTGAGTTTCCCTCGTAACCACATGAGCATTGTCTGCCAACTGAGTGTCCCATCTATGCCCCCCTCCCCATGTTTCTCCTATATTCATAGGAAAAGCCTTCTTAGCCATCACTGACACGTCCCTATTGCAAGGCACATTCTTAGCTAGTGAACCGTAGGTATAAAAGGACGATTTTCTTAGGGCATTGCTTTTCTGTCCCTGAAATTATTCAGAATTAGTCCATGAGTGGACATAGATTATTTAATGCAATCAGAAATTGGAAATTATGAAGGTTAAAAACAATCAAGAGATCTGTGTATGAATAGTGGGTACTCAGATAAAGTGCTGTGGTCCATTGCACCACAGTTTTCTATAATCTATGCACCACAGATTTCTTAAAACTTAGAGACCCACTAGTGCTGCTCCATGTCATCCCACAAGGCACAAAAGATCAAGCATTTCCACACAAACGGACAGAAACAAGACCATCCTATCCTGCAATAGCTATGTGTGAAAAGGAGCAATAAGATCAGGTGCAGCACCAGAAGGAGACCTTCGAGAAGGACCAAGGTGGAACAGTAGGATGGATGTGCTCTGCTGGGAGCTGTAATAACATGTGTCCTTTTGCAACAAACCGATGAACCTGTTGGACTGCTCTGCAGACCATCAGTGATTGGTTTTGCCATTTTGAACCACAGTGTTGATTTTTTGTACAAGTGGACCTGAGGAAAGGATGTTAACAGAGAACTTTCTGGATTAATTTGTATCTGAGAAATTAAGACAGGTATTTCGCAGCTGGGAACTCAGTAGGAGGGAACACTCCTCAAATGTCTTACAAATGTCATTAAACTGGTTGTCTAGGGGCTCCGTTCAGCTGTACCTTGGCTGGCTGTCTTTGATCCTTGGCCAGCTTGGTGGATGACACAGCAGCCTTGGTCCCTCCTGCTAGCTATGTGACATAGCTGTGCCCTGGGAGATCTACATCTGAATGTTGTGAGAAATGCATGCAATTTAGGGGCCTTCAGTTAGACACCTATAAGCTGAAAGACTCAAGTGTTGGTAATTACACATATTCCAGTAATGAGTTAAGACCTCTCTGCATTCTTCTGCAGATCCTATCTGGTGGCCATGTTGAAGGTGTGCTTTGTGGGCAGAAGAAACCTCGTGCTCCTGGCTCCTCGATTGTGGAGGAATTTCATGTCCCTTACAACACCCTCACTATGAGCTTCCAATCCGACTTTTCCAATGAGGAGCGTTTCACTGGTTTTGCAGCCTACTATGTTGCAGTGGGTAAGGTTAAAACAGCCTCCTCTGAATCTCGGTAGTGTCCAGGCTAGCAAGGGAGGAAAGCTGACAGAAGGCTTTTCCTTACAAGAATGTCTTATTTAAAAGAGATCCCAGCAGACAGGACTGCTTTCCAATATGGCCAGTATAAATGCTGTCTCAGAGATACCTTTTCCTTGTTGTCCACCAGTGTTTGCTTCACTTTCTCATTTTCTTCCTGCCCTTAGGGCCCTCTCCTAATCTTGGCTGATTCATCTTTTCACACTTGCAGACTTGGATGAGTGCACGGATTTTGTGGAGGAACCTTGCAGTCATTACTGTAATAATTATATTGGAGGTTACTTCTGTACCTGTCCACCAGGTTATTTCCTCTATGAGGATAAGAAAACATGTGGAGGTAAGAGATCTACATGAGCTGTGGTCAACAGCAAGAGTTAATTTAGGCCAAGTGAGATATTGTACATGGAAGACCTTCTCTATCAACCTTCTCAACCAGTTGTGACAGGTATATTTTGGGGAAAAAAAAATCCCAGTGCAAATCTGAACTGGCAGTAGACCATGATTTTGGGAATTTCTATTAACATATTCTTAACATTCTTCTTTTTTGTGTCAAGAGAATTAAGAAACTACTAAATTACATTCTTCAAAGATTGTGATGGAGACCCTTCTTAGCATCTGCTATCTGTGAATCTTTTAATCTCTGACAAAACAGGGCAGTTCAATAAAGACACAAAAATGGCCAAGGGGCTGCTTAGCTTGAATCAAAAAATTGCAAAGTCACAAATGGTACATGTTGAAAGGAGTATAATAATGAGGACCTGAGCATGAGGGAAGGGGGCCTGAATCACATGTGGAAGGTAAAAAGAAAGGCCACTAGAAGTTAAAGTTCCTGGCTAATTGGATAGAGAGTGGCCCTGGTTTCAGTTTGTTGGAAAGATGCAATGTTGTGACATGGTTAATGCTGGTGACTGGGGAGACTGGAGATGTAGTGGAAGAGGGAAAGCTTGTCAGCTTCATACATGGACCATTTCCTTTCTGAATCCTACCTGTGTTCCTTCCTTAATCCTAGTGAACTGCAGTAGAAATGTCTTCACTGAGCCATCAGGGGAAATTGCCAGCCCCAACTATCCCAACCAGTACCCAGAGAACTTGCGGTGTGAGTACCAAGTGACTCTGAGGCCAGGCTACTTTGTGACATTGACCATACGGAGCGGGGACTTCGATGTGGAACCAGCCGACTCAAAAGGGAGTTGCCATGACAGCTTAACAGTAGGTGTGGGGCTTAGGGAGGGAGTCAGGATGCTCTGGATCTCCCCTTAATCTCCTCATATTCAGAAGACTCTCTGACTGCTTAACTTTATTTTCAACTATGTTGCCTTTAGAAATTCTTGGGAATACATTTGAATATGTATATAATGAATATATATTTTAATATATCTCTGAATACATTTGGTGTTTCTCATTTCTTCTGGTTTGTTATTTCCCCAGCTTGTCTCTGGAAAGCAGCATTTTGGTCCCTATTGTGGCAGCAAATTCCCAGGTCCTCCTGAAATCAAAACTAGGAATAACATTCTTGACATAATCTTCCAGACAGACCGTGCAGTACAGCATAAAGGCTGGAAAATACGCTACTATGCGGATCGTGAGTAAATACTTGGGAAAGCGTTCCCTCTGCTGCTGAGTTAGGGAGAGAGTTTGTCCCAGGTCAGATTCATGGTACAACAGCACGTTAACATGTTCACAGCTGCTGGTATTGAGTAAACAGAGGATGCCTGTTTACTAGGAAAAATAATCACTGGGGAGGAAGAAGTTGGGAGCTGGAAGGAGAGTAAATCTTGAACCAGTTAATCACTGATTTCCACCTATCTTTTCAAAGCTGTAACCTGTCCCCCGAGCGTCATCCCCAACTCTGTTCTTGACCCAAAGAAGGACAGGTATATCTTCAAGGACAATGTGAAGGTGACCTGTGTGGAAGGCTACGAAATTGTGAGGGTAAGTTACATAAAAAATCATATATCCGCTCTGGCCCTCTCAGCAGCTTCCTGATGCCATTTCCCATCAGGTGTCCTGAGCACCTCTGGGGACTCAAAGTTTTCACCACAGCTGTAGTAAGTGGAAACTTCTTCCAGCCACTGCAGCATTTTGAGGACCTTCCACTGGAGTGCCTGTGTCAGATGTATTTCATCGCCGGTGACTTACATGGATCATGTGTTCTTTTCCCTAGCAACGAGACAGCATCATGACTTTTCACTCCAGCTGTCAGGACAACGGTGAATGGAGCAATTCCCATTTCAGCTGTGTTCGTAAGTGACCCGTCTCTGTATTGTGGGAAGCAGACTGGAATTGAGTCTTTAGGCTCTAGATCCACTATATCTCCAGTTAGGAGAACGCTGAAGGACTGGGATGTGAGCATGCTGAAGGGACAGAGGAAGTGAGCGCTGATGACTGTACAGGGACCAGAGGAGCTGAGTGGTTCCCCATCATACAGAATCATATTGTTGGGTGAGGATGCCACTTTGATTATATTTGATTGTTTTTGTTTCTTCTCTACAGCTGTGAACTGTGGAGATCCTATTCCTATTGACAATGCCCAAGCTGTATATGTCTCCGAACTTCATGAGCCTCTGTACAAAGCTGCTTTCCGGTATCAATGTGATGCACCTTACTATACCCTAAAAACCAAAGGGGATGGTAAGCATTGCCTCTGCTACACAAACATATTTCTTTGATCAAAGACCTAAGAAATGTTACTGGCATCATCATGGGGCTGGAATTATATCCCATCAGGTCAAGACTGGGAAAAAGTTCTTATTGGTATGGGGTTGCAGGTAGTAGTTTTGTGTTGCCTTTGTGTTTAATACACTCTAATAATGTCTGTACTTGGGCTGTTGACCTTAAATGCATTAGCAAGTCCCCTCTCCATTTGCCTGGTGTGTGAACCATGGAGATATTTGTTAAATCTAGCACACATTTCTGGTGGACAAGTAAAGGACTCAAGAAATCTATTAGATGAGGTCCCTTCAAAATGGGGGCAGAAGCACCCTGGTGGGGTTATGTACTTTTAGGGAGATCTCAGCAATGTTTACCAAGCTGTGCTTGCTTTGGAAATGAGACGGTTAATACATCATATTATACAGTAATGCTACTTACCCTCTCTTCATCTTGATTGTATCCTTATGGCACTCTTTTTTCTTGTGTTTTCCAAGCGGTGTATCAATGCTCAGCCAGTGGAGAATGGGTCAACGAAGAGATGGGAGCAAAGCTACCAAAATGTGTCCCAGGTACTACCAAAAGCTGTGATTATGTACGTGCAGTGTATGAAGACCACTGCTTCTTTCATCTCTCTGTTTTTCAACTATTAAGCCTGAAAGTACAGTTGATCCTTTCGATGTTTGAATCACATTGGACAGGGTATTTCTGAAAGCTGTGGGCCCTAAAGAAGCGTCAGATGAGGCAGCAGAAAGAAACTGGAAACAAAAGTGGGCAACATAATAAGACATCTGGTGTAACAGGACCTCTTCAAGTATCAGTGTATATTTCTGCACCAGTTTCCCCACCTTCAAGTGTGCACATTCTCAAGTCATTCAGTGCTTTAGACCTCTCTCTGCATTGCAGGTAGCAAAAAGACTAACAGGTCAAAGAGATGTCCGACAATGCTGGAGCTTTCTGTCTTCGGTCCCTCCCAAGCTACACTGAGAGCTGTAGCTTCTCTTCAGACCTCTCCTGGGGGTAGTGCCCAACTGTCCACTGGGCACTACAGATGCAGCACTATAGGGAAAGGTCTTTCACTACTCTCACTGGAAGTCATAGCCTAAACCCTTAAGGTTTAATGTGTCCTTCAGTATTCAGCTACACTTACTGTGTCTGAAAGCTCAAGCAAGATCCCTGTCAAGGACGTTCTCATCCTCTCTGTGTGTACTTGGGAGACACTGAGGAGGAAAGTGCATGGGTACTACTCCTGCTCCTGACTGCTGGTAGTTATGGCTGGGTCTTAACTTCCAGCTTCCAGAGAGAATTTTAAATCCTATGTATTCTGCAGGCTGTTCAGCTTACCCTCTTAGAAGAGGCAGCATGCCTAGGGCTAGTTGTACATGATGGCTGTTCACTACTCCAATCCCCCAAATATTTATTGGCAAAGTACAAGATCCAGCTGAAGATGATTTAACCCTCTTAAGGGCCAGCTCAGCCAGTCACTTGGACTATACAAGTGCACAGTGCAAAAGGCAAATTGTAAGATAAAGCTCAGGGAATTTACTACCCAAGAAGACATTACAAAGAATATGAAGCCAGACTCTTCTCAGCAGGACACAGCAATAAAAGACAATGACAGGCAATGGGCACAAGTTTCAACAAAGGAAATTCTGACTGTATTTAAGGAAAAATGCACCCCCAGAGCACTGGAACTGTTGTCCAGAGAGGCTGGCTAATCATCACCCTTGGAGATGATCAGAAGTCACCTGTCAAAGCCCCTGAGCAACCTGGCTTTGCAGTTAGGAGGGCAGGGGGAAGGGCAGTTAGGGATGAACAGCTTGAACTAAAGACATTGAGAGGTACCTTCCAGCCTAAATTTTTCTATGGTTATGTGAAATTCTTTAACAAACTCTGCTTCATTTAAATTGGAAGCTACCTACTGGCTGTACTTCCTTAATCTCTGACTATATGACTAAGGGTTCAATGTAAACAAGGCAATGTGATAAGAAATCAATTTCCTACCTATGTCAGAATGACCAGCCTTATTTATGCCCTTAGTGCTCACATTCTGCAAAACCTTATAGAACATTTTACTCTAAGAGCATAGAGCGTCTCTGCACCCGTAAGACCCACAGATAAGATCTCCATTAACCCACTGCCTAAGATTTTACATACTAAAAGAATGGAGAGGAAAAATGGTAAAACATCAGTGACAAACCTGAACACTTAACCTGAGACTATCTGGAGTTCACAAAAAAAAAAAAATTCATTTTAAAGAGCAGTGTCATATTTCTAAGAACTTAAGCAAATATTTTTTCAAAGACAATCCCTTCACCTACAGGACATAATTCAGCAAAGGAAAAATGCTAACTAGAATGCAATTAAACTGGGATCTTTGACATACCTAACACTGGCAGGGTGACAACTGCTTTCCAGAACAAGAATTTGAGAATGAGTATTTTCAGCCTAAATTGAATGTTGATAGTAGTTTTGCTTGAATTTTCTTGAGATTTTCTGTAAATACTAGTTGCAAACTCTATGACATAGAATATAAACATTGGTTACTCAGAATCAAAAGTGATTTAGAGGACACAGGAGGGAGGGGACTATGGGCTTTTTAGCAATACCAATGAACCCTCTATTTGTAACTGCTAATTCTGCCATCTGGTTCCTCTTTTTTTCTTTTCTTTCCAGTCTGTGGGGTGCCTAGTAATCCCATCCGAGAGAAAGCAAAGATTTTTGGAGGCAGCATTGCAGAAAAGGGCAACTTTCCCTGGCAAGTGTATTTTGGGAACCCAAGAGGAGGTGGTGTACTGATATCTGAAAGATGGGTAATGACTGCAGCTCATGTGCTGGAGGGATATGACATGCCCAACATGCATGTTGGGGTAATCAATGTTGGTAGAGAATCTCTGTACCGGGAGGCCAAGCAGCTGATCCCAGAGGCTTCATTCATCCATCCTGGTTGGAAGAAGCAGCCCATAGGAACCAGGACGGACTTTGATAACGATATTGCACTACTGAAGCTGAGGGATCCTGTGAAGATGGGCCCAAACATCTCACCCCTCTGTCTTCCTGGTAAATCACCTGAGTATGAGCTGCAAGAAGGGACTCTGGGCTATATTGCTGGCTGGGGCCAGAGAGAGACAGGAAGACTGCCTATTTATCTTTGGAAGGCCCAAGTTCCTGTGGTGGACATGGATAAGTGCCGATCTGTGAAACCAGAGGGCTCTGCTGATTCTAGTGCTTACCGATTCACTGACAATATGATCTGTGCTGGTGGTGGCAAGGACAGCTGTAAGGGGGATAGTGGTGGAGCCTACGCTATCCAAGATCCTCTTGATGACAGACGGTACTATGTGGCTGGCCTGATCTCCTGGGGACCAAGATGTGGCACCTTTGGTCTTTACACCAAGGTAGTGCGTTATTTGGACTGGATTACAGAGACCATGAGCAAGCATGAGGATGCAGAAGCTTGGCAGGATTAGCTCTTTCTCCTTTCAGCACAGTCACCCTTTCTAAATGCGATGGTTACATGTTCAGGCTGGCTGTGATCCCGTTCACTCTGTGTATATAATGGGCCTACTCGTTGTGTCTGTGGTGAGTGGAGAGTCAGGAATATGTATCTGTTTCTCCCACTGTCATCATGTCTGGGAGGGAAATTCTCTTTCTTCCACTCATAGTAGCATAAGGGGAAGATGCTATTCTGGATAAAGAGGCTCTTTCTGCTTCCTCTCATTTTTTTCTATCCCATTTTTTCCCACTTGGAGAAGACCTAGCCATGCCCCACCTGAAAGGGAGATTTCAGCAAAGACAAGAGAGAATAATTGTTGGTTCCCAGTGTAGGTTCAGAGCCTGGTTTCTGATTTATGCATTTCCTGTATTGTTCAGAATATCTAACAGCATTAAAGAATGTCCAAATTGCCTTTTGTGCAACATGCTATTGTGTGTGTATTGCTTTTCTTCTTCTCAGTCTAGACCTAGTTCTCCTTGAAACTCCCTAAATCAAGTGTCTAGTCACATTTTGACCCACTACGCTGCTGGCTTTTGTCAAGCTGTAACTTGTGCTACCTCACCTCTCTACCTAAGAGTCTTTATGAAGTTCTTCCGAGATGGTTGCGTATCATTGACCAACCATTACTACCAATGAGGACTTCAGACTTCTGAATCAAGCTGAGCAGAAGAGACACCTTTAAAATCCTTTCATTCACCTGTCCTCAGGGCTTTATTTTTCAAACTTTATTGTGTTAGATAAGAAATAAGGCTTGCTTGATTTAGGGAAGGTAGTGTTGTGGGAGAAGATTACCTGACGTGCGTTAGGGGTGTCTTCTGCTCCAAAAAGTCCTGTATCACTCACAGATGTCCTTCCACTAAGATGGTCAGGGAACTGGTGCAGATGGCATATTATGAGACAGAGGAAGCTGGGTTTGTTCAGCTTGAATAGGAGGAAGCTAAGAGGGGGATCTAACTGCTGTATTCAGTTATCTAAAGGAGGGCTAGAGAGTACGCAGAGCAAGACTTCAGAAAGGTGAACAGTGACAGGACAAGACACAATAGACATGAATTGCAATAAGGGAATTTCCAACTGGGCTTTTTCCCAGGGTGTGGGTCAGCACTGGAACAAGTGCCATGAAAGACTGGGGAATCTCTGTCCCTGAACATCTTCATAACTTGCCCAGGCAAGGCCCTGAAGCTCTGAAGTTAGTCCTGCTGTCAGCAGTGGATTGGACTAGACACCTCCTTTTCCAGCCCAAGTTTTTCTGAGAGTCTAGGAAATGGTGAGGAGGATGTGTGCAGCTCTTGGGAGATTTCATAGAGATTCCTGCACTCAGCTCAAGCACCTTCAATTTTGTGTAACAAGCAAAAGGTTATTTTGTTGTTGGGCTAGTAACCAAGGATCTTATACTGCATTCCTGGGGAACTGTGACCCACAGGATGTTGAATGTTTTTTACTTTTATATCTGTATGTGCCAACGTTAATCTAGTATGAAGTTTTATAGTCATTCCTTCTTGTTGCTAAGTAGGTGGACTCATCTCAGCTTTCATCTTTTGGAGCACAAAAGGAAAGTGTCCATCCCTGGTAACTAGTCCAGGCTGCAGTCTTAGCCCATGTTCCTCTTGTGCAAAGAAGTGACTATATACTGGCAAATAAACAATAATGATGCAGTGGTGCCATTGTAGCAATATTTTATAACTTCACAGTATGTATTAGAATTTCATAAATCATACACACATGCCCAAACATCTGAGGTAATCATGAGCAAAAGCCTCGGGAAATCTTACAGACTGCTATGTCTGGCTATTAGGAAGCTTCTGCTTTGGTATGTGATGAATACTTCAGCAGCAGAAATAGCTCAACAAAGTACAATTTGGGGAAAATCAATCCATTTTAAGTTCTGAAAAAGTGACCTTCACACTAAGGTAAGACAATTCCTTAGCTTCTATGACCACAAAGCCACTCAGGCAAGCAGCTTTGCATGATTACTCACTAGCTCACTGATTAACTCCAATCTTTCTGGAAAAGGACAGGAAGACAAACTGCTGAAATCGATTCAGGACGGCAAAGGACAAGAGAAACAGAAACGTGACCGAATGGTCCAGGAATAGGAGACAGGAAAGACACTTATTTAGCTGGGATTGCTATTCCTAGGACGGTCACAGATTCCTATAGGGATTTTGGGCAGATCATCTATTCTTGATGCCTCAGCTTCCCGAAGTTTCCTAGTCTCCTGCAAAGCAGGAGATTCTTTAAGATGGCTTCTCAGTAATTTTTGCCAATTTTTACAAGGACTGAAGAGTTGGGTATTTTATTGTTCTTGTCACTTGTACTCACTGAGCATCCCAGAAATTCCCTGTTCTTCACCTGGAATACCCCCAGTTGCATATGCCTCGTTCTCCCTTCCCTCCCCCAGACCAGGGTTTAGCCATTGCTCCTGTACAACTGGACACCTTGTTTTTCCATGGTCTTGTTGCCTCTCATGCTCCCCTCTTGCCCATACAAATGGGAAAAATCAACAGAATTCTGACCCCTGGAGATCATGGATGAACTTATATCAGATGTGCAATTTCACAGATCCCTTCCCAGGTATATTATCTCAAAAGCAAATGAGAGATACTGACACCTGAGAAGATCTGGAGCTGGATCTCACAGAAAACAGTGCGAGAAAGTAACTATGACCTTACCCCCAGAGTTCCCCTGTCAAGCTCTTGCAGACTTCAGTTCTCTCAGTGACTTGCAAGAAAAAGGTAGGTTGTTCTGTGGTAGCAAAACTAGTCAAGAGACAACTCCAGAGAATACCCACAACACAAGAGGGGTCATCTTCTCTCTGAGTCAGCATAATTTTAGAGCTGCTGTCCTGCAGTCAGAGCTTTATTTCATATAGTATAAAAAAAGCCATCTTCAAATTCTGATCAGTGAAGGCTCCTGGGCTCTTTTCTCCATGAGATTGGTTGTTGCCTTCCCTGTCTTTTGAATGTGGCATCACACAGACAACTTATTTTTGCCTCCCTTGAAGCCACCTGAAGTTTCAGTCTGGGTAATTAACCGTAGTTTTGTGACAGGTGAGCAACTGCCACATGCCGTTGCAGAATTGCAAACACTTTAGTGGTAGGTAAAGCAATCCCTATATAAAGTCCGTAAGTTGCTTTCAGTAATGGGGAATATTTAGTAGTTGTTAAAAACAAAGACAGAAAAACATAACACACCTGGTTTCTCCAGCAATTATTTTAATATTCATAGAATCTCACTGATGCCAATGGGCATACACACACTGCACTCAGCACAAAGTACCACATCTTTCAAGAAAATCTACTGCCCTGCAACCTTCCCACACAATAGAGTACAAAAGTAGACTGCAGTAGTCTGATGATAACATCAGTACTTCAAACAATAACATGTTTGCTGAGATTTCCTGATATTATTAAGGCTTCATCAAGTAATAAGATTTGGAAGAACTAGAAAGTCCACAAAGGCGTCCCACAAGCTGCCAATGGTACAGCAGCTTTGGTAAGTTTTGATGGTACCACCAAGAATTCATCAAACAGTATGGTGGCTTCCAGAAGTGCTCATGAGGAAGATTACATGGTCTGCATGTTTGAAAAGCCTTTGGGACATCATCAAAAGCTTTAGATATGATTTGCTGTGTCTGGAAATTTATATGCTATCAGTGATTCTTCAGCTAGTAAGACAGCAACATTTAGAGCCTATCCTCTCTTACTATTGCTTTGATCCAGTCCAAATAGTTGAGGATCTTTGTGTAGAAGCCATAACCTTCAGCACAGCCAATACCCCAAGAAACAATACCGGTAGCCACCCAGCGACTACTTTCTGTGTCTAACACTGTGAAGACACTCCCACTATCCCCCTGGCAGGTATCCCGTTTGACGGTGAGGAAGCCAGCACAGAACATGTTCTCAGAGAAAACCATAGGTATATCTCTCTTCTTACTGTCCAGCCAACTCTGACACTTCTCTTGAGCAACCGCTGGTAGGCTCACATACTTCAAAGTATTTGAAATAAAGTTTTTTTCCACACCAAAACCGCTCACATAGCCCATGTGCCCATCCATGTAGAACGTGGTGTTGGTAGTATCTGGGAGACAGATGGGCAGTACTGTAGGGCCCAGGGTTACTGGGTGTTTCAGCTCCATCAGGGCTATGTCCCCATTGAAGTTGTGCTCATCTTTAGGGTTGTAATCTGGATGGATAAAGATCCTACGTACAGGGTGGTTACCCATTTTGTGGAGCTCTTCTACACTGGTGTGGCCGAGGAAAATGTTAGCCTCCTCTGCTAGCTGGTCCAGGCTTACATTGTTCCCTCCTGCCCCTTTGGGGAAGATGGTGTGGGCAGCGGTCAGGATCCAGCGATCACCCAGGAGCGCACCACCCCCTCGTCCATGGATGTGGGTCAGAGCCTGCCAAGGGAAACTGCCTCTCCGTGCTGACTTGCCGCCCAAGATCCGCTGGACTTCAGTAATGGGGTTGACCGGCTTCCCACACACTGTGGAGAAATGCAAGGAGATCATAACAGCCTCTGTTGCCCTGGCTTGTCTCTCTCTTTCCTACACCATCACTGTTCGATTTCACCTTATTTTTGCCTTCCTGGATAGATTTCCCTGTGCTACCTCACTGATACCACTCCCTCTCCTGCATGTTGTCCCAGCTTTGTACTGACTGTAAGCATGAATTAGTAAACACCAGACAAGTCAGAGCTTTTTACTGACCTGGCAAGCAGGCAGGAATCCTCACCTGGCCATCTCGATCCAGCCAGGTTCCCTCAGGAGAGCAGGTGAATCTGTCTGTAGGATGAGAGGGAAGTGAATGAGACCCAGGTCTGCAGGCATGGGGTGGGAAGAAAGAATAGAATAGAATAGAATAGAATAGAATAGAATAGAATAGAATAGAATAGAATAGAATAATTTTCAAGGGATTCATCTCTCCAAGGTGTCCCACATGCTGCACTCAGCCCTTCCATCCCAAAGGCACTCCTTCCCAGGAAAAGCTGCCTGTGGTTTAGTCTGGAATGTCTCCATCTGGGATAGCATGTACATCTCAAAGCACCTCAGTTCCAGGGGACCAGTAAAGCTTAGGCACTGCTTCTGTAGAATAAAAGCCTGAAGAGCCATCTGAGTGAAGTCTTAACTTCATTCACTCCACATGCTTACAGAGCACCGTTTGACCTTACTTAGCCCAAAGAAGGGAGAGAAGAAGTAAAGACATGGATTTTAGATTCAAGCTTCTGGTCTCTGTAGTTTGCAGAGTAGGACAAGGTGGTTTGTTCCAGAAACAGGAAAAAGATGAGTCAGTTACTGTACATGCTCAGTATCTATTTCTGAGGCTATATTGCAGGTCAGCTAACTCGCATGTCACCTCTCAACACAAACTCCACTACCTCCAACATTCTTGCTTTTCTTAGAAAGTTTGTGCTTGTGACTAAAAATAATTTATATACAATTTATCTTACACTATAGTAAATGCTTCCAATAAAGTGTTTGCTGTTCTCTTTCAAAATTGACTAAATCACGATGACTCCCCATCAGAATTTGGGTGGTGCTGATATTTACTTGCTCCTGATTTTTTTCTGATGAGATTGAGCTCTGACTCTTTATGAAGGAGTTAAAACTCAGATGCAAGAATAATCAAATTCAACATTAGTACCAACTTAAAGAACTCCTTAGCTGCTTGCTCCTCGCCCCAGTGCTAGCGTGTCACCTCTCTCAGGCATGCTGCACAACTGTGCATCCGTGCTGGCAACCATATCCAGGAATTGATTCAGCTTAAAAATTTGCATTTTTTTGTGGAGGCTAAATGAGCAGCCAAGGCAAGGAAATCATGAACTCCTTATACTTGTCTTGTAACCAAAGCTCCTGTGTCATCAAATCATCTCTCAGGTGCAAAAAGAAGGCATGTGAATGGTTTTGAATGTTGCCTTAGTTTTTCTGACCTGCTGCATAAAAATATATTTTTCTGTACCTATGTTATTTAGCCCTCATATGTCTCTGCTGCTGAACAATATTCCAAAGAGGTAAATGGCATTTCAGTGGAGTGGAGTGTGAGTTTATTTATTTGCACCTGTAGCAACTTGGATTGGTGTGGTGAGGTTTCAGAATTTTGGTGATTCCCAGACACCATGCCTCTAATTTCAGTGAAAGAATGAAATCCACTAGACAAGAATAAATCATGACTACAAATGAGAGAATAAGACCTTCTGCAAAAGTTAAGGAGAGCATGGAGGAGGCATGTGATGGACTCTGAGAATGAGGCAAGGTGGGAATAGGCTGAGACAACAAGCCTCAGGAGCTATGCTGCAGAGCCAAGGAAAGATTGGAGATCCTTCACAGGAGGAAAGCATGAGTGCTAAGCCTGGGGAGTAGAGACAATTCTAGCTGGAAAGCTGAGAGGGCTTTTCACGCACAGATTTCGGTGTCTGTGTGGGATTAGGACTCACCACCGCCTTTTCCGGTGACAATGTGATAATATGGCTCATTGCATCGATATGTGATCATTGACTGGTAGTTGTTGTTTGCAAGTTTGTTAACATAGCTGAATGCCCCGTTGGTCAGGTTTGTAGGGTTGCCACAGTTCACAACTACAAAAAAGAAAAAAAAGAGATTAATCAAAGATAGCCTTACTGCCTGCAGGTTTAGGCTTGACTTGGATTGTGGCCATGATGTGAAGGACCAGTTAGTACAGCGGGCAGAGAGAGGTTGTTCCAAAATGGATTGCAGACTGGGATCTTTTGCTTTTAGACGTTACAGCAAAATTATAGCAAATTTTTAGTGATATTTTATGCATTTTTGTAAGGGAGGAAAAACATTTATGTTTTTGCAAGCAGAAAAATGTAATGAAAGTCAACAGTGCATGTCTACAGATCCTTCCAACCAGCATATCCATCAGTCTATAGCCACAGACAAATAGAGTCATAGGGGCTGAACTCCCCATGTTCTTGGAGGGGGAAAACCATGGCAGGGGGCATAATCCCCGTTCTCAGATCACTCACTTTCACAGCGGGGCATGGCTTGATGCCATGTCCCATCAGCCTGGCAGACAGCCGTGAAGGACAGCAGCTTTTGGTTGCCCTGCATGGGAGAGAAAAACATCTCTGTTGGTTGTACAGAGCCTTACATTCCCTTCCCCACATTAAAATATTGTTCTATCTGCCCGTCTTCTCACTGCTGTCCAATAGTTGTCCCTCTGCAGTCTGTTCCAGTTGCTGTCCTCTCCCTCTGTAGCCTTCCCTCTATCCTCTGTTTGCCACAGGCTACAAATTCTTCATAGCAGGCCAAGATATCAGCAGCCAGCAACCATAAAACTGTGACAAGTCTGGGGTGCTACGCAGTCCTGGCAATAGGATGGCAAGGGAGGCAGGTAACATTTTCTGCTTCAAGTCTGATTTCATACCCTTCCAAAGAGATATTCTTGTTTACCAGTGTTTCCTGGGATCTTTGTCTCTCATCTTCTACCAGGGCTTTGTGAAACAGCAACTGCATAAGGAAGGGAGCTAGGAAAGGAGAAACCACTGGAAGAAAGCTGATAGAAGCAAGGAAGAAAGAGAAATTGCAAGAGGTTGCCATGAGTGAAATCTCCAAAGAAAGTTTTACTGAAAGGTGAAAGACTTACACAAACTGAAGAGAAGCCAGAATATGGCTGAAGAGAGTGGAGAAGGGATCTCACCTCCATCAGGTTATACCCAGTCTTGCAGCTGACAACGAAATAGTCCTGAAATTGATACACAGGCTGCAGGTCTCTGATGATGGTAAACTGATCCCGTGGGACAGGCTGTGGGCACCGTATTTCTGTTAGAGAATGAGATGAAGTAAGTTGATATTAATAAATGGTGTAGACAGGCTGTAGTTGCCTCTGGGGAAGAAATGTCTTACTCTCCGAGGTGTAGTGGATCTTCCAGCCACGGCTGAACCCTGACTCATCGGTGAGGAAGAGTATGTCCACCTCATTGCTGTTGGTTTCAATGCTGCCAGGTGACTCCTTGCCACAGAATTCACCAATCTCTCTCCCTCGTGCTTGGATCTGATGAGGAAAACGTGTATCACAGGGACAGAAACACACATGCTTCTCTGCCTCAGTGTCCCTATTTCAATCCAGACCAAGTTTGCCACAATGCCTATGATGGTGAACAGGACTGGTTGTCTGACCCATCTTTGCTAATGTCTGCACTGACATATCAGAACAAAGGGGTGACCTACCACAAGCTCTGCTTCTCCCTTATCATGGGAATCAGAGCTATCAACCCCTTCAAATCCTGAGATTAAATCAAAGGGAGAAAAAACTGGAAGAAGGACAATTTTTTTGGCTCCACTCACTGTGGAGCCACTCACAGGCTCTGGGCCTGTGACCCGGAGCCTCTGACCTCACGACAATGGTAATTAAGCGCATTGAGGGAGGGACAAGGGAAGAGCTCAGCCCTTCATGCTGTGGCATTCTCCTTGTACTGATCCCATATTTCTCATCCCAATAGTGGTGTCCCCACAATTCCTGTCCAGGTCTGGCAGCAGGGCTGGGAGCAGAGTTTGTACCTTGAGCTGGTCATAAGGACAGTGAACTTGTTGGTGTTCATCAATCTCAAAGGGTTCCAAGAACTTGAGGATGACAGAGAGGCCCTTTTGCAGACGGATGCTGTAGTTACACCGGAGGTCTTCAGGATAGGGCTGGGGGTACTCAGGGCTGCTCAGGTACCCAGATGCCTCTGTGAACAACTCACTGCTGCACTGCACTGGTGTAGAGGAAGAAAGCAGAGGTCACATATTGTGCAGCTGTGTCTTCTGCAGCCCTGTCAACTACTCCCTAAGTCAGTTCTCCCACCCTTCCTGGCTGAAGGCCTCCTTCCCTGGAACCCTCTGATCTTCAAAAAATTTCAATTTACCTTTGCAGGACTGGTGGTCACTCTGAAGCTGGTAGCCAGTCCGGCAAGAACAGAAGTAGCCACCCACATAGTTGTGGCAGAAGTGCTGGCACTGAGGCTTTTCATCATTCTCAGCAGCATTGTTAGGGTCACATTCATCAAGATCTGAAGACATAGGAGATGCAGGGACAAGGGGAGGAAAGTGTTAAACCTTTCTGCTGTACACTGAAAGTGCATAGAGATCCCCAACCTTGCTTACAGTTTCTCTTTATTTGCCTGACAAGGAGGAAAATTGGTTGGAGCCACACAGGCTTCCTTCTGAGTGCTGAGGGTATTGCCTACTCACCCACAGCTTGGTAATAGGCCAGGAAGCCCCTGTAAGGAATCAGTGTGCCATTGTCTTCATTGGAGAAATCAGAGTGAAACACCAGGTGCATCCTGTTCCCCTTAGATACAAACTCCTTTCTTCCTGGGTGATTGCCTGTGGTTGACCCAAGCTGGCCACAGTATCGGCCCAAGTTCTTCTTGTCTGCTTTGATCTGTCAAGGTTAAGGGGAAATCACTGTAGCCTCATAAGATTCAATCTGCTCCATGCATCACTATTACCCAGCCATGAGTTGCCAGTACATGCTCCACCCATTTCTATTTTTAACTCCTTCCCTTTCCTTTGTGGGAAGCATGAGAGGAGGCCTGGTGAATGAAGAGCCATTGTATGTGGTGGCCACTAGATTCCCATCTCCAGCCACCCCTTGGCCCAGGTATCTATGCACATACCTTAACATAGTCATAGAAGCAGGAGTCAGATGGCTCCAGGTCAAAATATCTGAAGGTCAGCTTCACCACATAGCCTTTTGGGACGTGGATATCCCAGGTGCTGATGTTATTGTTGGGATATGGCTTGGGATAACCGGGGGATCTGATCTCCCCAAAAAGCTTGCTTGGGACTGGACTGGAACTGATCGCTCCAAAAAAGAGGAAGGCCCACAGGAGAAAAGGAACGTGCCTGTGAACATGGCAAGTAAACTATGACATTGCACAAAATCAGGTCATCCAAAATCAGGGGAGACTTCACAAGTGATTGTGCACTGTCTAATGGAATCCAAACACAGGAGGCCTAGTTGCAGGTCCAACTTCTGGCTTGGATCACTCAGGAACAAGGAGGACAGCTGAAATGAAGACACCAGCACTACCCAGGTTCCAGCAAAGCATTTGTGACCCAGCCAAAGAGATTCATCAACCCAGGAAGCAGTTTGAAGGAGCATGGGTGAACTCCCTGAACAATGTCTGCTTGTTCCCAGCAGTCATGGGGCTGGGTCCCTTAGAACCAGGGGTAGTTTGGTTCCCTTTGGCTCTGGGCCAGCAGGTCATTTCTGCTTATTGCTAGTTTAGGATCTCTGCACAGTTCATTTGGTGAGGGTGCAGTGCCTCCTGGGCAGCCCTCTACCCAGACATGCCTCAATACCTCTCCTCCAAAAGTTGGCCCTCATTTTTTTCTCAGGTTGCTCCTCTTCCCCTCTGGGGAACGGGACTATCAGTCTTCCTCCAAAAGCAGCTCACTGCCCAGATCTCCTGAAAACATCAGCCAGGAAGATCCTTCTTCCTCAACCCTATGTGCTAGCAAAGCTTTAATGGAGGGACAGCGAGCATGAGCTTAGCCCCTTGGACCTCTTCTCCTCCCTGGAAGGGTCTAACCCTCCCGTTCCCTCCCCGCAAAGATGTGGCTGTGTGTCCCCCCTCCCCAGCTCCCCCACTCACATGTCCATGCGCTCGCCGCCGTGCTTGCACCCCTGCCCGTCCTCCCCACTGCCCCGGCCGGAGCTCTTGAGCGGCGGTCAGCGGCAAGCCCGGGGACCGGTCAGGTAGGTGGGGAGAGGCGGAGGGAGGGAAGAGCAAGCCCGGCTGCAAACAGCCTGGCAGCGGACCAGACTCCCGCAGCCCGGCGCCTGCTGCCCTCTGCTGCTGAGCTGCTGCCGAGCTGCTGGTCCCCCTGCCCGTGCAAACACGGACTCCGGGGAGTGCTTTTGGGGGGCTCTCACGTCCTAGCCAGGCAGAGCCGATCTGTCTCTTCTGGGCGAGAAGGCAGAAAAACGATTGCTAGAGACCTTTCCTAGGGTTTGATCTGCAATCCAGGAGCTAGTCTGAGGTGGCTCCCCCCTAAAGATGTCCTCCTAGGAAGTCTCACCCACTCCTTCTGGGCAGTTTTCTGGTGCAGGAAGAAGACCAGAAATTTTAATCTTAACAAATTAATTTAAACTTAAAAAAATCAAACTGTCAAAAAAGTCAAGTTTTCTCTGTTCTGGCTTGATGAAGAGCACTTCAGAGGTTTTTTGGGATGGGAACTGGGAGCTTCTGCAGGGAAAGCAAGAAACCTCAGACATTTGAGTTAAATAGATACTAAGAAAAATGAACAACCCTATAGAATTAAAAGCATTCTGAGAACAAGACCCTTTTCAAAGACCCTTCTTGCTGTTTGTTCTGCAAGCATTTTTAGGAGAAACAAGATAGATGGATAAGGCCTTCAGTATTTAATGGGGAAATGAGGAAAGACAGCAGCTTACAAACACATTTCAGGCTTTTATCAACATAGTGCCCAAGACATATATTGTGTCCCACCAACTTTGTGAAGCTTAAAATTTCTTGGCTTTCAGAGTTTGGTGTAAGACATAAACCACCATTTTAGTGTTTTCCCTTAGAATTATGGGTGACTTCAGAGAAATGAGTGAGTTTCTTGCATTGAAATCATAGGAAATAATTCACAGCTACAAAAACATGTTGAATGAAGATGAAAATAGTGTTAAAAAGAATGAAGAAAGCATCCTTGGGGTATCTATGGAAGTGTACTAGAGAAGCTGCTCATCAAATGTCTTTGAATTATTATCTGAAAAAGATCTCATAAACATGTAATTAGTGTCTCTGTAATAACACCATATGGCCCCACACATGAGAATTAAGATTAAGTGGGGGACATTACCCCAGTACTTCCTGATGTCCAAATACATCCTCTGCATGATGACCATACTTGGGCAGGCTCACTGCCCTGCTGTGCCATGCTGGAGGAGGTTCTGCTGGCTTACTGTCCCACCAGAAGGGAAGCTTTTACACAGAAACCACATCTGGAAAGTAGCTGGCAAGCACTGGAAACTACGCTCTGAGAGATCTGTTATGAACAGGTCACCAGTGGGAAGAGTGTTCCCTGGCAAAGCATGGATAGACAGAGGTGCTTGAGGATCATTTGTAAGGCAGCTGATCATTTCAGTGTGTTCTTGACAAGGAATCTTCTATCCAGGGGGCACTACTGGGAGTTCCCCGTGGCACTTTCAAGGCACATCTTCCAAGTCTTCATTTCCTCCCCCCACCCCGATAACACCATCTGGGCTACTAGGAGAGTACTTCAGCTGGTAAAGCAAGGGTGGTTAGCTGGAGATATGCCTAACTGGAGCAGCCCACCTCTAATACATGTCCCATAGACCCACCTGATTTGGACAATACAGCTATGCCCTCAGTCCTGCTCCAGTGCTCCCACTGGTGGCCTTCCCCTTCAGATGTTCTGTGCAATCCTCTCTTTATGTTAGGTAGGAGCCAGGAAATACCTGGTACCATTTTTTCCTCAGGAGGATGTCTGTGCCTTTCTTTGCTTAAGGGCAGAATACATGTAGGGCCATGGAATACATGTAGGACCACAGGACGCCAAAACTAGCACCTGTTTGTTGCCTGCTTGACTCAGCTGGGTTACAAGAGGACTGGACAATAAATCAGAGCAAAGTAAAGAAACTGTAGATCTTCAGCATGGTCAAACATGCCAACATCCTCTCATTGAGAGAGACTCCTGCTTTGAATACAGTGTGTTGCAGGAGGTCATTGGAAAGAAACCTGCTGTACAGCCTCAGAAGCCATGAGATCATCCTTTGATGTGCAGACCCTCTCATCCACTGAGAAGATGAGTTGGATACTTTATGCTCAAACCTGAAGCAAGGACAGAGAAATACCTCTGTTGGGCCTCCTACAACTACACCACCTACCCTACAGTACACCAGGGCCACAGACCCAGGCTCACCTGTAAACAGTGAGCCACTTTCCCAGGGCACTCTACCTTCAACCCCTTGGTTTGACTACCCATTGGAGCCTTTTGGGGACACTCTGACACTAGCCATAGGGCTTGGGCTTCACACAGCCAGGCCTGTGCTATCCAATGGCTTACCACTTTTTCAGACGAATCATGCCACCCCTGCAGCTCTGGCTGATATGGAGAAGATGATCTACACCAAAAGAAGGCTCAGGACCCCAGTATGAGATGGTGAGCAGCAGCAGCATCTTGGTAGCCTGTTTCTGTGTCTTCTAAATCAAGGAGCAAAGCCAAGTGTAATACCCCAGAAGGGATGTAGTTCTGCAGCACTAGCCACTCAGCAAGGGGCAAGAACATAGTATCCTCCCAATATCAAACCTTATCCCTTGCCTTATGCACCTCTCACAGGCTGGTGTCTCAGCGATATAGTACTGTTGTGCAAAGTCATCATCTGACTTAGGCATCACACCTATAGTATGATTACAAAAGAAAAACCAGTGAATTATTAGTGCTGATAGTTACTAACTGAAGCCCTAGAATAGGTTGGAATACTATCCCTTATGATTATTATGAGTGTGGACCACATCAGGTGGGTATGATTCCTATCTATGGTTCTGGCACAACTGGATGTTTCCTGGAGATGAGAGGCTGTCATGGATATATGATGACTGGCAACCAGTCAGAAGCAATCCACTCAGCGTATCACCTCACAGGCTTACATGACAATTATGTGGATGGTTGGCATGACAGTGGAAGAGTCTGGCTAACTATCTGAAGGCAATAGCTGTCTACCATCAAAGCAGGGTCACAAAATGAAAGTTTGTACCAGCTTTTGGTGCAGGGCCTGAAATGAGTTGACTAGTTGTTGATCACACAGTCTGGAAGATATCAGTCTGGAGATGGTGAAGTGAGCTTGGTGTTGGGCATCAGAAGCAGCTCAGAAGGGCTCTCACTGTATGGAGGAGTACAAAGAGGGCAACAGTTGAACCAGTTTCAGCTGCTGTCAGTCAAAGCTCTGCCTTTTGCAGCCTTGTGATACAACAAAGATAATGTAGAGGCTCCTTATAATAGAAAGAATGATGGGTTGTGGAGGTCTGCATAGGGCAGATAAATGACATGCTGGATGGCGTGGCTATGATTGCTCGTTGCATTTGATTGTGTCCCACCCAGTGGTACTCTTGCACTGTGGATATTGACAGGGTGCTGCAGCCTGAGATGTCCTCAGAGACAACCTTGAAGAGCCAGAAGTTGACGTTACAGCTCCCCAGCCCCTTGCTTATCACATGTTCTGAAGTAATGCTTCATGGCACTCATCCTTGCAGTTCCCTGAAAATAAGCTCTTCAGAAAATACTACTTTTTAGAAGAGCTGCTGGAGGAAAAAACTGCATTTTCTCAGCTTGAAAAGGCTATGTATTTTCAAAATCTGCCTACCTCTTGGTTCTCTGTGATGTCAGTAGCTACACATTTCTGTGCACCCTGCCCTTCAACCTTTTGTTGGGGGGAAACCACAAGTGTCCTTCAGAAATAACTGCCTGTGGGCTCGTGCACATCCCATCAGGTGTCTTCATTAAAGGACACCTCTCTCTTTGGCACTGATCTGGCTTTTCAGGGGATCTCACCTCCTTTGGTTCTGTCCCTTGGTCTCTGATTGTAGACAGGAACTGTGAACCAGGGGATCTATGATGGCCAAGGGGAGACACTGCCAGGAACGCCAGAAGGAGTGCTGGGCCTAGAGGAGGTGGCCGTGGTTTCTTACACCAGGAGAGCCCGAGCCTTCCTCACCCTCGGGACCTTCCCAGGAGTGCAGTGAATGTGGGGCTAGTTCCCTTGCCCCAGCCCTCGGATTTTACACCACTACATGAAAATCCTTGACTCTGAAGGACAAGTTCTGTTTTCTACCCATCCTGCTCCAGGATCCCGGGATCCCGGGAAGAATGTGGCATCCCCAGGGGACAGGAGAAGATGGCTGGTGTTGGTGGCTGCGGAAGAAGGGGCAGCCTCTGCCAGCCTTGCTCACTCGGGGATCAACTCCTGCTTCCCAGGGGGAGCCGGGGGGCAGCGGGGGGCTTGGCTTCGGCGGGGGCAGCAGGAGGAACGCGGGAGCTGTGGGGGGCCGGGCCGAGCGTGGGGCAGCCCCCGCCCCGCTCCTCCCCGCCCCGCTCTTATTCTGACAGGAGCCTCCGCGCAGCTGACGGCCCATCGCCCTCCCCGCCCCGTCCCACCCTGGCCACCTCCTCTCCCTGCCTCCCGCTCCCCGCAGGCCCGGCCCCGCCGTGACCCCCGGCCGCGGGAGGTACCCTTCCCGTCCCGCCGCCGCCCCGGCCGCTGCTGGGCGAGAGGCGAGGCCGAAGAAAACACGCTGCTACGGGGGGCTCGGGTCTTGTTTCTTTTTTCAATCCGGGGCAGTTTGCACTCGGGAGCGAGGGTCCTGTCCGAGCATCTGTCCGGGGGAGCGCTCACTTCACTTTCTGGAAAATCTGGACACAGACCTCATCTTCAGCGGTCATACGCTGGGGAAAGGGGGGCGAAAGAGGAGTTTAGGCTGGATCCCCTACTTGTCTCCCTCCCCAGCTGCCACTGCAGCCCTGCCTGCCCAGCGCTGGTTGGAGTCTTGCAGGCCACATGCTGCTGCACGCCCTTCTCGACCCTCCCAAAGCTCCAGTGGGTCTGGCTGCAGGGCAGGGAAGGGCCATTGCCTTTGTTGAGCTGCATTAACTTTTAAACCCTGGAGGCGGATGTTTGTGTGAAGTGGTGGCTGCCCCCGAGGAGCCGGGGCTGAAGTCTGAGAGGAGCTGGAAGGAAGCTGCACAGCTGGCTCAGAGCCCGCAGCACCCGCACTGTGCGTCCCCCCTGCCCACTACAATTGGGATTTAGCAAGCTGCGCTGGACCCCTCCTCACCAGATGCAGCTGGTCCCCCTCCAGCCAGTGCCTCCAGCCTCGGTTCCTCTTCTCTCCTATTTGCTCACACACCAGCTGATCCCCCTCCCAGCAGACGGTTGTCTGAAAAAAAGGAGTAGAGGGGAAGACATGATCCCAAGACAAGCAGGTCCTGGCAATACAGGTTTCCAGCGATGACACTGACTGTTCCTCTCAGATACATTTTCAGATGCAGTCCCTGATTTGGTGTCTCTTTGGTGGCTCCTTGGGACTGATGCTCTTTGTGGGAGGTGAATGACCCTGTGACTTCCAAATGCAACAGAGTACTGCCAAGTGGGCTGACATTCTGTCTTTTCAGGGCTTTGCTCCAAAGGATAGTACCCTCTGGGTCCCAAAGTACTGGGTTTCTGGCTGTTTGGTGCTTATCCCCTTTGCTGTGAGTGATTTTTTATTCATAGAACCACTTATTCCTGAACCTGCAGGGGCATGCTGGCTGTGGGCTGGGCTCTCATCTGGTTTGTGAATCAAAAGCTGAGCAAGTCCCTGAACTTCCAGCACACGCCAGCCCCCTGTCAAACTGCACTGCTTGGGCTTCTCACCTGGCACTTGCGTCCATCCACAGGTCCCAGGTCTTCCTCAAACTGGACTCCCAGGTCAAAATCCATAACATAGTCCCGCAGGGAGGTGATTGTGCGGATGACCATGTGATCTCCTGTGTGGATGATCTCTTTATCAGGCTTCAGGAGGCAAACCAGTTTTCGCAGGACCACATTGATATCTGGAGGGTGAGAGGGAGAAGAGATCTGTGGACGACCTGGGCCCTTCCTCTAGCAGCATCCCCGCAGAGCTCCACTCTTTTAGCCAGGGAGCCCCAGCCGTGGTACCTCCTCCCCCCTCCCACCACAGCGCAAAAGTGATGGTCGCAGACAAAAGGACCAGAGGGTTCCCAAACCCCTTCCTCCCCTTCCCGACTTCTGACATTTTTGGAGACAGAAGGGAGCAAAAGGGGAGGAAGGAGCAGGATGAGGAGGGTGGAGTTACCTAAAGCGCGCAGGTAATTGTCCATGTTCTCCTGGGATACGAAGCGGTAATAGCCGGTGAGGTTGGGAGGCATCCCGGGGCAGAGGGACGGGGCCGACGGCGAGGAGAAGAGAGGGCAAGGAGCGCGACAGGCACGGAGCCGGGACCGAGCTCGCTCGCCGGGCGGGCCGGTCGCTCTCCCGCGGTGCGGCGAGGTCTGCGGAGCAGCCCGGCTCCCGTGCTCCCCGCTGCAGTAAGAGTCCCCGCGCCAGGGGGCGCGGAAAAGGCCGGCACTGCCCCTGCTTCCAGCATCTCCGCCTCGGCTGGGGCGGACGTGAGAGCGGCAGGTCACCTCCTCGGCCTCCGCCCTCCTCGGGGGCTGCTTGTGTTAAACTCTTGCCTGCCAACCAGCGGCAACGGTCCCCCGCCGGCCTTTCGCACCCCGTGACGCCGGTGGCTGCGAGCTTCCTCAGGGCAGTGCCCCGGCCCCCGCTCCCCCCGGCCCGGCCAACCCGTCGAGGAGAGGCGGCGGCAGGCTGGCAGCTCCGCCCTGCCGAGCCCGGGGCAGATGGGCGGCGGGCTACGGCTGCGGTCTGCAGCCCCTCGCCCCGGCACCTCCCCGATCTCCACAACCCCCTCCCCGGCCTGCTCCTCCCGCGTCCCCCCGCAGCTGCAAGGATGCTTCCCGGGGCGAAGCACGGGGCGTTGCTTTTGAAGCCCACCCCCGCCCGCCACGGCCAGGCGCCCCGAGCCCTGGCCCCTCTCCGTGCCCTGCCCGGATTGCAGTGAGAAGGAAAACAGCGGCTCCCCCGCACCGCGCCGCGCCCCCGCGCCCCCCCACAGCACCTGGCGCGGCGGCCCCTCGCATTGGCTGCCGACCCCCACCGGCCCCCGCCGCGCCCGTGACGTCATGCTGCAGTGGCGGGGCGGGGCCGGGCGTGGAGCGGAGCGGGGTTCGCGGAGGTGCCGCGCCGTCCCTGCGCGCCGCCGCCGCTGCCGCCGCGGGAGCGAGGGCGTGGGCCGGGCCGGGCAGGGCCGCGCCCGCCGCTGTCCAGCAGCCCCGGGCGGGCCGGGACCCGCCGCCGCCATGGGCGACCCTCGGCCCCGCGCCGCCGTCCTTCTCCCTCTCCTCTGCCTGTGCGCCGCGCTGCCCGGCGGCGCCTCCAACAAAGGTGAGCGGCGGAGCGCCGCGGACACGGTCCCGGGCGGCGGCGGCTCGGCGCTCCGCTGGGACCCTGGCGGGGCTGAAGGGCACGTTGGCCGCGGCTCATCCATCCGCCCCGCGCTGGCGGTGCGACTCCGCGCTGCCCACCGCCTTCGTCTGGCATGTTTTTGTCGGGGAATCTCCGCGGTCCCCGGCGGCTCCGGCTTTCTTTGCCCCTTCGGGAGCCCGCATCCCATCTCCTCTCCGTACTTTCTCCATCTGTCTCCTACCACTGCTTTTTTCTCCATTCTTTCCTATCCTTCTAGCGTTCCCCTCGCGTTTTCCCCTTTTCCACCGACTTGTCTTGCTTTTGTTTCAGTTATCGCTGTGTGGATTTAGCTTTCCTTCCCTTCCTTAGTGTGCTGAGAGAGAATGTGTTGCTTCTCCACAGACCCCTGTGGTCGCTGAAACACATCGCCTATCTCCATCTTCCAATTCTAGTTCATCCATCTGCAATCTGTCAATAGGAATTATTGTACAGTTATGTGTTAACTATGCAGGTTGCTAATATAAAACAGTATTTTATGTGCTAAATGTGTAAAAAACCCTCTAATGCTACAGCTGTAACATTCTGAATGCAGATGTTCTGTGAACACGTAGAGCGATGCAGAAAGATGTAGGTTTCTAGATCTGTAGACACAGGCACAAGAAATTCATCCCAGGGGAGTCAGTGCGTCAGTAATCTGACAGGGTGGGAGAATCTGAAAACATGCGAGGGACTCAGGGGTCATCAGGGAATGTGACACCTTAGGGTGCTTTCTCTGCTTCGGAAGCAGTAGGGCTACAGGGTGGGTGCAACGCAGAGCTCTGTGTATGCTGACGTTGGCAGGGGCATTTATTTGTACTGCTCTGGTGCCAAGGGGCCCAGTGGTGAGGCAAGGCCCCTTATGCTCTGGATTTTCTCTCTCCTTTGTGAATTTACACTCTGAAACATCTCCCCGCCTTTTGCAAATTATTTTAGATTTACAGGAGCTTTCTTGAAGCCGGTAGGAGTCTATCCTAAAAATATTCCCAAAATATTTTTCTAATCTCCAGTAACTCATTTCCCGATAAATCAGATCGGTGATTCCCAAGTTGCAGGTAGATGCAGCAAAGGATTATCTCTCTACCACCAGCTTGTTACCCCAGCAACAGGGCATATTTGGCATTTGTAGCTATGGATTCCCACCTCAGTGGTGTGGCACATGGACTAGAGCCATCGCAGAGTGGAATCTGGTGGGGGCGATGGAGGGTTGAGGTGAAACGTGGACACTTGCATACAGGAAGGATTCCACCTGCATACTGAGTGGGATGGATGTTTCTCTGGATTTCCTACACAATGCTTTATAATCTTAATCAATACGGTGAGGGAGAAATGCCAACCCACGCTCTTCGCTGCTACATGAGGCTGGGTCTGCCCGCGCTGCCATGCTGGTACATCCCCACTCTGACCTGTCGCCCTGTCTGCCAGCCCACCACCCGGCTCTGGCAGCATCCGCTGGCCCTGATTTGCAGAAGTGCTTGGTTGTAAGGGATACTGTCCCTTTTGAGTCAACATCACGCAATGCCGGTATGGTTTCAGAGGATACTGTACTGCAGAGAATGAATTCACATATTGGAAGTAGTGCCCTTGAGGGAAAGGCTCTGTATCCTACTCCCCACCAGCTCTGAGCCATGCTGTGCTCAAAGTATTGCTCGGTTGCAATAAATCTTGGTCGCCAGGGGGTGGGAGAGTGGGGGATTATCTGGGAAGGGGGGTTGTAACTAGGCCATGTAATATAATCTCTGAGGCCCATTTGGCAGGGAGTGGGCATGGGGGAGGGGTTTTTAATTTGTAATGATTTTTATTCTCTCTCCTCCTTTCCTCCTCCTTCCTCCTCCCCCCCCCCCCCCTTTATTTCTCCCTTTCCCTGCCCCGGAGCCTCTGTGATAAAGATTAATTTGCTATTTCTGGGCCTGTGACATTTTTCAGAGCCTCCTGCTGGCTGCTGCCTCCATGCCAAGCCTGGCTGGGCTCCAGCCAATGGGATTAGCAAGAAGGGGCCAAGGGAATATGGTGCTCACCATGGAGTGGGGAAGGAAGGAGCAAGGGACTCTCAGAGTAGGTTTTTATATGTGTAGGATGACTGACTGAAAGTGTACTTGGGTACGTGTGTGTAGATCCTGGGCCTTAGTCCAGAGGATGCGAGGCATAAGTGGTAATGGCTGCATGCAAGACTTGTCCCCTGAGGGCACCCCAAGGGAAGATGTATCCTGGATCCTTTAATTATGGCTTCAGTGAGCTAAAGGATTTAGCATTTGGAATCTGTCTCCAGAATCAGGCTGCTTATACCTCTTGATTTCATTTTTTTTAACCGCTCCAGCTTTCCTGGGCACCCAGATGCCTCTCCACATATTTCTAATAAGATAGTAATGAGGAGGCGAGAAGGAACACATTGTTTCTGACGAGGTCTCCCAAGAGCCATGTAGAGTAGAACTAAAGAAAGATAATTTCTTCCTCCCAGCCTATTTTAGGCTTCTTTATTTCCAGAGAAGAAGGTGGGGAGGGGTGGTTGTTACCTGCCACTGGATTATATTCTACTCTTTTCCTCCTGAATCTGTCATTGGTGGCTAATACATTCCTGTGCTCCATCCCTTACCCCAAATCCACCTCAGCAAACAAGCACAAACCCTGGATTGAAGCTGAGTATCAGGGTATCATCATGGAGAATGACAACACAGTCCTGCTCAACCCACCGCTATTTGCACTGGACAAAGATGCTCCACTGCGCTATGCAGGTAGGTGGGTAACAGCTCTGGGAAGGGTGGGAGGCAGGGAGAGACTTATGAAGAGGCAGAGACAGGGTGACATTCATCCCTGTGCTGGATTCTAGCTCTCTACAGGAAACGATCACCTCCAAACCTTCTTCTGGAGGAGGTCCCCAGTGAAGTCTGGGGGCAATTTGGGCACAGCTTGATTTAGGATGCTGTGAGCTGTTCCCCTTAGGGAGAGAAATTGAGAGTGGAGCTACTTTTTGACGCAGTTCTGCTGTTTCCAAAGATCACATGCACAGCTCTGTGTCTGTGAGCACTGGAGAATGCTGGTAGGGCACACTTCATTGGCAGTGCTACATCCCCTCACAGTAAGCACAAATCCCTAAAACTACAGATGAGGCTTTACGAGGGTTGTATTCCTGATGCTTGCTTAGGCTATGGCTGGAGCTTCCTCACGCATCCTCCCTCAGCTTTGGGAGAGGAAAAGTGGTGCCTGTGAGCTGAACTTTAGGATTTAGGTGACCCTATCTCCAGTTCCCTGCAGTGCTGTGCACATCCTGCATGTGTGGGTGGATAAGACATCATGGATCTTCATGCTTTGGCTGTCTGTCTGCAATATATGGCCTGTTTTGCCTCCCTGCGGGATGCAGAGGAGAAATAAGGTGCTCCCTCAGTACTGTGGCTGTGTAGCACTAATAAATCTAGCTTGAGCCTTGTAACCCCTAATCTTTCTTGATGCTGGTCAAGACTCCTTGCCGTGGGAAGTAGTCTCCAGTAGAGGGCAATCTACACCATCAATGGCTGTAAGAGATGACAGGAGGAACTCCTAGGGAATCAAAAATTTCTCGAAATGAGAGGTGATAATGAGGGAGAAAGGAAGTAAGTTAGAAAGGAAGTAAGTTAGAAATAAAGTAAGTTAGAAAGGAAGAAAATATGGGAGAGGGAAGCAAGGGGGCATAATGCGCTCTCCTCAATCCTTTACTTTCTCCCCTTCCTCTCTGCCTTTGTGGGTACCAGGTGAAATCTGTGGCTTCAGGATCCATGGGGCAGGGGTACCTTTTGAAGCTGTGATCCTGGACAAAGCTACAGGTGAGGGGCTAATCCGGGCCAAGGAACCAGTGGATTGTGAAGCACATAAGGAGCACACATTCACCATCCAGGCTTATGACTGTGGAGAGGGACCTGATGGAGCAAATACCAAGAAATCACACAAGTAAGTCCATGCAGTCATTGCTGCATGTTACAAAATGTGATCTGTCACAGAAATGCAAATGAAAATTGCTGTGGGAATGCTTCCTTTAGACAGAAGTATTTTTCTCTAGCCTTGATACTGTAACTTAACATGTCAATAAGACCCAAGGAGAAATGTTCACTCACTGAGTCACATGAGTGAATACACTAGAAATGAGGGCTGCTTGACAGTTGTGTCTAAGGGTGGTGTTTTATGTTTTTGCATATAGGCAGGACGTCCAGATTACATTATCACTCCTTTTGTTCTTTCTCTGGGGTGGGAAACCATTGTCCAAGCTCCTGCGTGCCAACATTGCTGTTTTGAAACCAAGGTCTCTTTCCTTGTCCTTGCTTTTGATGGCTGGAAATAGACTGGTGCACTTTAGGGGAGTGACTTACACTGAAATTTAGGTGGTGTATGGCTCCTAATCAGCCGATCAGTTCTTATTGATGTCTCTCTGCATCAGGGCCACAGTGCACGTTCGAGTAAATGATGTGAATGAGTTTGCTCCTGTCTTTGTGGAAAAGTTGTATCGTGTGGCAGTGACTGAGGGAAAGCTGTATGACCGCATCTTGCGTGTGGAGGCCATTGATGGAGACTGCTCACCACAGTACAGCCAGATCTGCTACTATGAGATCCTGACCCCCAATATTCCCTTTCTGATTGACAATGATGGTAAGAATCTGCACCTACCATGAGCACATCACTCCCTGTTTCCTGCTTTGCTACCTCTCTGCCAGTCCCATTTGCTGGCAGAGCTGTGCTATATGAATTTTCTAGCACTGCTGATCTATTTCTCCTGGTGCAGAGATGCAGCAGCCATTTTGTGGGATGCTATAGCTTGTTACAGAGTGCTCCTGGGGAGGGGAACTCAACCCCTTTTTGGTTGTTTTTGTAGTTGATCAAAAATAAGAGTGATTTCTAGAAGGAACATCTTTGAAGAGACTGTCTTTCCTCTCCCTTGATCTCTTTGTTTTGCTAACCAGGGAACATCGAGAACACGGAGAAGCTGCAGTACAGCGGAGATCATCTCTACAAATTCACAGTGACAGCCTATGACTGTGGAAAGAAGCGGGCTTCTGATGATGCTGAAGTGGAAATCCAGGTGAAACCCACCTGCAAGCCCAGCTGGCAGGGTACGAAACCTCCAAACACAGCTATGTCTTCCCTTTCCTTTTGCTGAACTACTACTCAAGTCCTACTCATTGCAAATGTTCGTATATACACATACAAATTTGTATGCCCATATATGTGGTTCAGTTCTGGCACCAACTCATCAGTCCCATCTAAGGGGATGCAACAGACATCAAAGTCTGTTGCAAAGCCAGTGAAAGGCAATTCTAACACTGGAAAATCATTCCTTGGATTACTGTGAACTGCTATTTATTTGATACATGCAATACACTGTATTCAATGTAGATAGTTTTTGGGGCTGCTCATCTTGAGGATATTTGGCTTCTCCACAGCTGTTGTATGCCTACAGGTTCACCTTAGTCAATAGAATTAAGGGGAAATGAACACAGCTAAATATCTGCTCTGCCTGATAAGAGAGGTTGACAATCCAAGGCGTGATGCTACACTGGTACTAGCTGTAGAAAATGAGAATTTGGACTCTGTGCTTCTAGGAAATCTTCCCTTGCACTGATGCCAGCTGCATAAAGTTGTCTTTTCAACATGGAAAGGGCCAAAAATCTCTGTTTCTGGGCTAGTCCATAGATGCCACTTGTGTGTGTGCCAAATGTTCTGGCCTTGGGTCCTTGGCAGGACCTAACCCCTCTCTTTCACTCTTCTTCATTAGGCTGGAACAAGAGGATTGAGTACACCCCAGGTGCAGGCAGCCTCGCGCTCTTCCCCAGCATTCACCTGGAGACCTGCGATGAGCCCCTGTGGAACATCCAGGCCACGGTGGAGCTGCAGACAAGCCATGTGGCCAAGGGCTGTGACCGGGATAACTACTCCGAGAAGTCACTACGCAAACTCTGTGGTGAATTGATTCTTTCCTGGGCTGAGGGCAGCTGTGGCACAGCACCCTGCCCCTTCCGCTGGAGGGGTTCACAGTGGTAGCTCTGTTCCTCACACAGCAGAGACGCTGGGGGACACATTCCTCACATCTGCTGTGGTCAGTGGGGCTGGGAGGACACCTAGCTCACATGCTGCATTGAGGGGCAGTGGGCACCCTGCCTGTGTTTACAAGGGGCTTCCCATGCTTTCCTTGCTGGGAAGCCAGAGGTTTCTGTGCATTGCCCCAGTATGCAGAGTCTGTGGGACTTCCCTCAGCACAGATGGAAAAGTCACCATCCTTCTCCAGACCGGAGAAGGCCTATAGGCAACTCCTCGTCTCCCTCTGCTCTGGGACGTTACAACGAGCCCTCTAGCACCCTCTTCATCTGTTCCCCAGTTCTCAGACTCCTTATTCTCCTGTGCTGACATTTCTGACTCCTTCCCTTCTCGGTAGGTGCTGCCTCAGGAGAGATTGACCTGCTGCCGGTGCCTAGCCCCACAGCGAACTGGACCGCGCAGCTCTCGGTGCACTACAGCCAGGACAGCAGCCTCATTTACTGGTTCAATGGCAGCCAGGCTGCCCAGGTGCCTGTGGTAAATGGGCTGAATGCCCACGAGGGGCTGAGTGACCACTTCACCCTGTCCGTATGGATGAAACATGCCGTGGTGCCTGTCAAAGGCAGGCGGGAAGAGGAGACGGTGATCTGCAGTACAGTGCAGAGCGGTGAGACACTTTTCCTGGGGTGGTGACACTTCTGCCTACTGCCTCTAACTTGTTAGAAGGGATTGTCCCTGCAGGGCGAAATCTCTTGTGTTCCAGAGTGGGACCTGGGCAGGGGTCCCTCCTTAGGAACACAGCTTCTTCAGGTGTCACTTTTTCTGAGAGCAGTCAAGCTCGCTGTGAGCATGCGGTGCTGAGTGCCAGTTGTGCAGGCTAGCGTGTGCTTCTGGGCTCTGGCTAGTGAGACTGCTCTGAAGGGTGACACGTAACTCCCCGTGCTTGTCCCTGGCAGAGGATGGCTACTCGCATTACTCTCTGGCTGTGCACGGCTGCCGGATTGCTTTCCTCTACTGGCCACTGCTGGAAAGAGCAAGGCCTGTGAAATTCCTCTGGAAGCTTGAGCAGGTGAGGAAGCATTTGCCTCTTCCCCATGTCCCTTCTCCTTCTGCCCTTTGCTGATCCCTTCCTCTGCTGTCTGCCATAGGTCTGCGATGATGAGTGGCATCATTATGCCCTCAACCTGGAGTTCCCCACTGTCACACTCTATGTGGATGGTGTCTCTTATGACCCTGCTCTCATCCATGACAATGGCCTCATTCACCCCCCACGGCAGGAACCCTCGCTCATGATTGGAGCCTGCTGGACCGGTGAGTGCCCACTCCCTGAACCATGCTTTTCCCATATGGGAAACAAGGGAGGGAGAGCCAGAAGAGGTGAAAGAAACACCACCCAATACTAAATGATGAAAACCATATTGCAGCCATCTTGCTTCCTTGGCACCAAAGTCAACGTGGCTCCTTCCTTCCTTCCGGACCAAGCCAGCAGGCCACAGTAATAATAGCTCAGGGACAAGTGTCATTGGCAGCTTCATGGACAACAGCAGTAGAATATGCGATGGATAACCAGCTTTCAGGCAGAGGAGAGTTGAAACTCTGTACCTTATTCGGGTGTTGGAGTTTCTATCAAAGCTTTTCACCAGAGAGCAGGCAGTACTGCTGGTGTGCTGCTGGTTGTATTGATGGGGATCTCTGTGTCTTGAGGGTCTACATGTAGAAGTCACAAATCATTCTGTAGAGAATGGAGTTGGAGGACAAAGATCAGGTTAGGAACATAGTTAAGCCACTACCAGATTAAAACCCTTTCTGTGGAGATGTAAGGCTGCATTTCCCAGGTCTTTCAGTTCTCCTGCAAGACTGAAGCAGGACAGAACTAAAGGAATTTGCCTGCTGCTTACCTTTACTCCAGCAGAAATTTCTAGCAAAATCAAATCTTTACTGAAGTACTGCTTCTTCCGGGTCGGGGATCTTCCCACAGCTCTGTGCTCTCAATTAGCCTTTTGCAACCCACAAATATTAATCAGCTTGGGACACCCTCCTGGAACCATCTGAGTTTCAAAGGGATGTTGAGAACATGGCTTGTTGCGAACATGGCTAGGACCATGTTCCATAAATGGGAATCAATTAATTCCCAAAATAGGTATCATTGGGAAAGGAGAAAAAAACCCCTATACTTTCTCCCTTGTATCAGTTACTCATCCTACAGCCTCACCATCCCCTTCATGAGAGGGACTCTGTCCTCTTTCATCTGTGATGTGCTGTCTCTAGGGTTGAAGGGTGCACTGCTTGGCACGTGACTCCAGAGCTGTTCTTTTGGACTGGCCAATACAGGCACTTGTATAGATACTTGCCTGACTCTGTAACTAACCTCTTCCAATGCCTTATTGCTTGTCTGAATGTTCTCCTTTTGCAGAGGAGAAAAACAAAGAGAAAATCAAAGGAAATGAGAACTCCACTGATGCTGTACAAGGTAGGGAAAAGAAAGAAGATGGTTCTCTTCCCCTCTTCACTGTGCATGACTATCACTTGTTGCATGGTGCCTTCCTCCTACAGCTCCCCCGATCCTGTCCTGCAACCTCCCACCATCCTGGGAGGAAAATGCTTATTTGGCAGATTGGTCCTTGATACCTTGATATCCGTGGAGCATGAAAAGGCTGATACGAGGACTACAGCCTGCTTTGAGAGATGGAGTATGTTTTTCATGTGGAGTCCTCATGCCTGATCATTAAAGTTGGTCTCTGAAGAACACAATAGCCATTAGAGACATCAGGAGATGTCACCTCATCCCTATCTATGGAACGTATAGTTTATTTTAAAAGCCCTCACAGGAAGCAGAGTGAGAAGGGGACAAGAAATTGTTTCCATCTGGCATTCAGCAGTTTGGCAGAAACTTCTCTATGCTACCCA
Organism: Ciconia boyciana; assembly: GCF_034638445.1. NCBI lineage: Eukaryota > Metazoa > Chordata > Aves > Ciconiiformes > Ciconiidae > Ciconia > Ciconia boyciana. The sequence goes on along the minus strand of NC_132934.1, from coordinate 87,030,305 downwards.
CCGTTCACTGCCCTAGTCTTTCTGTTGGTCTGTTTTTCTCACTTTTCCCCATCTGGAATTAAAAAAATTGTAATCTCCTTACTTCAGCTTCCCCTGTGTTCTTGTTGTCTTTGCTTTTCCATGTCCTGTGCACTCCTCTGTCTCGCTCTGCCTCCCTTAACATCTGTATGTCCCTCACACTGTTGCTTTTGTTGTCTTTGCTTTTCCATGCCCCATGCACCCCTCTGTCTCTCTCTACCTCCCTTAACATCTGTATGTCCCTCACACTGTTGCTTTTGTTGTCTTTGCTTTCTTCCTTGCCATGTCTCTCACACCCTCCACCTCCCATGTTTCCCTCAGGAGATCCTCTGTCGATACACCACTACTTCCATGGTTACTTGGCTGGCTTCACTGTGCGCCCTGGTAGCTTGGAGAGCCGGGAGGTTATTGAATGCCTGTATGCCTGCCGTGAGGGGCTTGATTACAGTGACTTCGACAGTCTGGGCAAAGGGATGAAGGTATGCCCATCTGCCCAGCTTGCATGGGTCTTCTCCACTCTCCTCCCCAGCCTTGCTTCCCAGGATGTTGCCTGCTCTCCTACCTCAGACAACTCCCCACCTTTCTCCTTTGTGTCTCTCTTAGCCTAGACTCTTGGCATTTGCCAAGGAATCCTGAGTATTTTCTTCTCTTACACCTGTAGGTTCATGTGAACCCCTCTCAGTCCCTGCTCACTTTGGAGGGTGATGATGTGGAAACCTTCAACCATGCAATCCAGCATGTGGCTTACATGAATTCCCTGCGCTTTGCTACCCCTGGAGTCCGGCCACTCAGGCTCACCACTACTGTCAAGTGAGTGGACAAAGCAGCACCTCCAGCTAAGTTCAGCAGGAGGATTACCTCTCTTTTGAATAAAAACATGCTCTCTCACCTTGTATTTTAATTCTAATTGATGGTCTCGAAATGGGTAGGAGTCTTCCTGAAAATAAAATATTAAAGTATCCAATATCCAAATGGATACTGTAATACTGCGGTCTATGCAGATAGCAGAACTTCTGCCTTCACTCATGGTGTTCTAGGCATGTGGGCTGGTTTTAATTTTCTCCATGGTGTGTGGATGTGGCCAAGTCACTGGAAACCCAGTGATGTCATTCCTACCACACCTTGCACAGCAGGCTACAGGGAAGCTGTAGGAAGACTACCAGAAAAAGGATATTCTCTTCACTGGCAATAATTGGCAGGAGGTGTTCTTTTACAATGTTGCTGGTGGAAGCTTGGGCCAACTGATGCTTTCTACTTCTCTCCTTCAGGTGTTTCAGTGAAGAGTCCTGTGTCTCCATTCCTGATGTAGAAGGTTATGTTGTGGTGCTACAGCCTGATGCCCCCCAGATCCTGTTGAGTGGCAATGGCCACTTTGCTCATCCTGCATCAGACTTTGAGGGTCCTGATGGGGTCCCCCTGTTCCCCAACCTCCAGATCACCTGCTCTATTTCTCACCAGGTGGAGGCCAAGAAGGATGAGAATTGGCATGGTACCGGTAAGTAGAGTACAGGGCGAGGTATAAGAAACAAACTAGAAAGACCTGCAAGTGTTGCTGTCCTGCAGAGGAAGTAGAGCCCCTCATTACACCCAAAATAGGAGAGTTTACAAATATAGAAGCAAGGCACATTGGCTGTCAATATGTAGGCTAATTGGTTCTTATCCCTTTCTGCTCCTCCCTGTACTTTTTCTGTCCACCCAGTTCCTTTGCCTCCCTCTCTCCTCCTTCTTTCCCAGGCTGCTCATTCCTAATCCCTTTTACATTTTACCTACATTTCCCTTTGTTGAATCCAGCGCTGGATGGATGTCCTGTCTGTTACCCTCTCCACTCCTGCACTTACCCAGTCTCCTCCTGCTTCCTTCTCTCCTGCTTTCCTTATTTCTTGCCCCCTCCTGTCTCTTCCTGCATCACTTATTCCTGTGAATTCCCCAGTCAGTTTCCTCACACCCTATAATATCTCATCCCTCAGTTTCTCTCCATCATCCTCAGATTACTTCTCTGCACTCTGTGCTCCACGTGTCCTTTCACTTCTTTCGTATCTTTTCTGGTAATGGGATTTGTCATGGTTTTACCCCAGCTGGCAACTAAGCACCACACAGCCGCTTGCTCACTCCCCCCCGGTGGGATGGGGGAGAGAATCAGAAGAGTAGAAGTGAGAAAACTCGTGGGTTGAGATAAAGACAGTTTAATAGGTAAAGCAAAAGCTGTGCACATAAGCAAAGCAAAGCAAGGAATTCATTCACCACTTCCCATGGGCAGGCAGGTGTTCAGCCATCTCCAGGAAAGCAGGGCTCCATCATGCATAACGGTTACTTGGGAAGACAAACACCATCACTCTGAATGTCCCCCCTTCCTTCTTCTTCCCCAGCTTTATATACTGAGCATAACGTCATATGGTATGGAATAGCCCTTTGGCCAGTTTGGATCAACTATCTTGGCTGTGCCCCCTCCCAACTTCCCGTGCGCCTGGCAGAGCATGGGAAGCTGAAAAGTCCTTGACTAGTGCAAACATTACTTAGCAACAACTAAAACATCAGTATGTTATCAACACTGTTTTCAGCACAAATCAAAACCGTAGCCCCATACTAGCTACTATAAAGAAAATTAACTCTATCCCTGCCAAAACCAGCACAGGATTTTTTTCTCATAGTTTTCTGTTTAGCAGCTTTGCCTTTCCTTGTACAATGATGAGTTTCTTGACTTAGAGCAGGTTGGTCTTAGCCCTGCTGAAAGCAGTTAGTCATTGAATGTGGTTGCCATTTTAAAGAAGGTAAGACCTCAACCATGGTAACCAGCAGTCATGAGACGGGAAGGCTTTCAAAAGCACTCAGGGTCTGGGAATGTGTGATAAGAGTTGTTCCTAATCTGCACATTGTCATTGTCAACAGAGTCCTTACAGCCAAGACGTGTTATCATGAACCAGTCCGATAATAGTATGTTGTTCCAAAATAAAGTGACTTTATTATGTACATAAATAATGTCATTAGAACCAGGGGGACTCCTCCAACAAGTAATTAGACTGACAGTGATTTTACTCAAGGTCAGTACTAGCCAGAGAAAGAGAAGTTATTACGTACAATGTGAGCACTTTTAAGTAAGTGGGTACCACTCTGAGGAACTCCTGCCTTCACTGATGGCTGGCTGGCTTTCTGGCCCTGTCTTCTTTCTGTTTGCATCTCAGTGACAGACACACGGATGTCAGATGAAATTGTGCATAACCTGGATGGCTGCGAGATCTCATTAGTAGGAGATGACTTGGACCCAGAGAGGGAGTATCTGCTCCTGGATGGGGCACTGCTGCAGCAGCGGGGCCTTGAGCTTGTTAACACCTCTGCCTACCTGACCATCACAGGTATGTCCTTCTCCTTTGCCACAGCTGTCTAATTACGCCTCTCTCACTGCCTGTCAGGCATCGCTGGGAGAAGCACTTAACGTGATGTTAGAGATGTGTTGGTGTACTTTGTGTGACTCTGAGATGTAACCATTTGTTGAACTCCTGCCTTTTGGAAGTCCCAGGCCATCTCCTTGGGGAGGTGGCTCCTCCTCCAGCACACAGCATGGTGTCTGAGCTCTGACCCAGGCTTCCGTCACTCCTCCTGACTTACTCCCATTGCCCTTGGGGTTTGGTGTTCTCAGATGCCAGCAGCATTTTGCGTGACATGACCAGGGGACACCACATCCCACAGCTTGTGGACTGGTGCAACACTATTGTACTCTCCAGAACTTAACAGGGCTGTTGCTGTTGATTATTCCTTCCCTTCCATGTGTTTTAGCAATGCAAGCAGGGATTTCATCAGGTCCTTTGCAGCCAGCTCCAGCTCTGCTCCCTTCCCAAAATTAATCAATCCAGCATTGCCTGGGATTCTTCTGTAGCTCCTAGTTGCTACAGCGTTATGATGCCAGATGACTTTGAAGCAGGAGCTTCCTCATTCCACACCAATTCTGTCTTCTTGTCTCAGGTGTGGAGAGCATTGCAGTCTATGAGGAGATACTACGCCAGGTCTCATACCACATCAACCATGGCGCTGCTCTTTATGAAAGAAAGTTTCACCTGTCCTGCACTGAGATGAATGGACGCTACTCCAGCAATGAGTTTACTGTTGAGGTACAAGATCAATACATGCACATATAGGTGCTTGTGCATGCATGGAGAGGACATGGTGGATGCGAACGCACACAATGTAGAATGCATTGTGATGAACACAGGGCTGAGTCTCTCTCACTCTGGTCTTTCTGTAGGTGAATGTCCTCCACAACATGAACCAAGCTGCTCATCCTAACCATATTCTGAGTTCCCAGCAGTTCATGCACCGAGGCCATCATTTACCCCCAGAACTATCTGGGCACAGCTTGGCAAGCACCCATAACAACCCAAGTACGTAACACTATCTTTTGGTTTTATTCCTTTAGGTCAGGAAAATCAGGATGCTGATTTTCTGATATCCTGGTAGAACCTATAGCAGAGGATTCCTTTCAGGCTCCCTATACCCATGTTATCGAGTTCTTATTATACTGTCATGTCCCACTCTTCATTAGCAAATGAACTGCAGTCTGCATCGAATTGTGTTTTAGAGCTTGGTGCAACAATCCTCCTCTTTTGGTGTGTTGTTTTCTTGATGTAGAAGCAGTCTGAAACCTACACCTGCGAATGTCTAAAAAAGAACAACCGTAAACTGGTATGATTTCATTCGTGCACCTTGCAAAGGTGCTATGTGGGCTTGAGTAATGTAATTTCAGAAAGAAGCTTCAACAGCAGGAGAGAAACAAGAGAATCAAGACTGCTACTGCTCTAAAAAGAAAGACATGGGACTAGGTGGTGATCAGCAAGGCACAAAAATATAGGAGACAGCACCACACAGACAAGAGGAGGATTCTTGCCCCCAAAACAGAGGAGAGAAGCCTGAAAGCTAGACTAGAGATTAGATTTGTTGGTTTGCCCTGGCAGCCCTGTGCCACAAGCATGACCACAGTCTAATTGGCTTCTCCTAGGCTGTGAAAGCTCTAGGACTGTTACAGAGGACCCTGCGTTGGTTTTTGGCCCCCTGTTGTAGGGAACATGGAAAGCACCTGTGGTGCTAGCTTTTGCTGCAGCTTCCTGCAGCAGCTGATCCCAGCCGGCACTGAGCCACTGTGGTGACAGCCTACGTACACGCTGGGAGAGCACCAAAACCCAGCCTTTGCCACTCCCTTCCCCAGCTCTGCCTGATCGCAGCAGAAAAGGAAAAGTTGTCCCTGCTGTACAGAACCACCCGGAACAAATGCACAGAGGGCCTGGATAGATTTTGCAGGGAAGGAGATTACCTGGGGAGTCAAGGCTTGGCCTACAGGCCTAGAACAAAGAGGTCGGAGTTTGGCTAAGGGTCTTAGATGAATTTCAAGTTTTCTCCTGCGGAGAAGCTGGGCTTTGACCATGGCACTAATTAGAAGGCCATCATAGCCCTCACATCTGCCCCATGTGCAAAGCAGACTTCTTTTGGCTTCCTTCTTTCTCTACTGCTTGCATAGAAATCACACCCTCTGAAAATCATCCTCATGCCTTTAGAGGCTCTTCCCAGCACACTTTCCCTCCCAAGGGAAGGATACAAATCGCTGCTGTGCAACATATTCCACTGACTTCTGTAGATGAAGGTGTGCAGTCTACAGGCTGGGCCAAGATCAGAGGACACCTGGACCTCGGCATCCTGGCAAACTGTACAGGCCTCAAGTGAAGATACAGCAGTTGAAGGCAGGAACTGCCTGTGCCCAGGGCAGCAGAAAAGTCAGGACATGTTCCTGCCTAGACCAAAAACCCAAGCTCTGCCCAGGAACCCCAGTTCCTGCAGGTCAGGTTGGAAATACATGTTTCTGTGACAGACTCTAACCATGCCTTCTCATTTTCTTTCTCCAAAGTGGTCCCCAGTGCTGCCACTGTCATCATTGTGGTGTGTGTGGGCTTCCTGGCACTTATGGTAATCCTTGGCATCCTGCGCATCCACTCCCTGCACCGTCAGGGAGTGGGGCAAGAGGTCCCTGGGGCTGCTGAAGGAGGGCACACAAGCACCGGAAGCAAAGAGAGCGACATGTTCTGGGATGACTCAGCCCTCACCATCATAGTGAACCCCATGGAGGTGAGGAGCAGCCACAGTGGCTGGGGTTGGGTGGGCAGCTGGGTTGCCAGATCCTTCCCCTTACCCCATGTCTCACCTCTCCAGTCCTACCAGAGCTGCCAGGAGAGGGCAGCAGAAAGCGGCGAGGGCAGAGCTAGTGAGGGCATGGAGGATGAAGACGACAGCACTGACTCGGAGACACCCGACTCCCCGGACAGCAATGACATGGATGACCAACACATCATTGGCAAAAGAGACGGCTCTCACTGCTACTAGGAGCTTTAAAACACCAGTCCAATGGATCCCCCCAAAACATGTGGCTGGAAGGAGGTGTCTTACTTTTAACTTTTTCCTTCCCCCACCGTGTACACATCTCCTCCCTCATTCGTCATTTCTGCCTCCCATGTTCCTTCATCTTCTGCCATTCTCATTGTGGACATTCCCCACATTATTGATGCCCCATCTGGCTCTCTAGAAACAGGTGTTAGGGCACCTGCACATGACAATGGCACAGTTCAAACTATGATGAGGAAGGAGGGGCTTGGAAAGCACAGAAGTTTAGAAGGAGGAGCCAGCCATAGGGCTCAGAGTGGGGTCTCTCACAACCCCTCCCCAGATATTATATATATTGTATATTTTTTCAATGTTGTCATTTGAGGTTTATTCTTGTTTCATGCAAAAAAAAAAACACCCACAAAAAACACTGCAGCTTGTGTCGCTTTGTAAAATTGTCGATACTCCTAAACTAAATGAATGATGGTAAGAAGGATGAGGAAACAAAGTGGATTTTAAAATAAATGGATTTCAAATAAAATGTTCAGGGCTTCTGCAGTTTTTCTCTGGGAAAGAGAAACAGGGAAAGAAAGTCAGTGTAGCCTCTAATGTGAGACTGGAAATTGCCCGGAGCATGTATTTACTGAAATTATTTACTGAAATTACTGCCTTATCTCTGGGAAGGGTTACATTTTTTTTAGTTTATGTGTTGGAACAAGAAAAACACATCACCCCTGACCCTACCCCCCCCCCCTTTTTAAGAGTCAAAATTCTCTTTGTAAATACAATATAGCTTTCCCCAGGACATGGGGGCTAGGAACCCACAGAGGAACAGGAGGCATCCCAGCCTGTCACAGGCAAGTGCAACCCATGTAGCAAACTGAATTCTTGATTACAGAAAAAAACATAAGGCTCTTTCCATACACTTAGTATATCATCAATAGAAACAGGCCAAATCCCTGGCTTCATCCATCTTTTCACCTGATCCTCTTTCTTTACCAGCATAAGAGTACTTTTCACACCAGGGGTTCCAGCTTGTAGCAGAACAGCCCCAGTACTCCAGAGGGAAGGAGGTGTCCTCTTTCTGTTGGGAATGGAGGGGATGGAAACAACAGATATTGGCAAAGCATGGCTATGAGCCCAGTAGCATGAGTTTTTAGGGTAGTGCTTCATAGCAGGTTGTGCTTCTTCCCTTCATCTACTTGGTCTGATTATTCAGACTGTGCAAGACAAAAAGAGGCTGTCAGCTGCCTGACATGTCTCAGGACAATGACTTCAACATGTTAAGGACCCAAAGGAAGGTTCTGCAATAGGACATTTGCTGATAGCCAAGGTTGAGAAATCCTCCTTAAGGGCAGGAAGGTAGCACAGCAGATGAGAGTGGAAGAGCCCCTCTGAGGGCATGAAAGGTCTCAGCACAAGATCTCTGCTTGCTGCAGTTCTCTCGGATGTCTCAGCTCTAGCCTGTCTTCACGTCCAACTGTGCCCACATATGGTTGTTACCAGCTCCAAAAGAAGTGAAAATGCTGAGGCTGTCCAAGATAGATACTCTTATGCTTTCTCCTTTGTCTCCTTCCCAGTAAGTTCCATGCCCTTGTTTCATACAGGGAGCTTACAGCAGGCGCTGGCAAGCCAGTGCCCCGACATCTTGAAGCACTGGAATAATTCAACTCTCCAGAAAGGTTCCATTGTGCACATCTGAGCCAAAAACTTTGTACAAAATAGTCTTATGTCCTGAGAATGCTATGCCTGACCCAGTTCTGATACGTGATGAAAAGCACCACCTCTCAGAGCATGGAAAATGACCAAATCTTAGGACCGTGAGGTCCCTGTATCTCTACAGCAACCTCAGCCAGGTGCTACAGTGTGCTTACAAGGTGGGAGAGGACAAATGTATGATGAATTCATAGGTAGCCATCATAATAGCTGTGTTTGGGATCTGGCGGATCAAGTGAGCCAGGAGCCCTCGGTATAAAGCCAAGGGTCCCTCTTCACGGACTACAAGCTGCAGACTGTATAAAGGAACGGTACCGTGACCCTTCTTCTCACAACCGTGTTCGAATGACCTCTGGAGAGACAAAAAGGGAAGTGGTATTAGCAGACTGATCCTACAGGCATCTCCCAGGGGAATGGAAGCAAGGAGAGTGGACCCACTCACCATGTGGATATGCAATGCATGAAGCACATGTTTTGGAGACAGCAGCAGCTCCCGTTAGTCCAAAGAAATCATGGCTGTTTGGTGAAAGTGTGAGTGGTGGGGAAAGGGAATGATGTCTGTTTCTCAGCTGCTGTTTCAGTGCTTCATAAATGACAAAGTGTATGATGGTCTCTGACACTCCAGCATAGGAGGCAGTGATACCACGGTAAAATCCACGAAGGCCTTCAGTGTGGTACACGTGCATGGCACATTGAAGAGCACTGCTGGCCATCTCACCCTTCACCCTGTAAAGGGGAGGTAGGGTTAGAACAGCATGCTGCTCCACTGACCTAAAATGCTGTTGTGAACACAACTGTATGACTCTTCCCCAGCATGCCTTGAAGACCTATGTTCTGATGGCAATTCACCCAACCCCACTCAAAAACCAGTCCCGATTTGACATGGAGTGGCTCTGCATTGCTAGCCTGCCTTACCTGGCTTCCAGCTGCATCCTGGTTTTCACTAATCAGATAGGGTTGGTAAGTGTGGCAGAAGTAATGCCTGGAAAACAGAAGAGGAAGACAGCCATGAGCACCAGGATCACGCTGACAGTTTGTGAGGAGGTGCTGATCTATCAGCTCTCTGAATTCTGCTTGGCAAGCTGCAAGCATTTGCAATTTGAGAATGACCTTGAGTTCCTGTGGGAGAAGAGACATTTAGGGCAGACTCTCTGATTCTCCTCCTCCCCCATTCAGCCTTTGTCTGGTGGTAATTAGCTCCTTTGCCTCCAACATAACCCTACTACAAGCCCTGGTGTTACAAAGAGGCAGGAAACAATGGGCTAAACTTGCAAGAGTGGAAGATTTTGTTAGAGAACTGGGATATATAGAGATAAATTATTCTGTGAGTGGTCTAAATTACACTGCCTTCTCCCTCTCACAGCTGAATGGAGCTCTTTTCCTGATAGCAGCTGAAGGGGTAAAGACTAGATCCATGACTTGAAGAGATGAGCCTAAGAAGAACAAAGAGTGAGAAAATGTTTTGGTTACTCAAGGAACTCACTGCGCCAGGTGTGGAGGGAGAAAACTTCAGAAGAGCGAGCAGGACAGACAGGAGCAGCAAATGGGGAAGGAATGAAACCCGTTTACACTTACAGACAGAAGGCTCTTGGCTCTGATTTGAGACAGAAGGTGGCTCACTTGCACTCGCTGCTGATAGCATGTGTACTTTCTTGGACTCCGGTACAAGGACAGCACTGAGCCTCTCCTTAACACCAGAACAGGCAGCAAAATACATAGCCCTGGTTGGAAAGAAATACAGAAGAGGTTACAGTTCACCTATGAGGAGCAGAAACAGCACTGTGGGTTCTCACTCCAACTTTTCTTACTCCCAGCACAGGTTTGTCTAATGTGATATCAGATACCATTTATACTAGGCTCATAGCAATCATCTTATCTTACAGCTATGATCAGAAGGTCCAGAAAGTGTCTGTGTGAAGGGGTCCTGTGGCACAATGCGCACAAGGCCCAGACTGCTTTCAGAATGTGGAGCAATAGCTGTTACAGAGGTCCTTTAAAAAGTGTACAGCATGAGCTATCCTCAGGGAGCAGAACTCACCGGGATGGAGCAACCCCAACAAGGTTTGGACCCAGACCTCGGAACAGGGATCGCATGCCTTCCTTTTCAAGGATGGCCCTACAGAAGGAAATGAACAGAGAGATCAGCAGAATAACTAAGCTGGGGGCTCTCCTGTTCCTCCTCCTTCTTTGTTCTTCAGTACTTCTTGTAGCATCCTCTCCTCACCTCCTGTGTTATCCTTTTTCTGCTCTACTCTCATTTTCTCTCCAACCACTTCTCCTTTCTCCTTCAGTCACTTCTTCCTATTCTTGCTGACATCATCACTCTGGGTCTGATCAAACCACTAGCTGAGAAATTTCTTGCAGTCCCAGAAGCTGCCTTGCAGACTCAGAATTCAAAGCACCAATCAGCTGTGAGAAGTAGATGTACCTGTGCTCTGATGGAACTTCCTACCGCACTTGCAGTTTCCAGAGCCTCAGCTCAAATGCTACTTCCACCTCTCTCTCTCCCCCCCACCCGCCCTCCACCTGATGGCCAAACCTTCACCTCCCTGGTGCTAACATGCACACTGCCCTACCCTACTCACCTCAGCAACTTGAGCACTCCAGGAGACAGCGGGCCAGGGTTAATCAGCCTCACACTCATCCCCCGCAGCTGTATCTAAGAGGCACAGAGGCCGCAGTGTCACTTGGGATGACTGTAGACATGTCTTCACCACTTCCAGGGGACAGGTCAGGATGGCTCCAGCTGTGCCACCACATCTAGGGCATAACAGCATATGTAAGAATGACCCCTGTGCAGGAACAGGGCAATAATTCTGACCCTGCTCATCCACAACCTCTCCCCTCTAGGAGGGGAAGTTAGGTCCCCCAGCCTGCGTCACACATGACGTCCTGCTCTGACATTGATTAACATAGTAACAGCTTAGCTTGGGACATCTCCTGGCAGCCTCACTCTGAAACCTCACTCAGTATTTGAGACAAACAGTCCCAAGTCCATAGGGACTCAGCAGTCCCTCAGCTCAAAGCTGCTGATCTTTGCATTCAGAATTTCCCAGAGTAAACATTGCTGCTGCCCAGCCTTGCTGCAATGCCTTCTGCTAAGATCACCAGGCACCATGCCTCACACCTCCCCAGAGCAGCACTGGCTCAGAGAGGGGCAGCACAAAACTCTCCCACCCTTCAGCCTGCCTGTGTCTTCAACCCATAACCCATTCAGCCCCACATCTGCAAGGCCCTGTAAGCAAGATCTGTATTTTCTGCCAACAGCCAGGCTCACCCCCAGTCTGACTTGCTTAATGAAACAGGACCCTGACCTTCAGCAGACAGAAGCTATTTTTGGAACTCATGAACCATGACCATTAATCAGTCTAGTCACACCTCAGTAATGCTGAAAGGACACATATGCCCTTTTTCCCTTTCCGCCATCCAGGGACAAGTCAGAACCAGAGAAACAATACGTTCAGTTCTCAGCTTCTGCCCCTTCAGATCCTTTGACTGACAACTCTGTTCTTCTAGAGGACGTTCAGTACCTGAAAGACTGTTTTGAGATGAATTTGCATGGAACAGCCACGCAAGAGACTTTGACGAACAGACAGATGTTCATATATGCTACAGCCAAACTTGCTTTGTTTCACAAGAGATGGAGGCTTAAAAAAAAGCTCATACTGCTCCAAAGAAAGAAAAGCCAACCAAAGAACTACTAGATATCAGGGAAGAATCAAGTATATCAACAGAATTACATATGATGGTACAGGACAGCAAGTGGCTACAGTTCTGAAGAATTATTTTGAAAAAGTCCATACAGCTCAGTACACACATACATTGCTCTCACAGCCTTTGCTCCTAGGGCTTCATTTACTATTGCATGCAGGTTGGGGGGTGGGGGAGAAGGCCTGGATGCCTATTGTGATGAAGTCCAAGAGTTGGAGATCTGGCAGCTAATGATGCCAGCAACTAGCTATGCTACTCCATTACACTCATGCTGCCTTCTCAAGCCTTTTGCAGATCTACACAGTGGTGATGACTTGCAGAGCAGTTGATCAGCAGCAACTTCCCTCAGGAAATATGGTGAGTGGTGGGAGCCTGGGATCAGGGGGAACATGACCAAAGAACTTAGCGCAGACTCAGAAGACAACACAAAGCAAAGCAGTAAATGTCGTGGCTCAGATTCTCTGGATGAACAAGCTGATCAAGCACAGACACCAAGACAGCCTACGCAGCGATCTAGGAGTCACATGAGGCAGGGCCTCCTTTTACAAAAGCCATGTTGATACTTCCCATGTAGACCATATTCATTCAGGTGTCCTTCTTTACCATAGTTTCTACTAATCTGCCTGATAGAGGCTCCAGACTTACAGGCCTGTTGTTTTCTTGACCAGAAGTGTAGTTTCCAGTTCAGGAGAAGATTGAGTACAGTGATGACAGATCAAGATGTCTAACAAGTCTGACTAGAGCAGTTTCAACTTCTTATCTAAAAGCTGAGCAAACACTACAACAGGACAACATTTTTGGTATCCTAAAGATTTTTCTAACAGTGCATAAGGAGGCACAACTTTACATAAAGTTTTCATAATATCTCATTTCTTCAAGAAGTCCCTACCTCAGCATGGTCAGGATATGAAATTTGAACCCACGCCTCCGGTATATATAAAAGTTTCCTGAGTTCAAGTTCCTCAAGCTACTGATACGTATAGATAATAGAGATTAATTTTAAAAGCAATAATAAGAGTTAAAGAAATTGTTAGTCCTTAACATGGTGGTCATCTAATCAGCAGTAAGAGAGTCCGAGGTGAAGGGGGACCTCTGAGCCACTATGGCTTAAACGGCGAGACTAAGGAGGATTTTTCAGGGAGCAAAGAATGCCGACTAAACAAAGCTAAGGAAATAAGGCGTACCAGTTGTTCAAAGCCAGAAGAAATCTCAACTATGGTGTCTTATCACGCACTATATGATGATACAGCTGCTCAAAATGTATGAAAGGCATAGATCTCCAAAATTCTTCTGTTTCAGGAGAAATGGAAAATTATGTACTGTCATCACTAGGAGATGAACTATTTTTCAGTCCAAGACTAATGAAGGCAAAATTGAACAAAATCTAGTTGGAACAAACATTTTAAAATCAGCAGGCACAAAAACCCCATGGCCCCATGGATATTAAAAATAGCTGATTGAGGAGACTTCATACCTACAGATTTAAATGCTTAAGAAATGTTAGGGGACTGGGGAAATATACTAGCCTAGAAGAGTTCTAATGTCTACCAGGACTAAAATAAAGTGTATTTGTAATACTTTATGCTGCTAAGGTTATACGGTTGTATGACATGATATTCATGCCAGAAGAGAATTAGAGAATCAGATCACTATAGGCTTAAAAGACAGTTTGTACTAATCAGTGTTGGGGGGTATATATATAGTTTTAAATGGAACTTGCCAGACAAAAGCTGGATTCACAGAAGCAACTACAAAGACGTAACATACTTCAGTTTTGCAAAAAAGCGAGCTTGATATTTCACAAAAACACACTTAGAGCCTTAGCACTCTGTCTACAGTACAGATGCTAAATGGATTAAAATAAGACCACAGAATCTCAAAGAAAAAAAAAAAATCAGCCCCACTCTTTCCCTGCCCTGAAACTAGATGTCTGTAAAAAAATCAAACAGCAGTGGTTCAGCAAGAGTCTAGGAAAATCACTTCTAGACTAGACCTAAGATTTTTCAGTTTTTCCACCAACAGACAGGAGGTAACATTTTACTCTTGATAAAATCCATGGGTGACAAAGATTGTCACAATACTGAGCAAAGCTGCAACAACTGGCAAATAATGAAAAAACACACAGAACTGAGCAGTCACTAAGAGTCCTTATGCTGGGCTTAAACAGACCGGTTTAACAAAACTAAAACCCTGAAGTCATTACTCTAGAAGCAGGAACAAAAGCAATTCCTGCAAAATATGATGAAGAGCAGCAGTTGACAACCAGTACAACATGTACTCCCAGAGCAAAGCAGTGGCAAAAAGAGCAAATTGAAGAAGGCAGGTAATTTTACTTTAGAAAACAGTACTTGCCTCTAGATCTTGCTTTCACATTTTAAAGGGAAAACTGGAAATTTTGAGGTGGCAGAAAAAGAGGATTAGTTGAGAGAGATAAAAAAACCACCATTAACTTTTTTTCAATGATCTGAAAAGGGTATGAGAACATGCACAGAGGTGACAAGGTTTACTGGTAATTCACATTTTAGCCCTTACTTAGGCTAGCCAAAAATTGAGATGGCTTGAAGATCTTCATTTAAGAATAGCAATGCTAGCTCAGACAAATCTGCAGTTAAACCAGGATTGTGCCTCGGACACAGGCAAATAAAGATCACCTACAGAAGAGTAGGAGGAATACTCATCTTCAGAACACTCTCCCAGCTTCCCAAAATTTTCAGCTCAGGGATTTCTTCAGCCAGAAATGTTGCATTACATTTAATAGCCTTCAACACATTCTTTTTCATTAATCTTTTAAAAATGCTTTCTGGACACATAAAAAGCTTTTACCCTCTAATATCCTGTGGCCAGGAGTCCCATAGTTTAACTGCACGCTGTGTTAAGAGCTGTGTTCTTGCATTAGTTTTGAACAAACCTCTCACAAGTTTCAACTGATGGTCCCCAGTTCTCATACTAGAAAATAAAGTGAACTGTTCCTTCATCAATGAGATCTGTTTCATTAGGTAAAACAATAATATTAACTATATACTGCAGCAATAACCTGAACTTCTTATTCGTCTTATTCATGTCTTGGGTTTTAATTAATTGTAATTCAAGGATTATTGCTTAATGGGCAAGAACGGGATACAGACTGACAAAGCTCTTACTAGCAACGCTCCTGCCACTAGCCAAACTCTCATAGTTTTTCAAGAACCAAAGTGGACAATGAGGATGAGGAAAAGCTTAAGAAGAAAGCTAAGAAGTATGAAAAAATATATTAAGAAAGGCTAAGGTGCAGTGACTACATAGTTCAAAGGATAAATTAATAAAAGAGAATAATATATAAAAAATAACACTGGGAACAGAGAGGGCAAGTACATATAAGCAAGGCTTGACGTAGCACAACAACTGCATTAGCTGTAGAAAACTGGAAATTTACTAATTAAGAGAAATTAAATGATGTGCTTTATTGCACATGCTATACCGCGGACCTCACTGTCACACGTACTCCAACACGCTGGTGGAATTTGGAAAGGGATTAGGTGGCTGTCTAGGCAAGGGAGTTCTCCAGTTACTCAGCAAAGTCCAGAGGACCACAATATCTTCTGCTTTAGGACATCATAAACTTAAAGCTCATTGTTTTGAGACTTAAATGATTTCTTAAAGAGAGGAAGGGTGAAACGCCACGTGAGAAGGGACTTGCTCAAGGGCATGCTGCAAATTCAGAGGCAATGCTGGGATCCACGCTCCAAACACCTGACAACCAGAATCAGCCGCACTATTTAAAGCCAGAGAAGACACGCAGGAATCTCAGTCACGCGATCATGGAGGGTTGGCTGCCCTCCGAAAGACAAGGATGCTCTGCCATTTGTTCTGCTGAAGGGACCTTGCAGCACCTCTCATTCCCCCGTTCAGCACCCTGCTTCCCTTGCCCCCTCATCCCCGGTAAGCTCAGGCTGGATGAAACGCCAGGCAAAGGCCCCCGTGACCCACAGGGAGGCTCCCCTTCTTCCCAAACGACATTCACCCCGGCACTAAGTGGCTGTGCCATACCAATGTGCCCACATTTGAACCTGGCACAGCAGAGAAAGTGCGGGTGAGGATTATGGGGCACAGGCAGTGCCTGGCGTGGGGCACGGCAGGGTCTCCTCTCCCCCGGCTCTTTGGCAGCTGCTGCTGGACGTGCGGCCCCACAGGCCCCGCGCAAAGTGCGGCAGCAACCCGAGGCCTGCCCGCGGGGAGCGGTGGTGCGGGCCGCCGCCGCAGGCCTCGCTCCTCAGGGGCGGGCAGGCCGCAGGGAGGCCTCGGCGAGGATGAGCCAAGACGGCGGCCGGAGGGAGACCCCGGCCTGGCAGCAGGCGGGAGCAGAGGACGGGCCCGGAGCTCCCCGGGGAGAGAGCGCCATAGCCGCGGGGCCCGGGCCGCCCCGCGCGGGCCACTCACCCTCCGGCGAGCAGGTGGAGCAGCGTGCTGTGCTCCGGCATGGCCCGACGCTCTGCGGCCCCGTCCGCGCTCCGCGCCGCCGCCACCTCCGCGGGCCGCCGCCTGGTCCGCCCGGCGCCCCGCGCATTGGCTCACGGCCGGCCGGAGGAGGTGCCCGGCCGGAGGAGGTGGCTGGCCGGCCGGCGGCGGGAGGGGCGGGCCGGGGCGCTGCACGCTGGGAGGGCTGCGTGGGGAGGCGGCGGTGCAGAGCTGCAGCTCCTGGCGCCCTGCCCGTGGGGCCCCGGGGCCCGGCGCCCTAGCCTGTGCTATCTCGGGGACGGTGCCTCCCTCTCGTGCGTTCTCTGGGCTGAACCCAGGCCTCGCTCCTACCGGGGTGGATTCCCCGCTCCGTGCTTTTGTGCTCTCGTTTCCCTCCTTGCAGATTTTAGGGTGCCAATTCACACAGCTCCTTTTGCCCCGCCACTCAAGGCTCTTTCATTAAAAAAACAAAAGCAATCAAGGAAACCGCATCTTTGTTTTGCAAGTGGGGGAACCAAGGCAGAGATGGCAAAATAATTTCTTTGACGTCAGACCACAGGGAAGTGATGGGTCCAAGAGCAGAGCCTAGTCATTCCTGACTCTCATCCTTTCTCAGTGGGACCACAGATGCTTTCTCAGATGTTTGGTTTTATATGAAAACAGGCTAATGTGTTTCAGACAAAAAAACCCCTCAGAACAAATTACACCCATGATTTTGAAATTTGAAGGATAAGTATGTCAAAGATGGAGAATATTCAAGGCCAAAAGATCCTCTGTTGCTTTTGCAAATGCAAAGTTTCAGACGGTGTCAGAGTTCACAGAATATCATCTTCCTTGGAAAAAAGCAGAACGTACATCAACATCATGCTGTTGCCAAAAAGGCACACATCATATCAGTTTGCATGGCTAAAAGGATAGCCTGTAGGTCAGATGAAATAAGCTGTCAAATCAACTCTGTACTACTGTGACTTCAGCACTCACAGCACCGAGTGACGCAGGACTGAGCGTCCAGTTTGGGTACCACGCTGCTACAAAACAGGCCCACAGAGGGTAACAACTCATCTGGGCCATCCAAGCAGGAGGATTGAAAAAATTGCAGTGTGTAGTCTAGAGAAGAAGGAATTGAGGGAGACATGGCAACTGACTCAAGCACATACAAAGATACTTCAAAGAGGAAATGGATAATTACCTTACCTGTGGTGGAGAAGAAAATAACTATCTACCCATCAATAGTACCTGTCACTACATGGGCAGTGAGGGGAAGACCAGTAAAAGGATTGGCCTTCTGGTCAGTGAAATGGAAGATTGACCAAAGATACCAAGAACTTGCAAGTATTTTTCACTTGTCTTCACTGTGATGGTGGCTAGGTGAATACCTTAAATAGCACCAATGACAAGTGGGTAAAAAGTCATTCCAGATTTCTAAGCACTTAGGCAAAGTCAATGCTTTCAGACAAGTTAGGCTTGATGAAATTCATCCTGTGATGGTTGGAGAACTGGCTGAAGCAAAGTCAGGCCCACTGGCAGTTATCTTTGAGATCTCTAGAGAATGAAGAGGTTCAGGAGACTGGAAAAGGCCAAATATATTGGCTATTTAAAAAAAAAAAAGGATCTGAGGAATTACCGGCCAGCCGGCATTACTTTACTACCTCCCCTTGTGATACTGGAACAAATAAACATTACGTAGACAACTTGTCACCAAAATTGGGAATCAAACTCCTTAACACCAATGTACTATTAAGAAGCAGGCATTCTTTATTATGGCGCCAGGTGCGTGGGGGATCGTTCCACCTAGTGTGCATACCGCAGGTTACATCGGCCGAAACTTATATTGCCCAGTTACATACATATGCATCAAATTTACCAGAATGATCATGCATATTCATTCTGTTTCCCAGAACTAATTATCATATTTGCGTGGTCATTATGCATGCGTCCTTGAGCTCCAAGGGGCTTCCGTGGGGGTATCTGGTGGTCCTTGGTGGTCGTACAGGTGTGTCCTTTAGTTGACCCCTTTCTTCTGGACATGCGCAATATCACCTTGCTGATGTAACTTGCTTCCCTTCTTCATGGTGCATGGTCCCTAACAATGATTTGGCACCCTTAACACAAACCAATTATTCTAACTACCCTCGACTCTTTGTCAAGATGGGCTGGGGCTGTACTGAGAACATAGCAGCATGTCCGTACTACTCCTTGTCCAATTGTCTTTGAGCATAGTAGCATATCCATAGCCATAGATGTACAAACACAATATTAAAGTATTGTCTACCCCACTCCTATCTCTATGTTGCTTAGTTACAAAGGAACAAACTAATCACTTTGGTTACATCTGGTTACATTTCCCCCCATTGGAAGTTTTGAAATAATCATCTTTTCAATACTTCCACTCTTAATCTTTCATATCTCAACATAAGCCAGTGGCTTCTCTCCCAGCATTGGTGTACAATGCTTCATCACTGATTTAAAAATTGCTACAGAATTTCTAGACATTGTCTGTGTCAACATTTTCTTTAAAGATTGATAAACCAAACAAATAATCAATCAAAATGATTAGTGTCTGTAACAACTCAGTTATCCATCCTTTAAGAAGAAATCCAAAATTTCCCAAAATTTGGCCTAACCAATTTGTTTGCATTTCACTCCTTAAACCTTGAGTCTGCTGTGCCACCCTCTTCATATCATCTTGTTCATTCAAAGCAGCTGTAACATTTGGGATGTGCACACAGCAATCTTGATTTCTGTAAATCCACAATCATCGCTTCAATTCCCCCATATGTTTCTCTCTGTTTTTCCTCTGCTACTTTTATAATTATTTGTGGGGTAACTATAACTTGTCAGGTGGGTGTTACCCACCATCCATCCTCATTTTCTACTGCTCTCAACTGTTCTGCCAATAATCTATCCAATTTACCATAATTTGGTTTCGGGGTTGGAAGTTTTACCTGTTTTATTGGTACCAGGGCAAGGATGCTTTGCTCCGCTGCCTCTCTAGCAGTTTTATCAGCCAGTCGGTTGCCCACATTTACCACGGTTTGTCCAAATTTATGTGCTTTACAATGCATTACCACTACTTCCTTGGGCTGCTGGATGTCCTGCAGGAGTTGAAGAATTTCTTCCTTATATTTAATGGGCGATCCTTGAGCTGACAACAGTCCTCTTTCCTTCCAGATAGCTCCATGTGTGTGAATCTGCTTTCTGTGCTGATGTATTCACAGGGAGAGCTTCAGCTTTCATCACTTGGGTGGTGGTGACCACTGCATACCCCGCCATCCGTTTTCCATCTTGGACAAAGCTGCTTCCATCCATAAACAGCTCCAAATCAGGATTAGGCAGCGGTTCATCTGTCAGGTCCTGTCTGCTAGAACATACCTGTTCAGTAGTTTGCAAACAATCATGGTGTAAAGACTTACCCATTTCCGAGCTCAAAAACATTGCTGGGTTCACTGCTGTTGTAGTTTTAAGTTCCACATCATCCTGTTCCAAGAGAGTGACCTGGTATTTGAGCATGCGGCTCAGGGACAGCCAATGCCCCGCTTTTTGCTCCAAGACAGAAATTACCATATGTGGGACATAAACCGTAATTTTCTGCCCCATGGTTAATTTCCTTGCTTCTTGGATTAAGAGTACAGTTGCTGTCACCGCTCACAACCATCCCTTGCTGACATTATCCAATTGCTTAGAAAAATACCCAATGGCCCGTTTCCAAGTTCCTAATTTTTGAGTCAACACACCCAAAGCAAGATGTTATCGCTCATGTACAAACATTCAAAAGGCTTTGCTAAATCTGGGAGTCCTAACACAGGTGCGGACAACAAAGCCTTCTTCAGAATTTTAAAAGCTGTCCAACACTCAGGTGTCCACAACAGGTGATTCTCCTGGGATCATTTCAAAGCTGCATAATTGAGGATCCACAATCGACACCACCTGACCATACCCAAAAATGTCCGCAATTCCCGTATTGTTCTGGGTTCTGGAATTTAACAAATTGCTTCCTTTCTGCCTGCTCCCAATCTTCTTTGTCCTTGTGAAATTTGAAAGCCTAAATATATGACAGTCTCTTTCCCAATCTGGGCCTTGCTTTTTGATACTCGGTATCCTGCTTGTCCCAAAAAAATTCAACAAGCTGATGGTCACTTGTAAACAGTCCTCTTGAGTCTCTGCTGCTATCAAGATGTCATCTACATACTGCAATATTATTCCTTCTGAATTTTCTTTTTTCCACACTTCCAATTCCTTTGCCAACTGATTACCAAATATTGTAGGACTGTTTTTGAACCTTTGAGGTAGCACTGTCCAGGTGAGTTGTGTCTTGTGTCCAGTGATGGGGCTTTCCCATTCAAAGGCAAATATGCCTGGCTATCTTTGTCTAGAGTTATGCAGAAGAAAGCATCCTTGAGACCAAGTACAGTAAACCACTTATGTTTTTCTTTTAAAGATGTCAGCAAGGTATATGGGTTAGCTACTACTAGGTGAATGTCTTGAACAATCTGATTTATGGCTCTTAAATCTTGAACTAACGTATATTCCTTGCCATTCTGCTTTTTCACTGGCAATATCAGGGTGTTATATTCTGATTCACACTCTATCAGTAATCCATAATTAAAAAATTTCGTTATTAATTCTTCCAACCCCTTTCTAGCTTCCCACTTAATAGGATACTGGTTTTGTCTTACCGGTTTACTTCCAGGTTTTAGAACAACTTTTACTGGTTCCGCCAATTTAGACCAACCTGGAATTCCACTAGCCCATACCAAGGGTGTTACTGCATCCTCCACTTCTGCAGGAATTTCTTCCTTCGGTCTTAGTGTGTTCTGTAACATAAAAATTCTCACTTCCACAGCTTTTGATTCAGGTATTAACAGGTGAGTCTCCCCATTTTTAAAAAATTATTTGTGCATTCAATTTACTCAATATATCTCTTCCTAACAAAGATGACGGACATTCGGGCATATACAAAAATTGATGAGTTATCCATTTCTTTCCCAATTTTAATTTCAAAGGTTGTAAAAATGGCCTATTTTCCTTCCGCCCTGTTGCCCCAACAACACTTATAGTTTTATGACTAAATCCCCCTTTGCATATATTTAATACCGAATATGTTACCCCTGTGTCAACTAAAAATTCTACTTCATCATTCCCCAGCTTTAATGTAACCAGGCGTTCAGCTGGGGTTGACTCCCCTGGTCTCCTTCAGTCCTCGTCATTCAGAGTCATGAACTTAATTGCCTGTAGTGAAGGATCCAATTCTCTCACTTTGAGACATTCCCTTTTCCAACGCCCCCTCTCCTTACAGACAGCACACTGATCTTCTGCCAGCCAGGGAGGTCTAAATGGAGGTGCTGCTCCTCCTGGTGGTCCTCCTCTTCCCCTTCCCCTACCTATTCCTGCTTTCCGTCCTCCTCCTTTCTACATTTCAAACACCTTTTCCCAATGCTACAGGCAGAGCAACATCATCTTAAACTCTTATTCCTTCTCTGTTTTTTCCAAAGTCAATACCATAGAATCTTGTGGGATAATCCTACACTGTTTTTGCCACTCCGGATGATTTCTCAAAGCGAAAAAATAAATACCTCATAAGGTATTTTATCCCATTTACCCTCCCACCTACAAAACAGCATTAATTGCAAGATGGTATTATATCTCAATGTCCCATTTTCTGGCCATCTCTCCCCACTTTCCAAGGTATGCATTGGCCACCAATGATTACAATATTCAGTCAATTGTTACTGAGTCAAAGGATCACCCCCCAGATCTTTCCAATGTTTTAAAATACATCCCAAAGGAGTTCTTTGCGGGACGGGTTTTTTACTTGGAAATGTACCCATTTCCCAAAAGACTAGTGGTTGTGATTGTGCACTATCATAGGCATTAGTCAGAGGACCCCAACCCTTGTTGTAGCTCCCTCTGGGATTCCAGCCCCCTGCTGGAAATCCCAACCTTGGAGACTTTAAGCCCCTGTTGAAGACTTCCCCTTGGGCCCCGCTCCACAGGCTTTCGCCTAACAGAGATTTACCAACCAAGGTACCTCTTTAGCCCAACCCTTGCTGCGCCTTACAAGCAAGCTTTAGTGGGAGTCTAACCCACGTCCTATAGTGGGACTCTAACACACGTCCTACCTAGAGCTCTGTTACCCATTAAAAGAATGCCTTATTACCTTGTTCCAGGGGATCTTGCTCAGAATTCTTCAGTCCGGGGATCGGAGGTTCTCCCCAAGAATCCCTCGGTGCCGGCTGGAGGTCCTGCGATCCCTTGGATCTGTCAAAATTCAGAAGCACGGTCCCATCTGGGTTGCCAAAACTGTCACCAAAATTGGGAATCAAACTTCTTAACACCAATGTAGCATTAAGAAGCAGGCATTCTTTATTACGGCGCTGGATGCGTGGGGGATCGTTGCACATAGCGTGCGTACTGCAGGTTACATCAGCCGAAACTTATATTGTCCAATTACATACATATGCATCAAATTTACCAGAATGATCATGCATATTCATTCTGTTTCCCAGAACTAATTATCATATTTGTGTGGTCATTATGCATGCGTCCTTGAACTCCAAGGGGCTTCCGTGGGGGTCTCTGGTGGTCCTTGGTGATTGTACAGGTGTGTCCTTTAGTTGACCCCTTTCTTCTGGACATGCGCAATATCACCTTGCTTATGTAACTTGCTTCCCTTCTTCATGGTGCATGGTCCCTAACAATGATTTGGCGCCTTTAACACAAACTAATTATTCTAACCACCCTCGACTCGTTGTCAAGATGGGCTGGGGCTGTACTGGGAACATAGCAGCATGACCGTACTACTCCTTGTCCAACTGTCTTTGGGCATAGTAGCATATCCATAGCCATAGATGTACAAACACAATATTAAAGTATTGTCTACCCTGCTCCTATCTCTATGTTGCTTAGTTACAAAGGAACGAACGAATCATTTTGGTTACATCTGGTTACAAACTCACATTTTCCATTTGCCAAAAAAAGAAATCAAGTCAAACCAATCTTTCACGGTAGACTAACAGGCCTTGTGGATAAGGAAGTAACAAGAGATGTTTTGTATTTTTACTTTAGTACAGATTTTTATTCTGTTTCATCTGACAGTCTTACAAACAAGCTAGGAAACATGGGAAACTGGATCTACTGGAATTACTGTTAGGAGAGTCTGATGCTGATTAGAAAACTCTAAGATTGGTTTTCAATGGTACGCTGTTTATCTGGAGAAAAGTATCAAGAAGGAGTCTTGCAGAGATCTGTTCTCAGTGTGGTATTGATAGTTTATTCAGTGATTTATACAGTGGACTAGAAAGTGTGCCTATTAAATTTGCAGGCAACACTAACCTGAGAGGGGTTGCAATGTATTTGAAGACAAAATTAGTATTCAAATCATCTTGCTCAAAGGAAGAAATGGCCTGAAAGAGTAGAACACCATTTAATAAAAGCATGTGCGAAGTTCTGCACTTGGAAAGAAATAATGAATTTCACAAAGTTACAATGGGGAATAGCTAGGCAGAGACCTCCATTTTGTCACTGGTCCCCATCAGGCCCAGGACCTTTGGCAGAGTACTGGCTACCATCAAACTCAGACTGGCTGAAGGATGCAGAGCCCAGAAAAAGCCTTTTCAGGAACTGTACAATTTGCTTTTCTCACCTCTCCAAGTGTTATTGAGGCCCCCTGATATTTCAGTTCTTACTGCCAAAATATTTGCACTTCGCATGCAAGGGCCATTGACTTTGCTTCTTTTCGTGCTGACTTTAGATCAGACCCTTCGCTTTCTACCTGCAAACAGAAATATTTGTGGCTTCAGCAGGATACTTATCCACCAACAGCTGTAGCTGTGTTGTCTTGGATGCTTTGCCACCACTGCCACTTCTGATTCCTTTAGTTGTATCACAGTCTTTTGGGACTGTAAGGGATAAATGAGGCCATCCAACTTTTCCTTCTGTCTCCTTTGCTCTGGGTCTAAGACCTAGAAAGTCTCACTCTGCAAGGTCTCTTTCTGTACCTTCAGGTGGAGGGGCACCCATGCCTCACTCTTAGGCAATGGCAAACTGTGACTGAGCCATGGAAGATGCTTTCTGAAGGCCCCCTACAGTTTTCAGACTGGTGCAAATGATACCATGACATTTTCAGTAGATCAAAGGATTGCTTAATGTTGGAACTGGTTCAATGATGAGCACTGCTTTGCAAGAGGCTTGATGAGCCTGAAGGCAGCTAAGAGCCAGGGAAAAGAAACTGTCTTCCCAGAAGAGAAAGAGGGGAAGAGAAAAGAAGAGAGGATACATTTTTCTTTACTGTGTCTTGTCCCTGCAGGCACCAGTGATGACCCTGGCTGCATTCCCTATGGGGCCTGTTCTTGCTGCTCAGACTGAAGAAGGGAGTCTGTGGGGACTTTTTTACAGAGCAGTCTTTCAGAGTCCCTGTCCTGAACCAGTAGGCCAGGCTGGACTGGTATCATAGGCTGGTGCCACGGGCATACCCCAAGACCCTCATACAAATGTTTATAAATCAAAACTGCTTCATCTTGACTTCTTCACTGCTCAGTCTCTGACGGCTTTTGGATTTCTGCCTGTGCCTTATCTCAATGCCTACACTCCTCTTCTCCATGTCTTTGTGCAGCCATTGTTTTTCTGAGGAGCAGCACTGTCCATCTGTTCTTCTTGAGTGTAATTCAGGATTCTGCCCAAAAGCCTCCTCCCTCTGTCTCTCTCTTCAAGTGCTCTTGCTAACCCTTGATCACACTGAGCATATAAAGGATTGGCATTTGGTAATAGCGGGTGAGTCTTGTTTGTCATTCTAGGAACTTCATTCTGGAAGGGTCAGGTTAGTGCACTCATAGTCCTGGGATGACTACAACTTACAGGCAAGTAGGGAGCAATATCATCAGGCTGACATCTGGAAGAGTGGAATGTTATTGTGCCAGTGTTACATAGCATGTGCAGCCTGGGTCTCCAGGTCTAAGAGTGGTTATGTAAATGTCTTTTCAAGTGTCACCATCTTAATGCAGCTGCCTGCCATCAGTGCCTGAATGGATGTCTGAAGTGTGCTTTTGAAGTGAATATTCCAGTAATCCCCGCTTGCTGGGCTTTGGTTTGTACTGCAGAACAGTCTTGGTGTGCAAACTAGATTCCTTTCAGGTGGCGCTAAGCTAGTAGGTGGGCTGTACATAGCAGCACACCTCATGCATTTCAACCACTAATTGATGTGCAGTCCATGGGACCAGGGAAGACATATTCCAAAGTAAAGCTCCCCAGACATGTTTGGTGTGGATGTTGGATTTCCAGGCCCAACTCTATCAATTTGAAGATTTGCTCCTGTTGAGCCATACTACTTGCTAGCACAGAACTGGCTGTAGATGTCATATGCATTTCAAAGCTGTAAGGAGAGCAGTCAAGAAGACTTACTGCCAAAGAATAGTGTCTAAAACAGCACCAGACATCAGTTTTTGGATAGATGAACTGCATCTGGGAAGTCTGGAGAGGACCCTGTAGAGGAGCATATTTGTCACCGAAATCGGGAATCAAACTCCTTAACACCAATGTAGCATTAAGAAGCAGGCATTCTTTATTACGGCGCCAGATGTGCGGGGGATTGCTCCACCAAGCGTGCATACCATAGGTTACATCAACCAAAACTTATATTGTTTGACTACATACATATGCATCAAATTTCCTGGAATGATCATGCATATTCATTCTGTTTCCCAGAACTAATTATCATATTTGCATGGTCATCACGCATGTGTCCTTGAACTCCAAGGGGCTTCCGTGGGGGTCTCTGGTGGTCCTTGGTGGTCGTACAGGTGTGTCCTTTAGTTGACCCCTTCTTATGGGCGTGCGCAATATCACCTTGCTTATGTAACTTGCTTCCCTTCTTCATGGTGCATGGTCCCTAACAATGATTTGGCACCCTTATTCCTATTCTAACACAAACCAATTATTCTAACTACTCCTCGGCTCATTGTCAAGATGGGCTGGGGCTGTACTGGGAGCATAGCAACATGTCTGTACTGCTTCTTGTCCTATTGTCTTTGGGCATAGCAGCATATCCATAGCCATAGATGTATAAATACAACATGAAAATATTGTCTATCCCGCTCCTATCTCTGTGTTGCTTAGTTACAAAAGAACAAACTAATCACTTTGGTCACATTTGGTTACATATTCCTTTTGAAAAGGAGAAGATGGGATTTGATTCTGAAAACAATTTATTTCTAGCACTCCAATGCCACAGGAAGCAGTACACATCATGTAAACCCCTCTTTGTGCTTCCCCCATTCTTTTACAGGCTATACATGAATGAGGTCTGATTTTCCAGGCAGTTTACTCTTCCTTTGGAATCACACGTGTAGAAGCATGAAAACTGTAAAGGACTTGACATTTCTATGGCTTATCTGAAGCCATCACATACTTTTCAGCTAAATGCAGGCACTTTTAACCTGTTACCACCAGCTGCAACATTTTTGTGATCCCAAAGCAAATAATAAAATAGCAGTCTGTCAGCCAGATGAACGTGTGCTAGTCACAAATACTGCGAGAACCTCCTGTTCCCCACGTGCCTTTACAACGACTCTCCGCTCGGGGCAGAGGCCTGTAGCCTGGTGTAGGATGGGCTGCAGTTGCTGTTAGTGCGAAAATCGCTTACCCGTGTCTGCAGTTCAACCGAGATCAGCGGTGAACAGGACACCAGCACCGCGGAAGAACTGGTGCTCTAAATGTGTGCGATTTAGAGAATTAGAGGGACATAGTTTTAATGATATAACATTATGCATATTTGTGCAGTATATGTACATACCATATACACACCACTTCGCTCCAGCGGCGGGCCGCAGGGACTGGCAAAGCCCATGCTGGTATGCCCGTCCTCTCCGCCACCGGTCCTGGGCCAGCGCGGGAGCGCCGGGCTCGGGAACCGGCCCAGGAGCTGCGGGACAAGGACGGGCCGAGGCCGGCGGTTGTGCAGCGACCGAGGGGACGGCGCCCGGCGGCGGGCGGTGACACGGAGAAGCGCCAGCGCCGCCCCCTGGCTTGCGCCCGAAGAGCTGAAGCCGCCCGGGCGCAGCTCCAGCTGCATCGGCATGTCGCCTGCTGCAGGGAGCCCGGGCGGCGGCCCGCCCCTGTCCCGCGGGCGCCGGGCGGGACCCGAGCGGCCGGACCGGGGCCGGGGCCGGGGCCGGGGCCGGGGCAGTCCTCCAGGCGCTGGCAGCTCTCGCGACTCTGGCCCTTTAAGGCGCTCTGGTGCGGCGCTCGCGGGGTGCCTGGCCCTTTAAGAACTGGCCCCGCCCCCCACCCCGTGAGCTCTGTGAGCCTCAGCAGCCCCAGGTACGGTGCCGGGCGGGGGGAGCCCGGCCGAGCTGTTCCGCGCCGTCCCCTCCGCCCGCGTGGGGCGGGGAGTGGAGTGCCGGGCCGGGCCGGGCCGGGCCGGGGCGGGGCGGGGGTCCTGCCGCTCGGGCGGCTGGCGGGAGGAGTGGGCGGGGGTGCGGGGCTCGTTGGGGAGGCCGCGGCCTTGCCGTCCTGGCGACCGGCTGTTTTCTCCCGGGCCGGCCCGGCGGCGGGCGGGGGCGGGGGCTGGGGCAGGGCGGAGGGAGCTGGGGGGTCCCGGTCCCCAGGAGGGCAGAGGCTCTTCCTGGCCATGGCAGCTGTGCCCGCCCGGGCTGCGCTCGGCCGCGCTGGGAGCCGGCGGGGGAGCTGGCGCTGTGACGGCATGCCTCTGAGCTCGGCCCCCGCCCGTGCGGGCTCTGGCCTGAGCTCGGGGCCTCCCCGCCCGGGCAGGCAGAGGCGGTGGCCGGCCTCCCCCCGCAGGCTCCCGGGCCCGCAGGGGAGGGAGGGCTGGCGGGTGGTGGCTGGGTCAGGGCACGGGGCCCGGGGCCGGGCGCCCCCGGCAGCCGGTCGCTCTGCCTGGCGTTCACCCGGTGTCTGTGCCGCCCCGGGGCCAGGTGCAGGCTCGGTGGGGTTTGGCGCCGACCCTCCCTCCCTCCCTGCCTGGCGCCATGGCCATGAGGGAGCTGGTGGAACCGGAGTGTGGGGGCTGCAACCCCCTCGTGAAGCTGGCCGGCCACTTCACCCAGGACAAAGCCTTGCGGCAGGAAGGACTTCAGGGCCCGCTGGCCTGGCCCCCTGGGGCTCCCGGAGCTGCAGCCGTGAGTGTTGCCGGTTGCTGGCTTGCTGAGTAGGGGCTGGATGTGGGGCCTGCCCGCGACTGGGTCAGTCAGCATGGGATAGGGATGTGCTGGCTGAAAAGGGGGGCGTGGGGTGAGCAGTACTGGGGGACTGTTGGTGCGGATAGGTGCAGTGTTGCTCTTTTCTGGGGAAAGAGGCCATGGGGTCACCTGATTTGTCCTGCAGGGTTGTGGGGTGAGGGCCTGTTTGTGGAAGTGGCGTTTATGGGCACTCAGAGGATGTTGGTGGCTACTCAGAGGATGTTGGTGTGCTGTATGCCTTACTGTCACAGGCCCTAATCCAGAAAGTGGAGAGAGGGGGGTTGGACAGTATCACTCAAGGTATTCCTGCTCCTTAAGCTTCCACATAAGCAGGCAGCTAACGCAAGAAAATCCTGACAGCCTAAGCTCACGGAAGAGGAAGATGTAACCTAATTGGGTCATGAGGTGTGGGGTCAAAGCTGTTGGGATAATTGCCCACTTATTCCCTGTAGGTATCCAAGCCACTGGGAGTGGCCACTGAAGATGAGGTAAGAACAGATTGATGCATCTCCTTACTGCTTTTCTCATCAACGCTGTTTGCTATTTTTCCCCTTACCTGATATTAATCTTTCCTTCTGACAAGCCTATTTCTTTCTGTCATGCTCCATGGCTCTGCCTGTTCATCTTCTATGCTATGTTTGTAATCCATCCCTGTCTTTGGCAGCTGGTTGGAGAGTTCCTGCAAGAGCAGAATGCCCCTTTACTGTCCCGTGCACCCCAGACCTTTAAGATGGATGACCTGTTGGCTGAGATGCAAGAGATTGAACAGTCAAGCTTCCGACAGGCCCCTCAGCGAGGTGAGGGGAGCTAGAGTAGGTGGAGAGCTGGAAAAGATCTTGGTGTTACGGTTAAGCTCCTAGCCAGGGTGGTTCCCATCTGTTCAGCACTTGTGAAATTGTATCTGGAGTATTGTTTCCAGATTTGGGCTTCCCAGTACACTGACATACTGGAACAAGTCTGGTGGAGATCAATAAGGTGTTCAGGGACTGGAATACATGGTGTAAGAGGAAAGGCTGAGGGAACTGGGTTTGTTCAGCCTGGGGAAGAGGATTCTAAGGGGCAGGGGGGTGGGGTGTCTAGTTGCTGTCTTCAGCAGCCATGGCCAGGATCTTCACAAAGATACACAGCAAAAGGACAAGGGGCAATGGACACAACTTGCAGAAAGGGCAACTGACTAGATGTAAGGAAACATTTCTTCCCTTGGAGGGTGGTTCAGTACCGGAACAGGTGCCTAGGGAGGCTGGGGAATTGCCAGCCTTGGACAAGTTCAGAAGTTACCTCACAAATGCCCTGAGCAACCTAATCTCTAGCTTTAGTGTTAACCTGCAGTGAGATCACTAGCAACCCCTCCAGAGATTCCTTCCAAGTGGGATCTTTCTGTGATTTTATTCTGACAAAGAGAAGGGGAAAGATCAGAGATGGTGAGGGCTAGCCCGGAACACTTAAATGATGCCTCTGAGTCCTCCAGTTGTCATTTCTGTTTTGTTTTTTTTTTTTTTCCTTCTTGTAGCTCCAGGTGTGGCAGCCCTGGCGCTGTCTGAAAACTGGACCCAGGAATTCTTGGCTGCAGCAGATAGTGCTGGTGATGTCTCTCCAGATTACAATGAGGCTGACTGGTCACAGGAGTTCATTGCTGAAGTGACAGGTGAAGGATCCCTTTTGGAATTACTGTGAAAATGTTGCCCAGTCACATGCCTGTGTATAGTGGAGAGTTACTGAATGTGAAATTGAGTAATGCTTTGGGGCCAGCAGTCAGTGTTTGCTGTAGCAGCTTTAAGGGGGGGAGGGGGGGGGGAGAAGCTGCTTTGCAATGGCTTAGCCAAATTGTGAACAATGTGGTGTGGAAGCTTTTATTCAGGTGTAAGGGTCTTTTGTTTTTAGCTTAGGTTACTTGGAGAACTTAGGAGAAGCAGGCTATTCAAACTGCTTTTATAAAATTATTATGATTCAACTGATGCAAATTCTGGAGATGGACTGGTACTGCTTCTTGCTTACATATTCTCTAATTCCCTCTCTTAAGGCTAAATTTGCCTTTGGTACAAAGGTAAATATTGTTTAGTGTGCTTTGGCCAAATACTTTTTGTCAGTTTCATGGAGGTAGAGGGATGTTGCACCTTCGAAATGTGCAAAGTGAATGTTTCTGGCCCCAGGGTTAAGCTTTCTGTTTCGAGCAAACCAGTAGTTTATCTGAAAAGCCATCCTGCATTGTGTATAGAGCTGGGGCTGGAATAGGGTCCTGTTACCATCCATGACCTAATCTGGAAATTATGAGTAAGATTTAAACAGATGCTATTCTCTTCTCCAGGAGTGGCCACTGTAGAGAGCCAGGTAGTCCCATTCTTTGACCTTCACTCTTTATACTTCTGGGAATATAAATCAGCATTTACTAAGGTCTTTGAGAAAGTTCTGATGAAAACTTAGTGCTTTGTAGGCTGTGCTTTTGACAGAGACTTGTAATGCATTGCTAATTTTCTTGACCTACCTAGTGTCCCACATGGAGCAGACAAATAAGCTGTGAAATTAAAGTAGAAAATCATAAGGTTATTGGCACTGCAGTGGCATCTGTATTAACACACAGTCTGAACCTAAGGCTTGATTTTTAGATCAGAATAAACAAAGTTGGAAGGAACAAGTGTAAACAATCTTTCTTTGAAGAGGTCTTCTCTGTATGTTAGCTAACTGTGTGTAAAGTGGAGAGAGCAAAACCTGAAGTTAATTTGAATGATGGTCTGCCTGTCTTACTCTCCTCCCCATTCTTTCTGATATCCTATGCAGATCCACTGTCTGTGTCTCCTGCCAAGTGGGCAGAAGAATACCTAGAGCAGTCAGAGGAGAAACTGTGGCTTGGGGAATCAGAAGACCAGTCTTTGGCGGATAAATGGTGAGTCTGTCTTCTCAAGACTAGTTATTGCTGCTAGGCTCTTGGGTGGGTAAAGTTTGGATAGGTGATAGAGATCTGCTAGGGCCTGAATGCTTTTGAGTCATTTAACCTGGATTGATGTTCTCAGGCCTTTGGTTTCAGAGAAAGGAGGAAACAATGCTTGGAGACTGAAGTTTTTAAGAGACCCTAGCTTTTCTGTTTTCTAGTTCCAGGAAGATATTGTGATCATGTAGGCCAACTTAATCTCATGCCTAATGCAAAGCTCCTTAAAGTGATTTCAGGAGTGAGTTCAGGAACTCCTAACCAAGCAGAACTTTTTTCCATAAAAGATGCTTTTTTAGATATAAAGATCTCAAGTACTAGACTCTACTAGTTGTAAAGTTTCATCACTTTATTCTCCCTATCTGACAAACCACTTCCAGCCTTTCCTCTGCATATTTCTAGATTTAGCCTTCCAGACATTATTTTTGTGTGGTTTTGCATGGTAGATTAAAAAAGTCTACTACTATGGATCTTCTCTGTATAGGTACCTGTTGACTACAGTCAAGTTTTTCAGTTAAAGAAGCAAAACACAAGCAAGTAATTTGGGCCTCTTAGATCTTTCCCTAAAAGAGATTTTGCATATTTGGATTCTCCTTCCTCCTGGCTCTTGCCTTTTCCGATACCTTTCTGCAAATATGGACATTCTTGAGTCATTGCTGCCAGTTCCAAAGACTTCACCAAGATTGAATGTAGTGGTAACACCTGGAACTGGTCCTATCCTGCTGTAAGCCAGGCAACATATTGAGGTGTGTGCTTGCTATGAGCCCTCAATCCTCTGCAGAGTTGATGCTTTTCCAAGACACTGTTCCTCTTCCATGAGCACGACCTACTTTCTTTGTTCCTACATATGTGACCTTGTTTTTGGCAGTGCTAAAACTTGCAATGTCTGATAGCATGTGAGCTTGACAAGGAATCCAGACTGTTCTGCAGAACTGTTCTGTCACTGTAATTGTTTAATTCTGCTACTGTTTGTGTCAGTCACTTGCACAGGTAACCTAGTAGTAATTTTGCATTTTTATAGATGGGTAAAGGTACTGAATCACTTAAGAGAATCCCAGAGTCTTTGAGAAGGGGTTGTGTCCCTCAATACTGTTGTCTGGCCCATCGTGTGGACTGTTGTTAGTGAAAGAGTTCACTGTTGCCTGGTATTAGGCTATCTCTTTCCCTTTTACTGCCTCTGAACACAGGTATGAGGAATATCAGCCTGAGGATGATCTTAAGAAAACTGTTAGTGATTTCCTCTCTAAAGTGGATGATCCAAAACTCAAGAATTCTGAGGTAAGAAATTCCCTGCCTGGGGCTGACAGATATCTAGTCTGAATAAGGGGTGTGGGGAATTGAGAAGGGGGAAGACAGTAAAGGAATAAAGCCTCCTGCTGTCCCGTGTTTCTATCTCTTCTCTGATTCCTAGAAGTTGAACCCTACAATCCACTCTAGATATTATCCATCTCTACCACATGACTCTGGTGAAGTCCTGCCCTCCCCACCTTTTTGGGCCTTTTGTGCTCACTTTGCAGAGAGAAGTCCTCTTAGTGAAGGAGTGGGGCATGGGCAGAGGGCTTGTTCGCAAAGCATCTGCCCAGCTCCACCCTTGTTTCATTTCTCTGCCACAGTTCCTAAAGTTTGTCCGCCAGATCGGAGATGGGAGGGTATCGATTGAAGCTAATCAGGTGACCCACAGAGACCAAGATCAGGCAGAGCAATGGGCAGCTGAGTTTATACAGCAGCAGGTAGGAGCCCCCACCCTATGTGCTCTGAAGGAGGAAAGCTTTTTGCCACAGTGCACAGTCTGGGAGTGAGGGAGAATGGCAAGTCCAACTGTCAGCAGTGCTCTACTAATGACTAGACTGGGGGAGGCGAGGGATGTGCTGTTGGGCTCTTCTTAGCAGAGTCTAGCCAGAAGCTGGAAAGGTATTTGGGCAGTGTGAGTTTTCTCATCTCCTGTAGCGCCTGGGAGGAAGGGGATATCCAAATGAGCTCTCTTCCATTTTACAGGCCATCAGTTATTGCTGATGGGGAGGAGGGGTCATCACAGACCCTCCTGCTGTTCTGGGATATGCCCTGAGGTTGCCAAATTCTAAAAAGAAAGGTGTGTTTCTGTTTCCAAACTCCCAGGGGGCATCCGATGCCTGGGTGGATCAATTTGCGCGATCTGGGAACGTGTCAACTCTTGATACAGAATTTGAGCAGGCAAAGACTGCTGTGGAGGTAAAGCTGATGGAGGAGGAGGGCTGGGGTACCAACTGAGAGCCCATGGTAGGGTTACCTCTCTCCTTTGCATGCTGTGGGGAGGGCTAGAAACATTTAAGAGGGTGTTCTCTGGGGTGTCTGTAGTGCTCAGTTTATGGTTGAGGTACTCTAGTCACATTCTCCTTTCAGTCAGATGTGGACTTCTGGGACAAACTCCAGGCAGAATGGGAGGAGATGGCTAAGAGAGATGCAGAGGCTCACCCTTGGCTCTCTGATTATGAAGACCTCAGCTCCTCATCATATGACAAGGTAATAGAGAACAGGGTCTCTCAGCCCTAGCACTGTGATGGACTGCCTTGAGGAGACTGGCAGTATGTCTGCCTCGCAGATGAGCTCCACAGACCCCAAATGCTGCTAGGATTCCTTTTCACACTGATCTTTTGCTGTCACTTGCACCCTCATCCCAGATCAGCTAGGGGTTGAACAAATACTGTTTTCACTTGTGCTTGGCTGCAAATGCTGTCTAGTTCTTGTCCAATGCCAAATACCAGTTAATGCTGGGATTCTTTGCAATGAGTGCAAATATTGTTGCCCTCCCCCCACCCCCGATGTTTAGTCTCTGTTGCAACTTATTCCAGGTCTGTTTTGGGGAATTTTTCAGCACAGAGCAGGCAGGAAGAAGAGCCATTGTTCTCTGATCTGCTACAAGCTAGCAGAGAGGATGTGGTGCTGGCTGGTCTGCAGTTTGAGTGTTTCTGACACAGAAAGACTAGACTGTGCTGTACTGTAGAGAGTGCTTTTCTCCCTAAGCCTCTCCTAGCATTAGCCCCTGTCTGTTTTCCCTGCTAGGGTTACCAGTTTGAGGAAGATAATCCCATGAGAGATCACCCAGATGCATTTGAAGAGGGGCGGAAGCGCTTGGAGGAAGGTGACCTCCCCAATGCTGTCTTGCTCTTTGAGGCTGCAGTGCAACAGAAGCCAGATCATATGGAGGTGAGTGAGAGCAGAGATAAGAGGCCTTGGCCAGGTGTCCTGCTACTTGGATCCTTCCCTTGTGAGGTGTCAGGGTGTGTGTAGAAAACTCACTTCAGTAATAGGAGCTGTGCAGGGTGTATGAAAACATCCCATTTTTCTGTGACTCTGAGTATGTAGCTGATATATGTGAATCCCCAGCAGGGCTGTGGGCAAGGAGGTTTATGACTAAGGCCAGTTACAAAAAGCGCAAAGGCTCTGGCCCAGAGCTGTGTAAAATTTTTGGAGCACATGAGACTGTGCATGGAGCCAAGACAAGGAGTTCTCATCTCTTAAGTTGCTTCTGTGGAAGTCTTTATTGGCATTGCAAGTTTGGAGAGCCTTATGGCAGATAACTGCTTTCAATACCTGTGTTAAAGACTAATTCTGAGCAGCTCGTTAGACTAGGGGTCCTGGTTAGGTCTTCCATCGAGATGCCAGGAGAAGATGTAACCCAAAAGAGTTGAGAGAGATGGCTTGGGTGTCTTCACAGTCTTCATTTGAAGCTGTGGGCCAGATAATGAGTTTTGTAGGGAAGACAAGTTTCCTCCCCTTAATTCAGTGAATACTTACTTCCATAAAGCACTTCAGTTTCTGCAGGATGGATTAAGAAATGGAATAGTCTGTGTGCCTTTCTCCAGAGGTAGAGGATGTGGATATTCCTAGGAGGAAGAGGAAGAATGCAAATACATCCATGTTGTCCATTTCTGGAGTGCCTGCCTCAAGGACCTAGGGATGCTGGATTCTCAGTGTGTTTGATTCAAGCCCTGCTAATTGTATATGATTGGAAATACCTAATTTGTTAATCCTGAGGCTTAGATGAGAGTGACCTCTCAGAACAGAGGTTCTTGGCTTCTGTGAATACAGGCATCTAACTTTCTAGGGTACTGGGAGTAGGTGTAAAGTAAGCAGAGGTTTTGGAGATCTACTTTACCTTTAGAGTGGTCAAAAGGTGTTGCTAATATTGCTTTAGAATTGGCACTCTCTTTTCATAGGCAGTGTGGGCTGCAGGCTGAGCCTAATGGAGAGGTAGGTGAAACCTTAGGGGAAGAAATCTTGGGCCAGTTCTGGCTAGGTGTATTGAAAACATTCTGAATTCTTCTGTTGTGACTCTGCAGAAAGTACAGGAGAAGTCAAGACTTCACAAATGGTACAGTGATCAAATAGACTTGAACAGTTGCTCTGAAGGAAATGTCATGGTTGCTTTTGTCCAAATCACAACTTTACCTTGAATCTCAGCTCTTTCTGCCTGCAGAACACTATGCAGTTATCACTGGTCAGCTCTTCTTGAGTTGCAGCTAGCTATATGGTGAGGCACTAGAGATTTGAAACAGTAGATTGCCTCTTGCTTGTGGTGGCTTGTGCAGTGTCTGGGTCTTTGCTAATGAAACAATTTCCTTCCTTGAGACAGTGGATACTGCATTTTGTGACTTACATTCAAAAAGTGGGTACTTCATGCTGACAATCCCGCCAACTGTCCAGCCTATTTTCGAGCAAGGGGTGTGGTTATCAACATAAAGTGAACAGGTACTTTGGATTTAGTGCCTTAATTAAATATTCCCTATGTCAGCAGCCTGGAGATGGAAGTGGTTTTCATGTACTGGTGTCATGATGATTGAAGATTCAGTAAAATAAGTGATTCTACTTTCAGGTCTGATGGTCAGCTCCCCAAGATTGTCACTTGCTAGTGGACCACTGCACAAGTATATACAGCTGCCTACCTTGGGGGTCTCTTATTATTAGCACTGCTGCTATGCCATTTTGTTCTTAAGAAATGAGATCTGCTTTTCCCACCTTCCTCTGCTGTTTGACACAGTTAGAAGTTAAAAGTGGAGATTCTGTGACTTACAAGTGTAAAACTGCCAACAGTTGCTTTATGATAGATCTCCAGGTAGACATTCACTTATTTTCACTGTAACAATGCCAGTTTTATTGGCCTTGAGGACCTATGTGCCATGAAGTCTATATGTCTTTTGAGAGAAACTTATATCTGTGGCTAATGTGTATACCTGCATATATTTGGTCTCGCTCTAAAAACGCATGGGATAATATGGTGGATTTAATCTCTGTGTCTGGTTTATTGGCTGATCTTTTTCTCTGGGTATGAAGAAATCTGACTTTGTGCATCTTTATCTTCTCCAGGCCTGGCAATATCTGGGAACCACCCAAGCAGAGAATGAACAGGAGCTTTTGGCAATTAGTGCTCTCAGACAGTGAGTGTTGCAGAAAAGCTTCTGAGCATGGCTCCTTGTCTAGTGCACAGTGCCACAAGGACCGTATGGCTAGCATGGCATGCTCTGTCTTGATTGTGTTACCTCCTGTATCTGGGTGTCTCCCAGACTGATTTAATACTGTGTTTACTTTTGTTTCTTTGACCTGCAGGTGCTTGGAACTGCAGCCTGGGAACCTCATGGCACTTATGGCTTTAGCGGTCAGCTTCACCAACGAGTCCTTGCAGAAGCAGGCATGTGAGACCCTGCGGGACTGGCTACGCCATAAGCCGGACTATGCCCACCTGCTGGAGAAGGAACCAGAGGAGAGTGTCTCAGGGACAAACCTGGGGCCTTCCAAGCGTGTCCTGGGTTCCCTGCTGTCTGAGTGAGTCAGGGTTACAAATTTCAGCCTTCAGCTGAAAGGCTTCTTGGAGGGTTAGGACTGCTCCAGGCCAGAGCAGGGAGAGCAACCCAAGGCCAGCTCTCTCCACAGTACACCAATATCCTTGTTCTGTGCTTTGCCAGCTCACTGTTCATGGAGGTGAAAGAGCTGTTCTTAGCAGCTGTGCGCAGCAACCCCTCGACTGTGGATCCTGATGTTCAGTGTGGCCTGGGTGTCCTTTTCAACCTTAGTGGCGAGTACGAGAAGGCTGTGGATTGCTTCAGCGCTGCACTCAGTGTGCGCCCAAATGTAAGAAAGGGCAGACTGTGGATGCTGGAGGTACCTGGAGGTTTATGGGTGAAGGTTTGGGTGGAGGTGCTGCTTGTATGAGAGGTACTCTTTTGGAGAGGAGGAATAAGACAGACACATGGGGGGAGGGTTGGCTTGGAGCTTAAAAAGGTCCAGTTTATCTCAGCCCTTTCTCTCTGACCCCTCCTCCAGGACCATCTTCTATGGAACAAGCTTGGTGCCACCCTGGCCAATGGGAATCGGAGTGAGGAAGCTGTGGCCGCATATCGTCGGGCGCTGGAGCTCCAGCCAGGATACATCCGCTCTCGCTACAACTTGGGGATCAGTTGCATCAACTTAGGTGCCCATCGGTGAGCATAGGGTGGGCAGATCTGCTGTGATCCATGACTGTGCATGTATTTGTGGGAGAGACTGTGATAGGTTACTAGGGCAGTGCCATGCTGCCTGTAGCCTTCCCTTGGCATAGAAGAGCAGAGTGAGTGTGTGGACTCTGCCCTGAGAGCAAAGTGTCATGCAGATGCAGTTGGAGTAGGGGCCATCTGGACTACAGTTTCTGTTAAGAAGGAAAAGGGGGATCTCTGATGGTTCTGGAGCAGGGCAGGGTCTGGTGAAGAGGAGGAAACTGTTTTGGAGGGGAAGTACTTTAGAAGCAAATGAGGGAGGGAGTATGAGATGTACCATCTTCTCCAGTAAGCATGTGTATGTTCTCATGTTGACAGTGAGGCTGTGGAGCACTTCTTAGAGGCTTTGCACATGCAGCAGAAGAGCCGAGGTCCACGGGGGCAGCAAGGCGCTATGTCTGACAACATCTGGAGCACCCTCCGCATGGCCCTCTCCATGCTGGGGCAGAGTGACCTGTATGGGGCAGCTGATGCCCGTGATCTTCCCACACTGCTTCACGCATTTGGCCTCCAGCAGTGACTCTGGGATGGGCTCCCCTGTGAGTGCAGGGTTGGCCCAGCCCAGCAATGACCTTCCTTAGAGAGAAAATGTTCACTAGGGTTCACACATATCTTTGCTCTGGTAGGGGAGATCATTGGCAACTGTTTTTTCAAGGACCTCCTGCTGAAGCGTGCAACTTCCCCTACCTGTCCGTTGTAGCCCGAGCATCTCTGAGCGGTTCATGTTTTCACCTCCATGACTGACTGACACTCTGCTGGTAGGCAAATCATCAAAGTGGGGAAGACAGCAACATCCAGCCCTCTTGCCAGACTGCATTTGCAGTAATGCCCAGCTTGGCTATGAGACCTTATGATAGCCATTCTGCAGAGACTACCTGCTTGGACGTGTCTCGAGTGCAGGTTGCTTTGGTGGGGTGGGATTGCTGTTTGGTGAAAGGGTGAATAATTCTGGGTTTTGAGCATGCTTCTCCCATGTATGTGCTTGCATGTGTGTATATGTGGGTTGCTAGAGAAACTGGGGGCAGCAGTCCCCTTTTCTGGGTACTGGTAACTTCATGGTACAGCCACGTGGTAGTTCCTCAGTGTCTCTTCATTAACCTTTTAATAGCAGAGTATTGTACTTATGCTAGGGACATAGGTGGAGGCCCTTAGCCCGTCAGGGTAAGAGGAGGTCCCAGAGTTCAGACTTGAGGGAATGTGATAAGAATAGAAGTCTAAAATGTAATGCTCATATGGTGGGGAAAGGGTCAAGTCTTAATTTTCACTTGATCATCTGTTATTGTTTTCCTTTGTGCAGAAGTTCCCCATCTTGTGTGTAACTGAATCTTGTTAATTATAAATATCTGTATATGATTCTATTGGGGAAAATGTTTTTTAATTGTAAAGTATTTTGTATAATGAAGGGGGAAGAATTAAAATTGCCAAAATGACATCTTTCTCTGTGTCTCTGTTGGAGTTGCATGCAGTGCATAGTATAGATCTTGGGGGGGTATAAGCCCATTGGTTTTCAAAAGATAGATCAGAAGATCAAAGATCTCAAAAGATAGAACCTCTCAGTTTCTGTCTCCCCTTTTGACCCAGGTTTTGTTTTATTGATAGCTCATATGCAAATGAAGCTTGAAGGACCTCATTTTGCTGTAGCCTCAGGCTTCAGTTCTGTGAGCCAGCAGAAGAGCTTCCCTGTGCCAAAAGCTCTCTTTTTCCTTGTTTAGGTTTAGGGGTCAGTGAAGCACTTTGTTTCATTTTCTTGCCATCTGCAGTGAGGGAAGTTGTGTTACATTTTATTACCTCTTTGAGGAACCTGACTGCTCCACTAATCAAAACTGGGGGCTTCGGCAGGGAACACTTACCCTTCTTCTACCAGGCACCTTTTCTTCATACCTCTCTCTACCTCACAGGCTTGTTTTTCTCTCGCTACTATAACAATCAGGAGCAGAAAGCGCGTGCAGAGAATAGTTCTTGCTGTATGTTTTCTGAGCTCTAACTTCCTCTGTGTCTCCCATCCAGCCCTGTGGCACTGAAACCTAACATGCAGTGTTCTGAAATTGCTGTAATGCATGCAAAACAATTTGCTGCTTGTGCTAAAAGGAAGGGAAACACTGCTCCTTGTCAGAGATGTCTTTTGTTTTTTACTGATCTCAGTCCTTCTGTCAGGTGGTTCTCTGCTCAGCAAAAGAAAACATTAGTGCCTATGCTGTTCCTCATCTGCTGTCCAGGTGTTCTCCCTTCTCCAGTTCTCTGCTGTCCTTCTCACCACCAATTTCCTTTGCCTCTTTGCTGCATCACATTCCTCTCTGTTCACACTCCCATTATCACTGCTTGGCCTTCCCTTTTTCTCATCCTCAAGTGCCATTAGTGCTTCTCCTCTCCTTGGCTTCCTAGTTGTCTCTATTTCCCTTGCCGTTTGGCTTAATCTTTTGACTTTGTGCTTGATGTCCTTCCCTATCACACATCCCCTCCTGTCCTTGCAGCTAGAGTGCGCTGTCACCATTTGTTCTCTTTCCCTGTAAACGGTTCTTATTTTCTTCCCTCCCTCCCACTTTAAATCATCTCACAGCATCTGTGCTACCTTTGCTGAGGCCAGATCTTCACGTAGACACTAGTCCCTATTTAGTCTCTGTGGGATAATTGCTGAGGTGACTTAGAAATTAAACTTATATTCACACTTTTAGGTAAGGCACAGCATTGAAAAAGCTTCCCAGGTGGAGTGCGGCTGACATGCAAGGAATCTGTTCCATGGAAGTTCCCTAGGCCTGTAACCTTAGATGTCGGTAACACCAGGGGAACTTGGTGTGCTGACTTTTAAGAGGTACTGCTCGGAGGATGGAGCGGTGTGGAGATACTGCGGCCAGGCTCTGTGATTATATGGGAACTTAAAGGTATTACAGAACTGATAAGCTGCATATTTGCTACCCTGGGCCAACAGCCTGTCACGTTTTTGACAAAATGCTGTCCTTATGGTGAACTTTGCTCATTATAATGCCAAAACACACCTCCATCCCAAAAGCTACCCGCCTCCAAGGTGCGACTACCCCTCACCCCTCACTGAGCTTGCGCTTTGAATTTTCCTAGCTTATACCTTTAAAAGCAAAGCAAGAAAACTTTACACCAATCCTAAACAAAGGTATGTATGACTAGAGTCACTCAAGCTCCACCTGAAAGGTGAAAAATAGTATAAAATAGCTTAAGAGAGAGAATGTTAGGGAAGACATCATCATCTACCACTCTGACCTCTGGGATCAGTCAATGGGCTGAGTCTCTTTCCCCCCCATCGGGACACCTCTAGGTAAGATTCAAACACTTGGTTTATACCAAGTGCCTCCCTGGGAAACTTAGAAATCTCTATATAGAGTCGCTTTATTATCTTTTAACGTGTTTGTAGCCGGCAGTGTTACTCATACTCTTGGTATTTGCACGTGCTTTGCAGACAGTGAATTTATCACCGGTAATCCAAAGAACCCCTGTGTCTGTTGCTCTAATAAACTGCACTCTTCATTAGTCTAGCCGTGATAGTTCTCATTGAACATGACCAGACTCTTTAAGTGTGGCCGTGATAGTTCATGCAACATGACTAGACTGGGGGTGCAGCGTGTTATTTGTGAATCCGTAATTGTGAAGTTCAGTACGCTGAACGCAACCAGGCTTATAACGTTGTCAAATGAACGCTGTCACCTTAATCGACTTTGCAAAGCTGTTTCAGTGAAAGCCCTGAGAGGGTTCTGACAGGCAAATACTGATTCTGATGAGCGGTTACATATACAGTCCTTAGAAAATAAACCGTTGATCAAGTCTGAGACTAAGACCAGACTTAGCCACATCTAGACTCCTCTCTGAGAAGGAGTTTAGAAAGCAAGGGGGTCCTGTCTGAACCTTGCAACTCAATGGGAGGGTTTCGCCCCCAGCCACTCCTCAGACTCCTATGCGACAGTAACTCTTAATGCAACAGTCTCCTGGGGCTGAGTGAAGATTGAGCTGCCTCTGTCCAGACCATGTCTAACCTTGTCCTGTTAAGAACTGTCTTTGGAAATTAAGTGTCGGTGCAGGGAATAGCAGCTGGCTGATTGTATCTGCATTCTGGTTCCAGTTCAAACCTTTTGCCTGCCCTTTGCAATCCTGTCTCTGGCCACCTCCGAACCTGGCTTGCATGGGGGCTCTGTAAATAGCTTGATTCTAGTTTGCATTTCCAGCCACATCCACATCTGTTGCTAAGCCTTGTTGTACAGCGGGGGTGGGTAGCAGGTACTGAGCATTTTTGATTCACAGAAAGGTAAGGCAGTGAGGGATGTTTGGAGGTCCCTAATCCAACGCCCTGCTCACAACAGGCCTGACTTGAATGCTAGATCAGGTAGCTGAGGGCCTTATAAATGATCGTTCTCTGCAATTTTTGTACTTTCTGTACTTTCTCCTTTTGTGCTTTCCCCAACGTACAGAACAGTGGCAGGGCCTATCACCACTGAAAGTATGTGAGGGATCCCAGCAGGCCCTTCTTTGTTCTTTACCGAATCCATGGGTATCGCATGACACAAACTAGATCTTTCATAAGGCACTGGGCATGTGGTCAAAGTGGATGGTTCAGTACATGTTCTTCCACCCATGCTTCTTGCTATGTTTCTGCTGTATTTCTTCCTTCAGTATTTTATTTATTTGCTGCTTAAGGCCCCAAGAAGTCTTAGAATCTCTTGTCTCTTGGTGTTGGCCTTACTCAACATCCAGCTGGGAGGTACCAGCAAATGAAAATTTGTGCTTTGAGATCCTTATACCTCTAGCCACAGTGCTCCTTATTAGCTTCCATACTTGTCAAGAAGGTGGGTGTGCGGCCATTGTATACTCTGCTTTACCACTGCAGTTTCCTCATCTTGAGCTGCTGAGCCTCATTATGATCCTGGGTTTTCTTGAGTTGCAACCCCCCGATCTCTTGTTTTGGGTCCCAGGCTCCTACCTCTGCCTGTGTGTGCTGAAGTCTTTCCAGTCTGGAAGGGGCTCAGACCGATCCTTCTCTAGAGGAATGCTCTAGGGATGGTGACCTGAAGTGGGTGTTCATGGAAAGAGTGTAAGGGCAAGCATAGAGTGAGTACTCTTGTATTCTCTAGGAATCTGGTGCTTTAAAGACTGCCTGACCCAGAAGTTGCATCAGTATGTTTGTTTAATAGCCTTTGGTGAATTTACTCTCTGCCTGTGTTTTGTTGATTTTTTTAAACCAGGTGGTGCTTTTGGTCTCTACAATGTCTTGTGGATGCACAGAAGAATTGTGTTTAGATATACAAAGTATTTTATTTTGTTTTAAGCCTGCTACCTCTTCCTTTGTGGTCTCCTACTTCTGGTACTGTAAGACATAGCAAATAATGCGGTTCTAGTGCAGTCCACATCTCCCCAAGAGAAGCCCTTTCCCTACCTCTGTATCCCACGCTTCTGTATCTTTTCTACTTTTACTGTATTATTGCCAGTGTTTCCTTTGTGCCCTAGCCTGCCTCGGGGCCCTGACCACAAACACCATGCCTCTTTCTCCTCCTCTGAGTCAGTTCTCGATGCTCAGAAATCTTGGCAGGCAAGTCTGCTACTGAGGAAGGACTGAAAGCAGCACAGCAGCTCTCCCACCTGCAGCAGCAAAGCAGCAACAGAGACAGGCCAGCAAGACAGACCACTTTGTCAGAGCAGACTCTGGCAGCTTCTTCACATGGTAGTCCCTTGTTCACCTAGGCATGTGTTTCCTTGCTCCCACAAAAGATAAGAGGAGAAACCTTTTGCTGATCACCATTATGCTTAGTATGGCAAAGCATTGTCTGGTATTTTTGGATGCCTGATTTGAGACATGTGAAACCTTACAACTCTGTAATTGTCCATGACTTTAGGAAGAGTTGTAGGTACAGAGATCCCCTGAAAATCAGATGCCGAGATGGGTAGGTTTTTTGGAAACTTTTCAATTTCTCTGTTGCATTTTTTAAGTAGAAGTGACACCTAGTGTTGAGTCGAGGGCAGGTCAGTGTCTGTCACACTCTTGCTTGGACGAGGCCACTAAAGGGTTTAGGAGCACAACCTGCTAATAAAACATGAGAGGAACAAAATGCTGGATGCATTTTCTGAACATGCGACTTTTGTCAGCTGGAGAGGCTTTCCCAGCCAAATGTGGTGCTGTGAAGCTAGGACCTTTTGAGGGTCCATGATGCGTTTGTGTGTGTTTTGTTTTGTTTTTTTCCCACTGGTACTAAGCATCTAATTAGTCTGGGCCTTTGTGTTTCTGGAGTCCAGCTTAGCAACCCATGGAAACCCATTATTAAACACGGGGACAGAAAGCAACCCAGTTGGGTTTCTGCCATTTTGAACTAAAACAATTATTCACAGACAGTCTGTTGCCTTTTCCTTTATCTGGGAAGGGGAGACTTTGGGAAGGAAATAATAGTTAGAAAAGCTCTTCCCTTTCCTTTCTGGCTTCTGTGTCTTGTCAAGTGGGACTTATAAGGCTTTTGACAGTCTGTATTTGCTGTGCCTCTCTTTCGAGCACATCTGTTATAGAGCTCACTCCCAGCACTGTGAGTTGATATGCAGCACTCATCCAATAGGATGCTATTGTCCATCTTTTAGTCTTTGTTGAAAAAGTAGTGTTGTTCAGTTCACTTTACTGAGCACTGGCAATTGGAGAGTGCAGCAAACAAAGAGAGAAAAAAAAAGGGGGGAGTTTGTGTGAG
Source organism: Ciconia boyciana (assembly GCF_034638445.1). Taxonomy (NCBI): domain Eukaryota; kingdom Metazoa; phylum Chordata; class Aves; order Ciconiiformes; family Ciconiidae; genus Ciconia; species Ciconia boyciana. The sequence goes on along the minus strand of NC_132934.1, from coordinate 86,985,766 downwards.
AGACATGCTAGGCAAAAAACGAGGCATCTTTTTTCCCTCAAGGGTTTGGTAGTAAATGCATTTATTGGTAGGTAGGCTGTTCACAGCTTGGGGTTCTGTGGTCCAGTTGCATGTTCCTATATTGCATTTTTGCGGGCTGTTTTGTTTGAGAAATAGAAATCTTAGAGCCAAAAGTGAGAAAAAGACTCTGTCTTTGTGATGAAGAATTACTTTACCAGCCCTAACAACTGCTAAGAGAGTAAAACCCAAAAAATCACCCCCTCTAACCACGAAAACCCCTCCAAAACAAAGAAACCAGTGTCCAGCTGCCTTGAGTCCACAACCACCAGACAAAATAGCAATCAGAAACTGGGGAGATGCAGTTCATTTGTGATTTTATTTTTAACCCCCTTATTTTAAAGTAAGGAATAAAAAGAGATTAATTATTGAGACACAAACTAAGGTATCCACTGTGGTGGAGAAGGGTGGGAACACAGGAGGATCTGGAGGGGGAAGCAGTTTGTTGTTAATTTGATTTTTCTACCATTTTACCTTTTCCAGCACTGTGAAGTGGGTGCATACGTGACATCCACAGCTTTAAGTGAAATTGTTTTATCACACTGCATTCTAGTGGAAAATAGACTCCAGCAGTGTAATGCTGATGAAGCCAACCACAGAGGAAATAAAAGTAAATAAATACATAAGAGTCTTGATGTATTTGGAAATGATTCTATGGGAGAACAAAAAAATAAGCTCACTATTAAGCCTTGTGAAAAGCAAAAAAAAAAAAAAAAACAGGTTTATGAAAAAGATAAAATCTTTTAGTAATTTCTGCTCCAAATCAGAATAGCTCTTCATTTGTTCAAGTGTTTTTTGCATAATGTAGTTCTGCACATTTTCAAAGACTCTGCAAGTTCATCATTTGTCCTGCTTGTTCTTTTCCTTTTTGTCTGCTGAGGGCAATAGAGGAAGAGAGGTTTATCCTTTTCCTCTTTGAGTTTTCTTCTTTTTCTTTTTACTTTGTCACACACTTTCTTTTCCAGATTTTGAGATACTGCTATTTCTGCAGGAGGGGGGTAGGGGGAGAAGTTTGGGTAACAAAATTTTCCCGTTAGGAAAAAAAACCCCACCCTGTTGCCGTGAAAAGCCGAAATCAGAACTCAATAGTCGAGATGACTGTTAAGCAGGTATTCTTTATTGCAGCGCTGGGCAGCACTGAGGATCGCTCCGCCACAAGTGCTCCGCCAGGTTAGCACAACACATCAGTTCCTATACAGAAAAATCATACCTATTCATCAGATTTCCTGAAAAGGGCAGATTTATGGTGATGAGTTCCCGGAATTCATTTACATAGTCCAAGCATGCGCAGTAAAATTAGGGTTAGGGTCTTTTCACCCTCCCGGTGGTCTTCCATAGTCTTCCTCACGTTGTCCACTAGTTGAACTTTGGGCTTCCTTTGTCCATATATAGTCATTGAGTTAGCTCATCAGTCCTTCGGCCTTGGAATGTTACAAGGGGGTCGACTTAAGCTAGTTCTTTGGTGCTTATCTTTGGCACAATCGTCCTGAGTTCCTCTTATCAGTGATTTAATTAGGAAGCCTAACGAGCTTGCTCAAGGCCTGCTTAGTCCTATCAGGTAAGAAGTGACAGGAAATGTCCCACCATCAACTCTGCTCAGCAGGTAACCAAAACTATCTTTGCAGGGGAAGAGAACAAAAGAGAACAAGGATGCGAGTGAAACTAAAAAAATGCAAGTCTATGTCTTAGTCAGGGATTGACAGGCATTTAACCCCTTCAGGTGGCATTTAAGTAGCTTTTTAAAAAATTCACTTTCCCCCTTCTCACCTACGTTTGAGCAGCCACAGGGATGCAGAGCTGGTAAAGCAGGGCAAGGAGGCTCTAGCAGAGCTGCAGTGGCAGTATTTTTGCTTATTTTCATATTGCAGGTTTACTCTGTAATATATTTTCAGACATGTTAATTGGCTAGCATACTGGCAAACTGTACTACAGTGGGAGGAAAGAATGGGATCTTCATAAGTTCAAGAGCAATCCAGATCCTGCAAATACCCACAGTAGAAAAAGAATAGACTTGCTTTAAAGGCTTATTTTGCCTTAGTCATCTCCGAATTTTGAAATCAAGCAACAGTCTGATGAATTATAACAACTGTGTAAAAAAGTGAACAAGCTACACTGCCAGTGAAAGCAAATGAGCGACTGTTTAGCTTCACAGAAAGATATAGGTGGTGTAACCAAATGTAATCAAAGTGATTAGTTTGTTGTGTGGTCTTTTGTAACTAAGGGAATAGAATCAACATAGAGATAGGAGTGGGATAGACAATATTTTCATGTTGTATTTATACATCTATGGCTATGGATATGCTGCTATGCCCAAAGACAATAGGACAAGAAGCAGTACAGACATGTTGCTATGCTCCCAGTACAGCCCCAGCCCATCTTGACAATGAGCCGAGAAGTGGTTAGAATAATTGGTTTGTGTTAGAATAGGAATAAGGGTGCCAATCATTGTTAGGGACCATGCACCATGAAGAAGGGAAGCAAGTTACATAAGCAAGGTGATATTGCGCATGTCCAGAAGAAGGGGTCAACTAAAGGACACACCTGTACAGCCACCAAGGACCACCAGAGACCCCCACGGAAGCCCCTCGGAGTTCAAGGACACATGCGTGATGACCATGCAAATATGATAATTAGTTCTGGGAAACAGAATGAATATGCATGATCATTCTGGGAAATTTGATGCATATGTATGTAGTCAAACAATATAAGTTTAGGTTGATGTAACCTATGGTATGCACGCTTGGTGGAGCGATCCCCTGTGCATCCGGCACCGTAATAAAGAATGCCTGCTTCTTAATGCTACATTGGTGTTAAGGAGTTTGATTCCTGATTTTGGTGACAGTGGGAAGGGACCTCTGGAGGTCTTGAGTCCAACCCCCCCTCCTCATAGCTGGGCTGAATCTAAACCTACCTGCGGCTGCTCAGTGCCTTGCCCAGGTGACTCCTGAATATCTCCAAGGCTGGAAATTGCCCAGCCTCTCCAGGTGCTGAACTACCCTCGGAGGAAAGTGTTCCCTCCCTTACCACCAGATGTGAGAAAGCTCGCAACAAGGACTCAGAGGAGTTTTAGTGGTTATCGGAGCAAGCAAATCAAATATGCATATGACTATATATGGACAAAGGAAGCCCAAAGTTCAACTAGTGGACAACGTGAGGAAGACTATGGAAGACCACCGGGAGGGTGAAAAGACCCTAACCCTAATTTTACTGCGCATGCTTGGACTATGTAAATGAATTCCGGGAACTCATCACCATAAATCTGCCCTTTTCAGGAAATCTGATGAATAGGTATGATTTTTCTGTATAGGAACTGATGTGTTGTGCTAACCTGGCGGAGCACTTGTGGCGGAGCGATCCCCAGTGCTGCCCAAAGAATGCCTGCTTAATAGTCATCCCGACTATAGAGTTCTGATTTCGGCTTTTCATGGCAACACACCTCTGTCACCTAGATATCCCACATAGAAACCCTTTGGAAAACTAACGTTCTGTATTAGATGTGCTTCCCAGGTAAGCAAAAATGTAAACTGCAGCAAGCAAAAAAATTCTACAGCCCATGCGTCACAAAATACTTTGAAGTGTTTTTATTACTGTGATTCAGCTGGCTTCTGGAGAATAAAGACAAACAAGAATCAAAGCTCTAAGGTTTATCAAGATGCTCACTCTTCGATGGACTTTTGAACCAGAGCAACGAGATGGCTGGTTGTAGGAAGATCAAAATCAAAATAGTTAAAGATTTTTGATTCCTGAGGGTAATATTGGCCACTTCCCAGTTCTGTTGAATGGGGTGTTTCACAAGACTTCTGTGCAAGCTATAAATGTAGGCAAGTGAGCCGCCTCTCGCAAACAGCAGCACCGGAGTGGAGGAAGTGCCATCAGCTCTCCCCATCCGAGAAGCTGATATCAAGGTGAGATGCACACTTTTTACATGAAGACTTTCAATGGCTTCTTGGGCAGCTACTATGAAATGCAGTTGAAGAGAAAGAGGTTTAAGTGTTGGGATGAGAGCTGCAACATGTTTGTGAGGATCTGATGTCTGTATTTGCAGACACTTAACACATCTTTTAGATTATGAGAAGACAGCTGCAGGATAAACATACCTTACAAAAGGAGAGGGTGGAGAGAACCATTGCTACAAAATTCCAAGGGATGAAAGTGAGAATATTTTACAAATTAATCTTGGGCATAGGATCTTTATGTTGTGTCAGCAAAATTAACTGGCTTATTATGATTACTTTTTCTACAGGTAGAAGGTCATTATACTAATGCTCAATCAATCAATCAATTAAAGTTCAGGTAGCCACAGCCTCCATAAATTCAATTATAACTGTGAAAAAATGCTTAAAAGTTTTTAATCACATAGTGAGATTTTTTTTAAAAAAGTGAGATTTAAGTGAGATGATTTTTTTAATGTTGATTATGTTGCTCAGGTCTTGCAATTTTAGCCTGACTTTTAATCTTACTTGGGCAGATCTGATCTTCTCCCATCCCTTCCCAGAATCAAGTAGAGTAACTGCTTCTTTCCCTCAGATACATTTGCCCTGAAATCTAAAACTTTGCTTCGATGCCTGTTATGTGATTTAGAAAGGGAGCTGTTATCTTAATTGGCAGCTTGTTTCTGTTCCTACAGCTGTTACTAATAAATACTGTGGGTTTTTGTCTGATTCCAGATGACTTTGTGTGGAATTAGATATGAGTATTTCTAACAGTGCTACAAAAAGACACTTACAACCTGAAATTTAGTCTGACTCAAAGAGCTGATGCTTTGAACTTGATTGCTTCTCAGTTTATGTCAAGAACAGGAATCTCTTGATTTCAACAGAATTTCATATAAAAAGAGAAATAAGGTATTTCAGTGAGTGTAAAAGTTCAGTTCTGGCCTTAACAGAATAGATTTTTTTCCTATTTACCATACAAAATGCACTTTCAATTAGAAATTAATTGAATGTCTCACTACTTCTTTACTTGTAATGTTATGTGGATCATGAAATCTAGTCCAAACAACGAACACCAATTTCTAAAATAATTCTCAAATGCAGTGTCAATTATCAACTGAAAGATTTATCACCAGTTATGTATTTTATTTCATTATTATTTAGAATATACCAATAAGATGTTAAACTAAATGCTCAGATGTCGCTCACACATATACATAAACCAACATACACAACTAAGTAAAACTGGACAGTTTTGGTGTACATATCTCATTTTACTTTTTTCTTCCAAATTCAAATTTATATGTCATGCCCTCACTCTTTTCCAGCTGCTGCTATATTTAGCCTCTGCTAAAAATTATTTACTTTTCCTTTTTTCTTTTTTTTTTCCCCCCTCTCCAGCATTTTGTGTCTGGTGCAAAAAGGCTTCTTACAAGCATTGCTTATTTTCTGTTTTCCCTTTCTGCAGGCTGTCATCCAGCTCCTACAGCAAGAAATCCAAACTACAGAAGTCCTGCTGAGATGGGAAAAATAATCATTTATGAGCATGCCAACTTCCAGGGTTACTCCAAAGAATTCACCAGTGACATTGCCAATCTAAAAGATGTAGATTGGAATGATTGTATCTCCTCAGTGAAAGTAATTGGCCAGCCTTGGGTGGCTTATGAGCACCTGAACTATACAGGCCAGTTACTGGTATTTGAGGAGGGAGAACATAGCTTTGTTGGTAAACAGATGAATGATAAGATCACTTCTCTGCAGATTATTACTGAAAATCTGCACCATCCCCAGATCACTCTCTATGAACATGCCCAATATCAAGGGAAGAGCAGGGTGATAAGAGAAGCAACCAATCTGGCCAGGGGACACGACAATGACATCATATCTTCTCACAAAGTCCAGAGAGGTGCCTGGCTGTTGTGTGAACACAGCGATGGAAGTGGTTTTTGTTACATTGCGCGAGAACATGAAAACCTTCCAAATTACAATGCAATCAATTTCAATGACAAGCTTTCATTTCTGCGTCCCCTTCTCCCTGGCAAGAGCTGTGGCTGTTAGACTGCAAATCCTGCAACACTGAGGGAAGATGCAGCCCCAGCAAGAAATTTGAGACCTAGATCTCTGTCTATGCTTGTATTGCTTTTTTCCCCTGTGCTACAGAATGCCCCACACTGAATGGGAGAGCTCTCTTTCATGCTGCACTGCAGATCCGTATTTCTCGATCCTGCCTTGCACTGTTCTCCCTCCCCATAATCCCCACGAATGCAAGAACTATAATATTTGGTCAAATGAAAGAGATTCAAAGATAAGAGACATGCCGGGAGTGTGTAACCTCTTGCACCTGCAGTTGACATTCCGATGTCCTGTACTATGTAATGTAAAAGCATGGCATGTTGCTTCTGTTGCTAGATGCATAAACAAAATGTGAGTATATAACCAGCATCACTTAGTTTGTAATCTGTTTTACAATGCTCTTGCTTTACCACGGCCTCTGCCATATTTTGTATTCCACTTTGTGTTGTTGCCATTAAAGAAGCTATTGAAAGCAACAATAGGTCTATTTTATGTATTGTTTGTGGTTTAATATAGATAAATATTGCCCTTTCATGATGAGATATCTCTATGTATTCAGAGAATGGTTCACACAGTCACTTGTAAACATTTTTCATGGATCTCTCCTGAAAGGTTTTGTCACCTTCCATTCTCACTTGTCAGAAACATTGGGTTCAGGCTTGACTCAACCAGACTTAAAGTCTTGGTGAGCATGCCGAGTATTGCTGAGATCCTCGACAAACTCTCACCCAGAGACTTTACTTAATTATCACAAGATTGATTGTATCTCAAGGTATTGATTATACTAATGATATAGTCTTCTACTGCCCTCAAATATGTAATCAAACAGAAAGTATTGATAAATTTGAATTGATTGATTAGCTGATCACAGTAGGAAAACCTGTCTGATTTTTTTAAACCTTTTTTATCTTGATATGAGATGAGGTATCATTTTGAAATCACAGTGTTTCAATCAGAATGGGAAAATCCCTTTCTTCTACAGTTACCTTAATTGTGATTTTACATTGTAATGGCGTTTTACCGTTGTAACAATCTCAAGAGTCACCACATGGTATGTTCTACCACAGGCCAGACCTAAATACTAGATCAGGTAGCTCAGGGCCCTCCAACACACCAAGCAGTGCCAGGGGTTATCACTACTACAAGCATGTGAGGAATCCCAGCAGGCCTTTCTTTGTCCTTTACCAATTCCATGGGCATCACAGGACACAAACTAGATCTTTCATAGGGCAAAGAGGCAAATGGAGGATGAAGATGCAAGCTGCAAGAAGCGGCAAGCTGCAGAAGAAGGGTTACTGAAGCATCTATAGTTCAGTGTTTTGCAAGCCCCAGAACAGCCTGGAGAATGACTTACTGTTCAGCGTTGCTGCAGGATTGTGACTCTGTATGTTTACTCTTTACCTCCAAAGCAGTGCATTAAAAGCTACATGAGAGAGTCAACTTCAAAATAATGGCATTTGGAATATGAACTATGCAAGGCCTTTTTGCAGATGTGGGATCACTAGCTATTTCAAGAACTGTTTTCCCATGTACAATTTTATCCGGAGAGCACACAGTTGCAGTTCTGTGTTAACAGCAGCTACGCTTTCCGAGCCATGTATTATGACAGCTGTCATGCAGCTCCCCATTGCAATGTTTATCTAGCTCTGTGCTAAGCTCCTGTTTGCCACAATTTTCTTGTATTTATGGCTAAAAATGAAGCCCAGAACATGCTGCGCTATCATCTGCTGGGCTTTGTTCCCATTTTGAAACAAACACTGCAGGCTGTGCTAACATATCAGCCACTTGTGTTCCTCTGCTAGGCTCATGTGGGCAGATGCAATGGTGATAGCTCAGGCTCCATGTGTTTTGGGACACTTACTGCTTTGCAGCCAATTTCAGTTTCCTTGCTTTGTTCACCAAAGATCTTATTTTAATGGGATTTCAAAATTCAGTTTAATGAACATGGAGCATTTCACCCTACTCTAGGCCAAAATAACTTGGAAACACTGAGCACTCTCCAGATAAAGCCAGCTGTGCCCAAAGAAAGGAGATAGTGTATTAGGAGGAGGAAAGCAAACACTAGCATGTTCAAATGTGGGCTGTAGCAACCGTATCAGTGGGTATACAGTATGCAGTGTTTTCAGCCTTCTCAATAAGGTAAATTAGACTGTGCAGAGCTCTGTATTGTCGCCGTTAGACTTCTTCCAAAGCACAGTGCTTTGTGCCATATATAACAAAGCTGCAAAACACCAATGCACATTATGATTTTGTTCCCTGTATTAATGCGACTCTCCAATATTAATACCTTTTGGAGTGGCAAATCAAGCAGCAATTGTCATCTTCTGCCCAAAGCAATTTGTGGAAGAAATTATTTTGGAAGTCCTATTGAATTGCCTTGGTCATGTCTGAGGGATCCTTTTCAGCATCTCAGCATAATAATGACATTACATAGGCACTGTTAATAGGAGAGACATTATTTAGGATGTGTCTAATTATCTTTCCTGGGAATTACACTTAATGATATTTCCTTTGTGAAAAATGCCATTTCCTAAAGAAGAAAGAAGGTATTCTCTTATTTTCTTGGCATATATAATCGGAAGTTTATTTACAGCCAGGATGTCTCTGAATTGTTATCTCTGAGTTTTCCCTCTGTTTCTCTTGGGCAAAGAAAAGATTACATTACCTCCCAAAGTCGCTCTTACTGTCTGATTTTAACCAGCTCATATTCCTGCCTGTGTCTGGTTCTTCTGGTCACCAGAGAGGGGCTTTTCTTTATTTTGGGGGTGGGGGGTCTAGTTACTCTTGGGGTGCAGTGCGCTGCAGACTAGCAGGCAATTTCTACACTGCTCAGCTAGCAGTGCCCTTGAAATCATATTCTCTGATCCTCCTCACCCCCCATGGTTGTGGCAGGCTTTAAGAGGCATCTCAGAAGGACACAACACCCTCCCTGGCATTCCCTACTGTACTTGTCACATGATGTGCATCCCTATAAATAAGTACTGTATAACACTCTTGCTTAGGAAAGACTAGAGCATTGGCATTTAAATCTGCCTGTCAACACAGGGATAAACAGTATCTAGAGGCCCCAAACTCTGTTAAACTAGGCATGGTACTAAAACAGAATAAAATGATTGCTTCTAAAATAAACAATCAGTAAAAAACTTTCACAAAGGGGATTACTAATCCACAGTGAAGTGCAAATGAACATTTGAACAGAATGCTGCATAAGGAAGGCTTGTAACCTGTGATATACCAAAAGGAGATGTCTAGAGAAGAAGGCTCGAACACCATGGGTATAACTAAGAGGTGATACATAAACAGGCTGAACTTTTCTCTGCTTGGTTAGAAACGCCCGCAGAACAAGTTCAGGACTGTTTGGATAACCACAGAATATAAAACTTGGACTTAAGGTCCGATCTTGTCTACCCGGAAACAGGGTGATGATTACACATTAACCACTTACCTTATTTCGTAACAATGCCGTGTGGTATTGCTGATTAGATAACAGTTTCTTTGGGAAAACGTTCTTGGAGCAGATTCCTCACACTGACTCAGCTCTCAGCTCATGGCTGGGCTTGATGCATTGATGGATCATGACTCTTGACTGACAGAACACCAGGTGCCTGTCCTTCAATCCGTGGTCTTTAAAGTAAAGAATTACATTTGGCATGACTTATGGACTGTAGATCCAAATTTCATTCAGAAAATATTGCATAAAAGCTGAAATACTTAAATCCCTGTGTACAATCGTTAACTGCAAAAATATATTCTTCCTCTCTTCGAAATTATGTAACACATACATCACGTCTCTATTCTTACTTCCTGATTTTTTTTTTTCCCCTTACTTCCACCAGAAGTTACTGTTGGGCATATGATACTGTTGGGCATATGAGAACTGCTCGCACAGCAACCCAGACTCAGATGACCCCACAGGAGCAATTAGCTCTCAGAAATGAACATGTACAGAGCTTCAGGCAGCACAAATTTTAATTTCCACCACAAGTTTGGAGGCAGTCTGAGGAGAAACTCCACAGAGCTTCAGCAGCTGCATATACAGCAACACAATTTTTGCAGCCCCATTGTCCAGAGAAGGATCCTGCTGAAGGACTTCAATTCTAGGTTAAAGAATGGCATCCTTGGTAACACTTACTGGTTTGGCACTGGCACGTTTGTTCAGAGGGGAACCTATGAACCAGTTTTGAAACTCTTACTGCAAAGGAAGTACATCAGGATGGTGAAAATTCTTTGACACAGAACAACATGCAAGCAGTTAGTATTTCACATTCAAATAGAGAGTGATGCATCTGAGGGCAGACAGCAGCTTTCAAAATTCTGGTTGAAAGCTTTGGAGTCACACAAACAATAATATTGGTTAGGAGACAGTAAATCATAGCCTATCTCTCACAATGGAAGAAGCTACAGGGCCATAACTCCAGGCAGATGATCAACACGAGGCCCCTTTGTTTCACTGTTTCAGGGCTGTGATGCAGCTCCTTTGGATCAGCTGTGCAAATGAGCAGCTCTAACTCTTAACCTGTAGTGGCAGCTCCATCGCCCAGGCAGCCCAGAATCAGAGGAGTGGAGGGAAACAAGAAGACAGGATATTCTGCTGCACATATCTGAACGATTTAACATTCACTTGGGGGAAGTCAAGTTGTTTTTCAAATACAGAATTCTCAAACTTGCTGTTTGCAAACTTGCAAGCTTTCAGTGTTGCTTTCTGTCCTGCTCATTTTATCTAGTGCTGGTACTCCCCCAGCTTGACATTTCAGCAGCTTTTAATCTACGTATCCAACACTGAAAACCCATTGTAGTGTTGCCGTGAAAAGCCGAAATCAGAACTCAATAGTCGGGATGACTATTAAGCAGGCATTCTTTGGGCAGCACTGGGGATCGCTCCGCCACAAGTGCTCCGCCAGGTTAGCACAACACATCAGTTCCTATACAGAAAAATCATACCTATTCATCAGATTTCCTGAAAAGGGCAGATTTATGGTGATGAGTTCCCGGAATTCATTTACATAGTCCAAGCATGCGCAGTAAAATTAGGGTTAGGGTCTTTTCACCCTCCCGGTGGTCTTCCATAGTCTTCCTCACGTTGTCCACTAGTTGAACTTTGGGCTTCCTTTGTCCATATATAGTCATTGAGTTAGCTCATCAGTCCTTCGGCCTTGGAATGTTACAAGGGGGTCGACTTAAGCTAGTTCTTTGGTGCTTATCTTTGGCACAATCGTCCTGAGTTCCTCTTATCAGTGATTTAATTAGGAAGCCTAACGAGCTTGCTCAAGGCCTGCTTAGTCCTATCAGGTAAGAAGTGACAGGAAATGTCCCACCATCAACTCTGCTCAGCAGGTAACCAAAACTATCTTTGCAGGGGAAGAGAACAAAAGAGAACAAGGATGCGAGTGAAACTAAAAAAAAATGCAAGTCTTAGTCAGGGATTGGCAGGGATTTAACCCTTTCAGTAGGAAGCAGGGTTGCAGCAACTTTTTTTCATATGCATCTTCAAACACATACTCTCTTTACCCAGCATCACAGCCATCCCACCTTCAATTTGGTTGCTGATTCTTCCTTTAATAATTTCTTGGGTTTTTTTGTCAGAATATTCCTCCCCCTTATGCTGTTGTGGCTTTTTGGTAGTGCCTTATTTGACCTTAGTTTAATTATAGCAACACTATGGCAAAGCTTAAATGAGATCCTCCATCCTTGTAAATAAAATCTCAAAAAATGTAAAGCATGAAGCTGACAAAAGCAGTAATGAGAGACCTTCCTTCAGAGATCTGTACAGATCACTGGGAAAATAATTCTGACATGGTGAACTGGGTGCAGCTGCAGCAGGTTATTCCTATAAGGAATTCCCCTTCTTGGAACAAACTTGTCTTTGTTTTTCATATAGCCCCAAAGCCCTATTCCTGTTCACACAGTGCCATATAGTCTTGGGGTGCAGTTCATCTAGCTAAACACAGTCAGCCCTGGACCTCAGCACAAACTCATCCTGAATCCCCCCAAATCCTGTCATGTCTATGATGTCTATGCCCCATAGGCAAGATGCACTTAAACAGCTAAACCTGCTAAGTGGCTGCTGCTGTGACATACCCTCCCAGAGCAATAGGACCTGTGGGGAATAAAGCAGCTTAGCGATCTAGAGCTGCTGCATATCAGTTCCCATTGCAGTGATACTCAGGCCCAAGGACAATGCAGTATGAAGTGTCCTTATCAGCAGCAGATGGAATGAGCTGTTGTTTATGTGCACTACCAGACCTCATAAATCCAACGGAGTGATAAATGAGGCAGCAAAAACAAGTCAAATGCCTTTGAACAGGCTGGGAACAAACTCACTTTTGGTATAAGTGAAGCTACAGCCTACCAGCCAGGCTCTTCCTCACAGAGAATCACAACAAACAGATCTACCAGAGGAAAATCTCCTGCATGTTTAGGAGATGACCACTGACAGCAAGGCAGTTGTCTACTTGTCATTTTATGCTCCCTCTCCTCCTGTGGTCACTCAGGAACTGAGGGCAGGAGATGCTAACAGAGCTAGTGACCAACAAGCATACAGAGCAGACAAGAGGCTGATGAACTGTAGCTGGGAACCCTGTACGCAGCGCATCTGCTCATGGAAATGCCCATGGCATGTAAGATGGTCTCACACCCTTGCAACCATCAACAGCACCATCTTTCAGGAGGTATGAGGGACAGGAATATGCTGGAAATTCACTGTTGCCTGGGGACAAGTGCTGAATGTTATCAGAGTGGGACAAGTGCTGAATGTTATCAGAATGTTATCATCAGAGTGATACTTGAATGTTATCAAGTATCAGAGTGGGAGCTGTTATGTTAGGAGATCAAGATCACTGTGGAGGACAAGGGTATCTTGGCTAAATTAGCACGTAATGCATACAAATACAGAAACAGATAACAAGCAGGAAGTAGTTTGATATCTTTAATTGTTAACACACCTGCTTGCTGAATCACCTTAACTGAACAAGTCACTGCTTAAGTGCAGTTCTCTGGTGAAAGATAAGAAATCTTGATAGATCTCCTCTCCCTTGAGGGAATACCTTCTTTTACAGTATCAGTGCTATGCTACTGATACGCACATGGTGAAATACATGAGAGGCCTTATCAGGATCAATGGAAACCAGTAAAGAGTGGTGTCCCTCAAGGATCCATACTGGGACTGTAACCAGATGTAACCAAAATGATTCGTTCGTTCCTTTGTAACTAAGCAACATAGAGATAGGAGCCAGGTAGACAATGCTTTAATATTGCGTTTGTACACCTATGGCTATGGATATGCTACTATGCCCAAAGACAGTTGGACAAGGAGTAGTACGGTCATGCTGCTATGTTCCCAGTACAGCCCCAGCCCAACTTGACAAAGAGTCGAGGGTGGTTAGAATAATTGGTTTGTTTTAAGGGTGCCAAATCATTGTTAGGGACCATGCACCATGAAGAAGGGAAGCAAATTACATAAGCAAGGTGATATTGCGCATGTCCAGAAGAAGGGGTCAACTAAAGGACACACCTGTACAGCCACCAAGGACCACCAGAGACCTCCACAGAAGCACCTCGGAGCTCAAGGATGCATGCACGATGACCACGCAAATATGATAATTAGTTCCAGGAAATATAATGAATATGCATGATCATTCCAGGAAATTTGATGCATACGTATGTAACTGGACAATATAAGTTTCGGCTGATGTAACCTGCAGTATGCACGCTATGTGGAACGATCCCCCGTGCATCCGGCGCCGTAATAAAGAATGCCTGCTTCTTAATACTACATTGGTGTTAAGGAGTTTGATTCCCGATTTCGGTGACAGGACCAATACTATTTAATATCTTCATCAATGACATAGACAGTGGGACCGAGTGCACCCTCAGCAAGTCTGCAGATGACACCAACCTGAGTGGTGCAGTTGATACGCTGAAGGGAAGGGACCATCCAGAGGGATCTTGACAAGCTTCAGGAGTGGGCCCATATGAACCTAATGAAGTTCAACAAGGCCAAGTGCAAGGTCCTGCACTGTGAGGTTGGGGCAATCACCAGGATCAGTACAGACTGGGAAATGAATGGACTGAGAGCAGCTCTGTGGAGAAGGACTTGGGGGTACTGGTGGATGAAAAACTGGACATGAGCTGGCAATGTGCGTTCGCAGCCTGGAAAGCCAACTGTATCCTGGGCTGCATAAAAAGCAGTGTGGCCAGCAGGTCGAGGGAGATGATTCTGCCCCTCCACTCCACTCTGGTGAGACCCCACCTGGAGTACTGCATCCAGCTCTGGAGTTCCCAGTACAAGAGAGACATGGACCTGTTAGAGCAGGTCTGGAGGAGGGCCATGAAAATAGTCAGAGGGATGGAACACCTCTCCTATGAAGAAAAGCTGAGAGAGTTGGGGTTGTTCAGCCTGGAGAACAGAAGGCTCTGGGGAGATCTTATCGCAGCCTTTCGATATATAAAGAGGGTTTATAAGAAAGACAGAGAGAGACTTTTTACCAGGGCCTTTTAAACTAAAAGAGGGTGGATTTAGATGGGACATAGGGAAGACATTTTTTATGATGGGGGTGGTGAGATACTGGAGCAGGTTGCCCAGAGAGGTTGTGGATGTCCCATCATGGTATCTGTTCAAGGTCAGGTTGGACGGGGCTTTGAGCAAGCTGACCTAGTGAAAGATGTCCCTGCCCATGACAGGGGGCTGGACTAGATGATCTTTAGAGGTCCCTTCCAGCCCAAATCATTCTATGATTATGTGATTCTAGGATGTGTCAGTTTAGTGATACAATGAACTTTGCCCTGGTTTCAGGTCAGGTTATCTTAGTTTCATTTTACTCTTTTCACATCTATGGTAGTTCCACTGCAACAAGCTAGTAATACACTTAGAAATTCTGTATATCAGCAAAAAGAGTCTCTAAAGCTCCAAGTATCAGCAAAATGAACATTTAAAATTTTATGCTATCCAGGGGTGACTGAGGAGGAAATCTGCCCTATGCTAAGGTGTAGGGCTGTGTAGACCCCAAGTATGTCTATGGTAAAGCTTTAGCATTGTTACAGCTAAAGCTGGATGGCTTATGGTTGTGGTATTAAAGGATACAAGAATAATGCTTTTATAGCTGCTTATTAAGCACAGACTGGACAGCACTGGAATGTAGTGAAGCACAGTGGAAAAAAAAACATGTAAGGAAGGAACTGAAGATTATGGAATGCTTTTATATGTACAACGGAAAAAAATGAAGATGCAAGAACATCTTTTTTGATGTCATTTCCTGAAGTTTCTTGTAATGTAGCATTTTAGGGTGTAACATATAAGCATTCAGCTAATCTTTTTGTTGTAATAATCAAATGTAGATATACAAATTCACTTAAAGATTGATGCTGCTGTAGGAATCCACTGTAGAGCCCTACCCTTTCTCCATAGGAACTTATACAATGTACCTTTGTCTAATAAGTAGGATGCAGCTGTTGAAAAGCAGAAATGTGACTGATGTATTACTAGTCTAGTTACTAAAACATGAAGAACTGCTTGGATCTGCCAAAAAAGTAGGAAACTAGAGGAAAGGTAATTCCAGCAGGGGGAGATCGCGACCACCAACTCACGGACCACCTACCCCAATTATACCACCGACTCAAATGATGAGGTTGAAGAACAATGACTAAGCATGCGTAATAATTTACATGCTAGACGAAGATATTTTAACCAATCATTTAATAGAAGAATACTGCGTATGTATTAGGAAGTTGAATATGTTAATGCTTTGTGTATAAATAACTGTTAATTTGAAGGCTGTGTGTGTGCTGTCTTGGGACAGGCACCCATATCTGCGCAAATATACAATAAAATACCTCTGCTCTGTGTATATATTGGCATTTTGCACACCGGGTAAATGAACCCCAATTTTGGGGACAACATTTTGGCTTTTAATGGGAGTAGAAAACGCTCTTAAATTGGTGCTTTGTCTTATTTCTCCTTCTTTTAAGTAGAAGATACAAATGGCCAAATGAGTTACCTGCTATTAAGCTGGCAAAACCCAGTTAAAGGGATTTATTTTTCTTCAGGGTTATCAGAAACTGGCTACATATAACTTCAGAAAGGTTTAATTTACTTGCAAAAGACTATAACTACTCTCACTTGCTGTGTCTAAGTAAGTGTTGAAAACGTTTAGTTAAGGAGGGAGGGCAGAGGGAGGGAGGTAGAGATTTCTGTCACTTGCATTTATTCTATATAATTATTCACTGTATTTATACCTATTGGATAAAAACAGGAGGCAGTCACATATATTCAAATAAAAAAAAGTCTACAAATACCTGTTTGATTGGCTTGTTATGCATAGCTTCTCCTGTAATCTACACTAGCTCTTTTACATGTTTTGTTTCCTTCCCATGCCACTTGTAAATGTAACCCTTCTGCCAAGACCTGCAAGGTCCAGGTAAGATTTTGAAGGGGTTACCATGAGCACAAGACCTTATCTGGAAACTTGGGAAAAGTCAACAAAGCTTTCTGGTAGTCAGGTACCTAATTTCCTGTGCTTGCAGGCATGAAGCACTTGGCTTAGTGAACCGTATTATTATCAAAGGAAGAAAAGAGAAGTCCAAAATGGTAGATCAATAAGGTAACATGCAATACTTAATTCCCAAATACCTGTGACTGTCTTACAGTCTCTCCCCACTGGAGAGGCAGCTGTTAGGCCACCTGGTTGCCCTTCCTATCATGCAGTAACACTTCACACAGCTGAGGACTGGTCTGTCTGTGGCTGTGATGCCCAGCCGAAGCTGTGTTATCTGCAGTGAGGCTTGCTGCCTCCATCAGCTCCCTGCGGCTTCCAGCAGCCATTGTTCTCTTTTTCTCGCCCACCGACACAGTTGTGGCTGCTTTCCCAACACTTCCTCAGCTCCTTGCAAGAAATATTTTCATAGTTCTACGGTAACAAACCTTTCTCTTCAACACTGCTTCCTCTCCCCTAGCTTTATAACCAGCACTTGTACAATCTCTGTTCTCTAGCTTTCTGAAAAATCCTACCCCAAATTTTTTCATTTCTGTTTTAGGTACTAACTTCTGTATATCAAAGTTTGTGAATTAAGATGGATCATGACTTCTCCCAATCCCATTTAGACATAATTATTTGTTCTAGTCTTCTATCAAGCATTTTAGTTTATAAGAGATTTGCTCCTAGACATCACTGGGCTCCCTTTCCAACACAAATGACTTTCCAACACATGCAAAAACCCCATGGCCATTGTTCCTCTTAATTTCTCTCCCTTTTGAGCTACCAAATGCCAGTCTAGTGCACCTCCTCTTCCCTTGGGAATTTTTGTTTTCACATTATTTTTGCTTTCTAAAGAGG
Source organism: Ciconia boyciana (assembly GCF_034638445.1). Taxonomy (NCBI): domain Eukaryota; kingdom Metazoa; phylum Chordata; class Aves; order Ciconiiformes; family Ciconiidae; genus Ciconia; species Ciconia boyciana. The sequence continues at coordinate 86,968,377 of NC_132934.1, read as the reverse complement.
ATGGTTATATCTGAAGAAGACCGCAGCAAAAATATTTAGGGGTTTTTAAAAACATGAACATATTTAAGGAATGGTTGACCAAGCTAAGACTGCTTAGCCTGAAGGAGTTAATAAGAAGAGATGAGAACAGTCTTCAAACACAAAAAGAGGAAGGAAGGAGTCTGTTCTCTGTTTCCGCGCTAGAAAGAAACACTAGAATTATTGCTGGAAGAAGCTGTGGAGTTTTTAGAGATCTTACATGGCCTTCACAAAATCTCCAGCCTGCCATGAGCAGGGGCTTGAAGTAGAAAACCTTAGAGGTCCCTTGCAGCCTAAATGTTTCTGTAACTCTATAAACCTCTCTTCGGCATGTCACAGACACATGCACCAGAGAGGAGTGTAATCCTACAAAACTTTTGAGGTCAAGAGCCAAATACGGGAATTTAAGTGAAGGCACATAACAGGGCTGTAGGCTGGTGTCAGCACTGTAGCAGTAAATATTGTGAACTCCTCATAGGTGTCACAGCAAAGGAAAGTTTTAAGGAGGGCTATGGATGGGGATGTGTTGGAAACTTTGCATCTGCTATTGCAGAGCTTTTTTTTTGATCTAAGTGACAGAATATTAACAAATGCGAAAGTGTCAGCTCAAAAAATCTAGCACAGAATTCTTGAAGGTTTTTCAGTAATAGGAGGAGAAAGTAAAGGTGGAGATGGATTTTGACCCTTAAATGGAGCCCTGTGGATTACATCTGATAAGATAGCAAGTGAGAGCCTGTGGAGGAATTGGGAGGGTAGACTGATATTGGGGAAATAGACTTTATAAAGGTCAAAACAGTAATCCCCAAGTTATTGTACATATGACTTGAAATGATGATGAAACTTTTTTATTAAAATTAAACAAAGGATCAAATTTGCCACAGAGTGACTAAGGCTTTTTAATCTTTATTAGAATTACTGACAGAAAGATTTAGGCTGGAAGGAATCTCTCTAGTCCAAGCCCTTGTTTACAGCAGAGCTACCTCCAAACATGATCAGGTTACTTGGGGCCTTCTCCAGGTGATTTCTGAACAATTCCAAGGGTGGTGATTCCCCAGCTTCTCTGGCTGGGCTGAACAACCCTTGGGGTGAGAATTTTTTTTCCTTATTTTCAGTCAGAGTTTCCCCATTGCCAGCTAAGACCATTGCCAGTTGTCCTTTTGCTGTGCACCTCTGAGAACAATTAGCTTTGTCTTCTCTGGGCTGAACAGAACCAGGTCCCTCAGCCTCTCCTGGTACATGGCATGTTCCAGTGCCGTGCAGTGGCCTGTGCAGGGCTCTGGCCACTGTTCATGTTTCTTTTGTAATGGGGCATCTGAAACATATGCATTATTCCAGATGTGGCCTCATCAGTGCAGAGAAGATGGGAACAAACTCTTCCCTTACTCTGCTGGCGGCTCCTGTCCTCATGCTGCGCAGTATACAGCTGGCCTTCTCTGACACACAATCGCATGATTAGCTCATGTTCAACTTCTTGTCCACCAACAGGATGGAGTGGGAAAGAGGCAACTCAGAGACAACTAAAATTCTTTCTCTGTGGTTGCATATACTAAATGTTGTTAAGCTTGGGGTAGGGTAAAACCTTTATAGCAATAGAGAGTGCAACAGCTACTCTTCAAAATGAGTATTAAAAAGGAGTAAGCTTGGTGGAAAAGAGCAGAAACAAGAGAATCTTTTGCTCAGAGACTACATAAAAGTTTGAGTTAGGTGGTTGGGATGCTTTTTTGTTTCCTCAGAGCACTCTCTGAAGAGTTTAGATCTGTGACTCAACTCTGCGAGTGTGAGAGGGTGTGTGGTTGAAATCATTATGAAAGCAAGGATGGCTGAGCAACCTCAGTGCTGAGAGAAGCACATGAGATAACATCAATGAAATACTAGACCCCTCCTGCAATTTCACCTCCTAAGAGAATCAATTTGCGATCTTCTTATGCTTTTCTTGGGTTAGCAGCAACCTGTTCTCCTAACTGGTGACCCTACAGTGAAATTTCACTTAGAAATTGCAATCATTGATGTGAAGGAAAGGGACAAAGAAAAGCAAGAAACAGTGCACACCTGTTAGGTCTCAAATGCTTTAAACAATTAATTGTTCTAGGCAGTCAATTATTAATAAAGGTACTGTATGCAAATAGAAATGTGGTAACTTTTCAGGGGAGGCAGAGAAATTAGTTATGTGCTGATGCAACTACTATTTTCTCTGATCCTTTCACAACACTCAGGGTACATTTTCTTGCCCTGACAGACAATTTTTCAGGAATTCTGAAAATAGGGCTTGACCAGGAATTAAATTGTGGATAGCACCTGTGACATGTCCCAGATGTCCTTCTTACCCTAAATGGGTCAGAAATTCAGAAGACATTTTTGAGGGAGTGGCACTTGGATATTTTTCCTGAGAAGAAAGAGGGAGGGAGAAAGAGAGATATTTCCGTAACAGACTGGCCAATACATCTGCTGTAAGCGTGCACATCTATAATGAGAGATAGTCAGTTCAGATCCTGGTTTGCCAGAGTCAGGTTCAAGTACACGAGTGTGAATCAAATATTCAGCTTCTCCCACTGAGGTGTAGGCAATCATGCATTTGACACCAAGCATGTACTTCCCCAAGGGATGGTTTTCCTGGACGGTGTGGTATACAATCAGTTCCTTTCCTAGCCTCCTCTCTTAAACCCCAGAAATATGCTCACATTTGATATAATCAAGCTAACAAGGTCATTTGGAGCAATTGGCATATTCTACATTTGCCTCTGACCTATTGCATGCTAACTTTTCCATGTAACCAGCTGCCTTTTAGCTGTTCCTCCAGAATCTCTGGATTTAAAATCTCATTGAGAAGATGAAAAAAAATGGCTGTGGAATGTGTTTTAGCTTTTCTAGTTTTAACTGCAGATGGTGCTCCCTCTCTAAGGAAAAATTACTACAAAGAGCAATCCAAGAAGCTTTCACCCAGGCCAGCAGTGTCCCACAAAATTGCCTTGGCTTCTGTGTAACCCTGCCAGTTCACTTAACTGAAGAAATTCTCAAGCTTAGAAAGCTTCTGTCATATACATTTTGGGCGCCCCGCTGTCCAGTCCATTAACCAGGTCACCATGGCTGCAACTTGCAGCCAGATGCAAGTCTTTTACAAAGTACTGGGCTTCAGTCTCATACTTCCATCAAAGTCTTTGCTTTCTAAAGCCATGGTTCCCACTAAAGTTTGTTAGCTGACCACTTCCAGAAGCAGGTTTATGTATTCCAGTGCTGGGATCCTTGTGCTGTGATGTCAATCCACTTCACATGCAAGCTACAGTGCTTTATGATAATTTTGGATCAGGAAATAGCAACAACCATCAAATGCATCTCATGCAAGACTTCTATTCCCCCAGATGGTCCAGACTTCAGATGTTCACAGAAGAGAGGCACCATAGGTACTGTTCCTGCAAGCTACCACTTCATACCCCTATAGGCCCTATACCTCATGCTTAATGAAATTAACATTGTTAGGGACCAATGACAGGGCAACTCTCTATAGTCCACATGTGATCTGCAATCTCCTCAAGGAGGGGGCAAGATCATTCCCTGTTTGCTCAAACGATGCTGTGATACAGTCCTCTATGGACCGTCTTACAAAAACCTGTTAAACAAAATAATTGTTTGAGCTGGAGTATCTTTTGCACACCCTGAGGACCATTCAGATTAACTTTCTTAGGGCATCAAAACTTTGAGAGACCTCAGCTATAAAAAAGATGAAACCACATGCCAAATGCTCACAAAACCCTCCACGAGCTTTCTTTGTTCGTTCCTGTACAGGCCATTGCACAAGTCTTCCTCCCCAAAGAAGTCGTAGAATGACAGATACAGTACAGATGTAGCTATTTGTTGATAACTACATCCATTGAATTTCCAAATTCAGAACTACAGCTTAGTTACAAAAAAAAGGGAGTTCATTTCTGGAAAAACTGAGGAAAACCTAGCATTTCCTAAGCAAAATTGATTGGAAAAATCTTGAAAGATGTGAAAAGTTATGTTTTTAGAAGAAAATCTTGAATTAGCAGAGGAGCCATTTCAGACTTTCCTGTTGATAATATCTGTAAAAACAGCTTCTATGAAACAACTTTTGTAAAATAACCATTTAATAACAAAGCATGAATGTTCGCTAATCTGTTTCTCTCAGTAACTTTGAGTATGATATAAAACTACAGGCATGTAGTCTTGCCACACATAAAGTATAAAATTTATCAGAATAATCAATTTTTTTAATATTAAGAAATTAGGACATACCGAGGATTTATCAGACATGGAGGTTTACACAATGGTATTTCTTTAGCTAGGAGGTAGTGGCCACAAAATTCCATATGGTCTAATTTGAACAGGGCTTCTGCTGCTGTATGGTTAGACTGCTACTGGGAGTAAAGCAAGCTCATCTGAAGTTTGTTTTGATGTCACTACAGTGGTGCTGTGCAAAACCCTGAACTGAAGGGAAAGAGTTAAAAGGATAATAAAAAAAGAGAGGAGGATTTATTTTGAACCTCTACCTTTATGTTTGTCACATCCTCCTAGAGACTATTTGTGGATTCAGGACATCATTAGTATAAGTTAATTTAGTATTTCTGCATGTTTGCAGGAGGAGATGCAGAGAAATCATTGCTCTGAAGTATCTGAACTCTGCTAACATATGATGAAGGGGTTTATTATGGTTTACTGTGACCTTTGTAATTCTTCTCATCTCACTTCTGAGTCTGTGTGGCTCAGGATGAAGGAAGATGTACCCAGCTGTTTCATCCAGAAATTATCTGTAGTCTACAGATGAAGATCAATCATGATGAATTCTCATCAAGAACTGGCTGGAACTTCTTTATCATCTTAATACATGAACAGTTTAGTTTGGGGAAAATTTGTATTACTAGGCAGCCAATATAATAGGATAAACTTCAAAGACAACAAAAAAGGTAATCTATGTGATATATAGTTCAGTCTAAATCTTGCCATAGTAAATGACTAAACTGAAAATGAAAGTAAAGTGCAAATTCCCCCACTTGCCTATCACCTATTTGCGGGTCTCATTTGTAGAATGAGAACTGACTTATTGTGGTCCCTAATGGGAAAGTAACCTTGAAACAGCAAAGATAGGATGAGGCTGTGAAAGCAGTTGCAACAAAAACATCTGTCAAGAGGTCATCCTTGCATTTTGACAATGTTGTTTAGTCATGAATGAAAACTTACTGTATTATGAGCCATTCAGCACATTTCTAAGCATTTCAGAAAAAAAAATGTAATAAAGTCTAGTTCCAGGCAATCAAATGTACCTTTACAATCCATTGCATAAGCTTTTCATTTCTCTAAACTTTATATTTCTACATGTCATCTTACAGAGAAGTAAAGTGTTTTACAAAAGGGTTCTAGTTTATTTGTCAAAACCCAGGAACCGTAATTCACAATGTAATTCAATGTTGAAATATCTGACTGCCTGAAGATCCATACAAACATAGAAAAACAGAATCCAGTCACCTCTACCTTGCTCATGTCACTCAGACATCACCACAGGACTTCACGTGCAAGGAACTGTGGTTGAGTTGAGATTGAGAGGAAAACAAAAGCTCTAAGGAAAGGCCAACAGTTGTTTTGGGAAGGGGACAAGACAGATGTGTATCAAACATTAGTCTACATTTCTCATTTACTATCCTAGTTGCTTAAAAAAAAGGAGGCATGCTGTATTCTCACCCTTTTTCTTAAAGAGGGACACAGCTTTCCTTTGTGGGAGAAAAGACTTTCTTCAGCATGCCTGTGGGGACCTGTGGAGCCAAGTGGCAGTAGCTGTTGGTGAACACCACCACCCACCTGCTTCAGATTAGCTCTTTTGTCCTAGCTACAGGCTCTCTTCTTGCTCAACTATATTATAATATAAATACCAAAGACATTTCAGGTTATGGTACATAATGAGAGACAAGTTTTGGCTACCTACTGGCTCCATCTTAGCTGGAGAACCATGGGCATGCCAGCAGGACGGAATGTTTTTCAAGCTCTGGCCACCCCCTTCCATGTTTTCAACAAAAGGACATAATTTTCTTCAGAAGGCAGATAATTTCATGAGCATTTAATTTAATCTCAATATGGATGTTCCTCACATTTTCCCCCCATTTTTGCTATCACTTGACCTTGACAGGAACACCTACCTGCAAATCAAGAGAATAGCTGCTGGTGCCTGTTGTGTTAACACCTTGTGCTGGTGCCTGTTGTGTTAACACCTTGGAGAATGAGATCAGAGGTGTCCTGAAAAAAAGCTGGGGCAGAGAAGGGTTTTCCAGGAGAAATCAGTGCACGGGTGTCTGTATTTCTCCCTGTGTAGAAGGATTCAATTACTAGGATATTGTTTGGCCAGGTTGCTGGACACAAACAGGGGCAGCATGTTTTCATGGCCTTCTGTACCCTTATATCTGTGCCCCTCTACACTGGGTATACAGATAGTTATGCATTTATTTCTGTCTGTATACATTTACACTGCAATTTTTATATTCAGTATTGTGTCCCAGACTGTGGTGTCTTATGTACCCATACTACGAACCTTCTCAGGCCTCCTGACCACCACTGGCACATTCACACTGCCAACAGAAGAGGCCAAAAATGCCACGTGTGCCATTAGGCTTCACCATCCATTTGGTTCTTCTAGCAACTTCAGCAGAAACAACCTTTTGCACCTTGTAAAAACATGGGCCACATGTCATCCTGTAGAAATACCACATTTCAGTCAGTCTTTCAGTCTGCTTTGTTTCCCCACACTGTGTGGGGAGAGGCTCTGGGAAGGGAGCCAACCAAAGCCTATGCCACCCACCACTCATTCCTAAGCCAATGGATCAGTTCTGCTGTGACATTCACACCAAATACCAACATTTCAGAGACCCCATTACTGCAGTTCACAACAGGCAGTGCTCTGCTGTGCAGTGCACCCTGCTGTGAAGGGTGTGACATATATAATACATAACATACAACACATAACATGATACATTGTATACACTATATTGTATATAGTATATACTATATATTATATAGTATATAATAGACAACACACAATATGAAATATGTAACATGTAATATGTAATATATAATGTATATATAATATAATATCATATAATATATCTTATGATCCTGGTCCTCTGCAACCTCTCTTCCTTCAAGAGTGGGATGCCTGGGAAACCTGAGTTCTTTTAAGATAGACAGGAAGCTTTGGTGTGAATGTTGCTCCTCTCAAAACCAGCTCCTCTGTCTTGAGACTCCTCTAGTTTATCAATATTTGTCCAAACGTTGTGGAAAAATGTAGTTTATTCCAACTTCACAACACTGTCTCTTGTAACTGATGGGATCATTCAAGTTGTCAAATCTGACCTTGTTGCCAAAAATGTATTGGAGGTGCTATTGCTTCAGTTATCATGCATCATGTACTCACTCGTTGAGCTGGGAACCAATATTGTGTGAGGAACCAACTCCAGACAACAAAGTATTCCAAAGAACTGCATTTAGAAGAGGCTTTCTGAAAATATAATTTGTTCAGCAAATGAATCAAAACAAAGTGGTACAAATACTTCACAAATGAATTTTTCAGCTTAACAAGAAGAAAATAATCTAAATACTGAAATTAAATTTTAAGGTGCTAGGGAACAGTAACAGGTGACGAGTCATTTCAGTGGTGTGTTCTGTCCATGCTTTAGTCATTAAATGGTGAGTGTGTGAAGACCTCATTATGCCTGCAGGTGGAACCTTGGCATTAAAACCAGCTCAGTGGCAAAGGAGCACAGCTTTTGATAAATACTATCTTTTAGTAGCCGATTATTATCATTCTGCACATCTATTACAAAGTTACATATATTACAAAATAAGGTAAGCAGGTATGCCTACTTGTCATCTGGTTTCCTGGCAGATAAGATCTGACCTTCAGCCTAACTTTTACATTTGGCGGTGAGCTAAATCAGCCTGATCTTGTTCTGTGGTTGGTTCTACCTGTGAAATATTAATTCTTTTTACCACCTTTCTGAGGACAGGTTATCTGCAGGGTGCTTTACAGGCTTTATAGGCCAGACACATTCAAGAGTTCCCCTGCTAAGACACCAATGGAGACACTCTTATAACTCACCCAAGGGAGCCCTGCAGGCTAGTGAGCATACACAATTTGGGAATCCGGCCTCAGTGGTGCCGATGAGTTTGCTTCTACATGGCAGTGCAACATGGTGTAAAAAAACTGCTCTGGAGCCTAAATTGATGTAACGTGCCAGCATAAGGCTGCACCTGAGTTAATTAGCCCTCTTGTAAATCAGCCCCTCCTAGCACAGCGACTGTACCGTACTAAGACATATACACAACTCTGGGACCCAAGCTCATATCTTTCTTTAGCATAGTGCTGTGCCCTGTGGACACAGCAGCTCATGATGGCCCCTTGTCAGATGAACACAACAGTGTGCACAGAGACTGGCCTTTGAGTGGGCAGGTAAACAGGGTGACTGATGTGTGAACTGTTGGTTGGACTGAGGCAACAGACTGCACCTAAATCTTGCGTTAGGCCTCTTAACCCCATTTGGATGTAGACCTAAGTGACATGGGATCTTACCTGTACAATGCTGTCACTTTTCAACAATTGGATTTTTCAAATGCTAGTCTTAGTAAATCTTATTTTTCATTAGCTTTAGTGATAAAATCTTTGGAAGTTTTGCACATATGCTGCATAAGAGCGGGAACCTTTATCCTAGAAGAAGAAGGTATCCCAGAGAAGACATCTGGAAAAAAATCTCTTTTTGAATTTCATGGCTGAGATATCTTTCCTGTGGTGGTTTATTACTAATGATGCTGACAGTTCAAGGAACTCCCTACATGTTCCTCATAACTATGGATGAATGACAGGTTTGAAGAGTATAAAGTGGTGCTTTTCCACCAGGCTAGTGTATTGCCACCTGGATCTTCATGTTTGTTACTCCATAGACCAGCAAGATCTCACCTGCTGCTAAAATAGTTCAGATATTTTATTTTAATTACTGATTCTTTAGCATAAAAAGGATAGGTCACTCTCAGGCCAGAACAATAGAGTGCTGACACTCTGTTTCTTGCAGATTCTCCCCCTCTCTTGGCATACGGGATCATTACCCTTTTTGGCCTGCCCTTTTCCAGCTCCACGGAGATCACATTTTTGGTTGCTTATTCACTAGGACACTTCTCCTTGTGCCCCTCAGATGGAGACTTGCAGCCTCCACATATTTATGACTGAAAGACATAGCCTGGAGGACGAGATGGAGTGCTTGTTAAACAAGTTTGCCTATGACACCACTCGACAACAGGGCTGCCATCCAAAGGGATCTAGAATGGCCTGACAGGATCCTTATGAAATTTGACATGATATACATGACATGACATGTCATGACATGACATGACATGAAATACAAAGTCCTGCATCTGGGAAGGAAGAACCCCTTGCAATGACACATGCTGGGGACTGACTGTCTGGGGAACAGCTCTGCTGAAAAAGACCTGGTGGTCTTTGTAGGCAGCAAGCTGAACATGAACCAAATCTGCCCTGGCAGCAAAGGAGGCCAACAGCATCCTGGGCTGTATTACCAGGAGCCTAGCCAGTAGATTGAGGGAAATGATTATCCCCCTCTTCTCAGTGCTTCTTAGACAGCATCTAGACCACTGCATCCAGTTTTGGGTCACCTAATACAAAGAGATGTTGATAAACTGGGGTGAGTTCAATAGAAGGCCATGGAGAAGGTCAAGGGACTGCAGCACTTGCCCTGTGAGGAGAAGCTGGGGAGCTGGGCTTGTTCAGCCTGGAGAAAAGGATTTGGTGGGACCTAATAGCAGCTTTCCAATACCTACAAGGAGGTTATCGAGAAGATGGAACCAGGCTTTTGGGAGTGGCGCATGGTGGAAGGATAAGAAAGTGAGATGAGAAACCTAAACGAGAGTTTCCAACTGGTATAATGAGGAACTTTCTCATGATGAGGTCAGTAAAAGTTTAGATCATGTTACCCAGAGAAGCTGAGTAGTCTCCATACTCAGGGGGTTTTCAAGACCTGACTGGATAAACCCCAGAGCAACTGTATCTGACCTCATAGTTGTCACTGTTTTGAGCAGTAGATTGGACCTGATGGCATCCAGAAGTCACTTCCAACCTGAATTATCCTATGATCCCATGATCCTCCTGGCTGGCAGGATCATTCAAGCTCATTACTTAAGCTCATACAAGCTCATTCAAGCTTATTATCCTAATATTTCCTGTCCCATATTATTCCTCAGCAATCTTGCTATAAATAAAGATGATCCATGTCCCTTGCCCATCCCTCCTATTCAGCCATGTCAGTCTGCCACTGTCCTGATCTGGATGTATGTATACTGACATTGACTCAAGTGGGTCTAATGAGCTTTTTGCTTTGTTCTAGCACTCAGCAATTAATTTATCCCTGCAATTTGTCTCTCCTTAGTTTGGTGTTTTGGGCTTATTGTTGCCTTTTTTTTTTTTGTGAAACTAAATTTTCAGGATGCTATTTTATTGCTTTCAACATAGCAGAAGTGGAAGGACATCCTACAACAACTGCAAGAAAAAGGGAACTGAGAGAGTACCTGCTGATGTGTAGGATTTCAACCTGCAAGATGCTTTTCCAAGAAAGCCCATGATAATTCCCGTAAGCAGTTGATCAACAATAATGAACCAGAGTGAAATGTATCACAGAACAAGGACATAAAGTAAAAGCAATGAACAATAAAATTGCACAAGCTAGTTTTTCTGTGGGAAAACACCAGTTCCAGAGTTTCTTTTTGGTCAACTCACTTTTCAAGTTTAGTGCGTAAGTATAGTTAAGGGATGTACAGCAGGCTTCAGCCCTGGTCACTCCTCCTGCTTGGCTGCTGGAGCCCAGCCGGGGTCTCTGTTGAAGGCTGGTGGACAGGGCTGCTGCTTCCCAGATTGCAGGTTCAGCCAGTAGTGAGGTTGGGCGTGTAACCCACACACACACACATGCATGTCCACGCAAAGGACACTGACACGGCCAACTGCACAGGCTGCCACAAAGAAGGTGCTGCCTTCAACAACCCCACATATAACACTACCAGGACTCACATAAAATGTAAGTGTAGACAGACAAGACCCCTTCCTCCTCTCCAGATGATCGAGATTGAAGTCCACGAGTGAAAACATACACACCCTCACTCTCTAGATCCACAAGCATGTTCACAGGCCCTTCTAATATCGCTATAAGCCCTCAGCCTGTCCAATATCATGCCTGGATCTTGGCTCTCTGACTGAGAGATATGCATCTCCTACTCACTGCTGGTCCAGCTTGATGCTTTCTAGCCAACTGATGGACACACTCACACACTGGTCTCATAGGCATCCTCACACTTGTGGATGCCTTGAATATCAGCATGAGTCCTCTGCCTGTCTAATATCCCTGCCTGGATCCTGGGCCTCCTACTTGCCTGCTAGTCCAGCTTGAAGTTTGCCAGCAAATTATACCATTATGACTCATTTTGAACCAAAAAGGTCTTGGTCTGATAAACTTAATGAAGCAGATGCTCTCATATTCCACATGCCCTTACAAGTATGACTTCCTGTACTTTAAAATTCAGAAGTGCTACAAGCCTACAGACACAAAGAGCAGGACAGAAGGAGACACTTGTAGAGCTGGTGACTGAAGGAGAAGAGACAGCAAAGCTCAGCAGAATAATTCAATTAGATTTAGATTTGTGCAGAATCCATGCCTCTTAAATATGGTATAGCAGACCCCATGCCCTGTAGCAGCTACAGGTCAACACCATCACATGTCACTGCCTCTGTTATATCTGAGGTTTTAATGCAAGTCCAGCCATGGCGTCCCTATCAAATTACCACACACTGCTCTGTCCCACACAGTATTCAAAGCTTGATGATGACAGTCTTAGACCCATCATGACCACCTAGTGACATAGGTCTCATTATAGGTCTCTCTAACTTTTCCCTACCTTATATTCTGACAGTGGTTGTGCTAGTGCAGACAGTTTCCTCTGAGTGGACACCAGTAGTGTCTCACATTCTTTCAACAAAAAAGGCAAGCAGAAATTAAAAAAAACCACCACCATTTCTTGTTGCTTTTGTGCTGAAAATTCATTTTATGTTAATGCAGATTTTCAAGAAAGTTTTACAGGAGAACATAAAACATTTTGTGAAAACATAAACCAGAAAGATTTTAAACAGCTGACAAAGCAACAAAGCATGGAATCTAACTCTGGGAATTGTTCCAGTGATGATTTCATAATATTGGCCAGAATGCCTGTTAATTTCAAAACCAGCAGAGAGGAAGAACATCTTCTAGTTGCATGATCCCATAAAGCAGGTGCCCAGTGATAAATGATAAAAGACAGATAATATTTATGAGGAAAAAACAATGTTTGCATAGCTAATTCTGCAATTCACTGTATGATTAATTCAATTCAAAAATTCATTAGATGATCTTTCTGGTGCTTGGTATTTGGTCAGGTACACCAGAGCAGAATGAGTGAAGCCAAAGCACCTTGAAAGACAGTGACCAAACAGAGGATGGGCTAAGTCCTGAGGACCCATACTACAGAAGAAACTCCAGCAGAGTTTATGGGATGCTGTTTTCTGCAAAGAAGAGTTCCAGTATGGCTCAAGCCATGTGATCAAGTAATGACAGTCATCACACCTCAGTAAACTGTTTTCTCTCAGTGTTCATTGTAGGTTGTTCACCACGTCCAGCAGTTTTCTGGAGAAGCACCACTGAAGATAGAATTCACAGAAGAGTGTGCTTGTTTCACAGTCACAGATTATAGCAATCACGTACAGACTGAGTTCTCAAGAGCACACCTAAGGTACTGTCACTTGTGTGACCACAGAAGAAATACTTTGCTTCAAGATCTCTGTGTCAGTATCAATTTGAATCCTATGATCAAGAGATCTTTCAAAAAGATCTTTCAGTGCACTGCTAACAGCTCTTTTTGCTGAGAGAAAAGTCTGGCATTTGGGAAAACCAATAACTTGACGCAGGACATAATTTGTACCCATGTAGAGAAGAAAATAAAGGAGGATGGGAAAATGAGGAGAAACAAGATTTGTGGTTCAGGAGTTTAAAAAGACAGAAAAATATGCTGGGGAATGACAATCTCTGCTTTCATGTTCCATGGACAGAGATGGAAACAGTTGAGACAGGAAAAATATTAAAAAGGAATATTATATGAAGTATTTAGTTCAGAATGAATGAGGAAAATGTTTGGAGTCATGTTTAGCACAATAATATTGTTGCTTGTCAGTTGTGTGAAATACTGTCTCTAATCAAATTCAATTATTTAATTTCAAAACAGACAGTATAAAGCACCATTTACAATATTTGGTAGTTACTGAAAATTAAAATGTCTGCAAAGATGTATGTTTGTTTTCCCATGCTTCTGCTTTAAAATTTTGACTTTTAATCTGTTTTTTACACCATACTAGTAGGTCTCTGTTTGCGCCCTATTTCTGGGTTCTACACTGTGACCTTCCTTTCTGTTTTCACAACAATATTGGTGCTTTTGATTATCATCTGCAATAGTACCATCTACATCTCTTACTGTATGTATAGATATATATGATTACATGCGTTGATACAGATGTATTTATTTATACACATAGTATTTTCATTTTACTCTGGAACTATCTCACCATGAAAGAGAGAACTTTAAGAAAAACGATCTACATCTAGTACAAGGTATGTTCACCATTATTCAACACTGAAAGTTACTTATCTCACGCATTTGCACAGTCCCTGTTGTATGCTAACCAAATCACACATAATACATTTTCCATTGCTTGCTGAAGTAAATACATTTTATTTTCACCAGGCAATCCAGTGCTGTGGTAGGTCAGTCTTTCCAAACCCTTAAAATCCGAGGTTTTCCTGAGAAAAGCGGGAAAACAGTGTTCCTTGACAGCCTCAGCAGGTGCAGCACTCCCTCCCGGCCCGGCCGGGGGTCCCAAGGCTGCGGGCACCGAGCTGGACCCCCTCCTTCCCTGGGCAGCTGCCGGGGACAGCTCTGGGCAGGGGAGGAGGGGCCGTGTGGCCAGGGGGTGGTTCTTCTCCTCTTGTAGCGCTCACCGTATTTTCTCATGGTATTACCTGGGATTACTGTCTAGATTTTGTTGCCACAGAGTACTGCTTCACCCTGCCGTGCCGGGACCCCTTGGAAAACTTGCTGAGCTCAAGCCTGGAAATAGCACGGAGCTCAGCGTGGTCTGAACCAGAGACGGGGAGAAGTCTTATTCAGGGTTGCTTGACCTCTGCTGCCATCGTCTGGAGAGAAACAGGATGTAGCTGCAGCGAGCTGCCCCTAAAATGGGCTTCCTTTGTATGGTTTGTGGCGGGGTCACAAACCTAGTGACAAAAAACTTTCCTAGTAACAAATCTTGGATTTCATTTGGGCGGGGGGGGTGGTACGTGTGTGGAACTTTGCTGTGATGGCCCTGTTTGGAAAGAGGTGGGCAATGAAGCTGGGACCAGTGTGCCCTGAGGAGCTGGTTGCCATCATGTGCAACAGCCTTGTGCCTTTGGCCCTGGGGCCAGCAGCCTGCCAGCGGCAAGAGGGTTTTACAGAAAGGTGAAAGTCTTAATACAATAAACTCCTTTTTACTGGTCTCTCATAGTCCTTGTACACAAATTAAAATGTAAACCAAACATGTCAAGAATATCCTTATTTGCATAGCTGACATAATTAATCCTTAGCTGGACTATTAATTGCAGACTACAGTGGCCAGTATCAGATGATTGTGGTGACTATGACCTGAATATCTGCTTCCTAAAAAAAATAAATAATAGCACTCACTACCTCTATGGTTTTTTTTTTTCCACTGCACTCCTGGGCAGCCGAAAAAGAATAGGGAGGAGAAGGGATGGTTGGCTCTTTATCAGTATTTTTAATTCATCCATCCTTGCAGTATTTGAAGAGAACTCTGCTATACTTGCCCAGAATTTCTGCAGAACTCTCTATTGCACTGTCATAATGATTAACAAGATGTCAAGGATTGATGTTAAGCAAAGATGACATGGTCTGAACTTCAATACACCATTGGATTAAGCTATCACTTGATGGTGAATGAATATGACAGGAATAGAAAGGATTGGTGATGGCAGCAGCTCCAGTCAACAGCAGCAGCTGGAAAGGGAAGCACATTAAGATACCCTCTGCGTGAGAAGCTGGAGCTGTAACCACAACTAAGAATTCATTTGTTATTTATCAGTTGTTCATGGATTTCCATGTCATCAAATCAGTGGAGCATTGTTGAGAAATTCTGCTTCAAGTCGGACTATCCCCAAAACCACGTCAGGTCACTGTGACTTTATCTAGCCAAGTGTTGAAAATATTGATGAAGTTCACTATCTCATACCCAGTCCAAGTGCTGCACTGACTCCTAGTGAAAAACTTTTTCTTAATGTCCAGTCCAAACCTCCCAAATCACAGCTTGTGTCAGGGCAATTATTATTATGAGTGGATGAAGACTTGTACAAACACCAGAAGGGTACGATTGTTGAGTGACACGTACTGAGATTATGGTTAGTGCAGTCAGGGGAAGCCCATGTGTAAACACTGACTTTGCGTAAGGATTGTCCACACCACAGCATTGCATTATTTTAGCTAAGGACTTCTCTACACTACTAAAGGCTAGGTAGATGTGGCTTTTTCTCTCCCTCAAGGAGAAGTACAGAGTTTGATAAGAGGAGTGTAGCAAAAATATCTCCCTCAGCAACTCAGGGAGAAGTCCTTCCCTGTATGAGGTACAACTACACTGAGCAGGGCTGGAGGGAATATTTTCATGTTCCTAACTGATGTAACTATGCTCCAAACACAAGGGGATGGGATCAGGAAAAGGAAAGCCAAGGCACAGCTGGAGCTGAATTTGGCAAGAATAATAAGGGCTTTTACAGGTATGTTAACCAGAAAAGGAAAATTAAAGAAAATGTATCCCCCTCCCCCCCAATAAATAAGACAGGACAACTGGTGAAAACCAACATGGAGAAGGCTGAGGTACTAAACAATTTTTTGCCTCAGTTTTCAATGGCAATCTCCCTCTCCGTATCTCTCACGCCTCTGAACCTCAAGGCAGGGACTACGGGAATGAAGTCCCACCCATTGTAAGTGAAGATCAGGGTAAAGACCACCTAAGGAACCTGAACATACTTAAGTCCATTGGACCCAATGAGATACATCCCAGGGGCCTGAAAGAATTGGCTGATGTAGCTGCCAAGCCACTCTCCATCATATTTGAAAAGTCATGGCAGTCAGGTGAAGTCCCCAGTGACTGGAAAAAGGGAAACATCACTCCCATTTTTAAAAAGGGTAAAAAGGACCGTGGGAACTACCAACCAGTCAGCCTCACCACTATGCCCAGTAAGATCATGGAGCAGATCCTCCTGGAAGACATGTCAAAACATAGGGAAGACAGGGAGGTGATTAGAGACAGCCAACATGGCTTCACCAAGGGCGAGTCATACCCGTCTAATCTAGTGGCCTTCTATGATGGAGTAACTGCATCAGTGGACAAGGGAAAAGCTATGGATGTCATCTACCTGGACTTCTGTAAGGCCTTTGACACAACATTCTTGCTGCTAAATTGGAGAGATATGGGTTCAACAGATGGACTGTTAGATGGATAAGGAACTGGCTGGATGGCTGCTTCCAAATAATTATAGTCAATGGCTCAATGTCCGAGTGGAAACCAGTAACAAATGGGGTTCCTCAAGGGTCCGTACTGAGACCAATACTATTTAATATCTTCATCAATGACATAGACAGTGGGACCGAGTGCACCCTCAGCAAGTCTGCAGATGACACCAACCTGAGTGGTGCAGTTGATACGCTGAAGGGAAGGGACCATCCAGAGGGATCTTGACAAGCTTCAGGAGTGGGCCCATATGAACCTAATGAAGTTCAACAAGGCCAAGTGCAAGGTCCTGCACTGTGAGGTTGGGGCAATCACCAGGATCAGTACAGACTGGGAAATGAATGGACTGAGAGCAGCTCTGTGGAGAAGGACTTGGGGGTACTGGTGGATGAAAAACTGGACATGAGCTGGCAATGTGCGTTCGCAGCCTGGAAAGCCAACTGTATCCTGGGCTGCATAAAAAGCAGTGTGGCCAGCAGGTCGAGGGAGATGATTCTGCCCCTCCACTCCACTCTGGTGAGACCCCACCTGGAGTACTGCATCCAGCTCTGGAGTTCCCAGTACAAGAGAGACATGGACCTGTTAGAGCAGGTCTGGAGGAGGGCCATGAAAATAGTCAGAGGGATGGAACACCTCTCCTATGAAGAAAAGCTGAGAGAGTTGGGGTTGTTCAGCCTGGAGAACAGAAGGCTCTGGGGAGACCTCATCACATCCTTTCGATATATAAAGAGGGTTTATAAGAAAGATATAGGAAGACTTTTTTACCATGGCCTGCAGCGACAGGACAAGGGACAATGGTTTTAAACTGAAAGAGGGTAGCTTTAGATGGGACATAGGGAAGACATTTTTTACTATGGGGGTGATAAGACACTGGAGCAGGTTGCCCAGAGAAGCTGGGGATGTTCCATCATGGTAACTGTTCAAGGTCAGGTTGGACGGGGCTTTGAGCAAGCTGACCTAGTGAAAGATGTCCCTGCCCATGACAGGGGGCTGGACTAGATGATCTTTAGAGGTCCCTTCCAGCCCAAATCATTCTATGATTATGTGATTCTATGTTCAGAACTCACCTGGACAAGGCCTTGAGAAACCTCACCTAACTTTGGCATCAGCCCTGTTGTCAGCAGTAGAGGCCTCCAGCTGCCCCTTCCCAACTTATCTTTTTCTGTACAACTGTGATTCTGGCCTTAGGCCTCAATTTGGTGTTTTAAGCTTTTTTCGGTGATAATTTTTTTTTGGTGAAACTAAATTTTCAGGATGCTGTTTTATTACTTTCAACGTAGCAGAAGTGGAAGGACATCCTACAACAACTGCAAGAAAAAGGGAACTGAGAGAGTACCTGCTGACGTGTAGGATTTCAACCTGCAAGATGCTTTTCCAAGAAAGCCCATGATAATTCCCGTAAGCAGTTGATCAACAATAATGAACCAGAGTGAAAATGTATCACAGAACAAGGACATAAAGTAAAAGCAATGAACAATAAAATTGCACAAGCTAGTTTTTCTGTGGGAAAACACCAGTTCCAGAGTTTCTTTTTGGTCAACTCACTTTTCAAGTTTAGTGCATAAGTATAGTTAAGGGATGTACAGCAGGCTTCAGCCCTGGTCACTCCTCCTGCTTGGCTGCTGGAGCCCAGCCGGGGTCTCTGTTGAAGGCTGGTGGACAAGGCTGCTGCTTCCCAGATTGCAGGTTCAGCCAGTAGTGAGGTTGGGCGTGTAACCCAGACACACACACACGCATGTCCACGCAAAGGACACTGACACGGCCAACTGCACAGGCTGCCACAAAGAAGGTGCTGCCTTCAACAACCCCACATATAACACTACCAGGACTCACATAAAACAATTATAGACAGCCAAGTCCTCCATCTAAATGCAATGCTAATTACAACGCTGCAAAGTTGTGACATCAAGGACATCCTACATATTTTCTACAGTGGTGGCTGCGTTACCTGTTCTATTGTCATTCTCAGTTTGGCTTTATGTTTTATTGGAGAGAAAAAAGTTGTGTTTACAGTTTTAAGTCACATACTCTTTTGAGCCCATTTCTGGACTGAGGTGAATCTCAAAAAATTTCCTCCTAACAGAGGACGTTGTTTCTGGGTAGACATGTGAATCCCTGCCTAATGCTGCCAACACATCAAGCATCATAGACTCAATTGACTACAAGGAAAGATTTCTACTTCTGGCTTATTATCCGAATTTTCAGGCTTTGGGGTTTTTTTCCTCACTGTAGTGGAAAAAAGATGTTGGTCCATTTATCTGCCTGGATGTCAGCACACTATTCTGACTATTCACCTTCCTCTGCAACAGAGTTTTCAAAATTCACATTTTTCCCCAGGTTTTCTTCTTTACAGAAATACCCCATAAGACAAGCAGCAGTGCTCAGGCTTGGTCTGCTCCCAGTTTTATTACTCTTGTTTTGACTAGGGCTTGATGTTGTGAGTAATTTACAAATCTCTATTCCCAGCAACGTCACTGTTTGTTTTCAGGGTGGCCTTGTGCCCTTTGTACTTTCCATGCCATGTGTAGCTAATTGACAAGTAGAGCCATAATTTGCACCTTGTGTTCTGCCCACCATGCAGCATTTCCATTGCTCCACAGTCCTCAACTTCTGACACAAAATGGGTAGTGTTAAGTCTAATATGAACAACGCCTCCTGAAATGAAAAATTCGTAGGAAGGCTGTTCACTGGGAAAGCAATGGTACTTCTGGGAAGAGTCATCAAGCTTCCAGAATCAGACAGGGCAAGTAGTGATTTGAGAAAGCATGCATATTGTTGTTCCATCTTGGGTAAAAGTTAAAGCCTTGGTTTGGAGCATCTTGAAAAAAATGATCTGTTTAATTGTTAGATAAAATTGTATGCATTACTTAATTCCAATGAAGTAGATCTTCTGATTTTAGTGTCCAGCAGAAATGTTGAGAGCCACATATCAAGAATCCTATATCTGTGACCTAACTTACACAACATTAACACTATTGTAAATTTCAGGCAACAAAAGGCTGCTTTATCCATCAAAGTCCGGAAAAAATAAAAACAGTTTTTAATAACACGCAAACTTTGCAGAGTTTCATCTCTCATATTTCCAGCTGCTGTTTAATAGATTTCTGTAATTTCATATCCTTCAAGGCCATGGGTGGCCCATCCTCATCATAACTAAGGTTGTATTCAAGTGCGTGAGGCTGGTGAATATGGCTGTATCTGTTACAGTGTAAATCAGGATTGTCTTTCCCAGTTGACTACTCACCTCTTGAGACTGTAAGAGCTGTTGTAGGACGATCTTCCTTTGTCCAGTTCCTCAGCAGAGAGAAAACAGTCTACATTAGTGCACTTCTGATGACAGGAAAAAAAATTGATTCCCTACTTGTTGCGGCCCAGGGAGTGAACGGAGAAGAACAGCACACCAATATGATATGGAATCAAGCTCCCTTATTATCATTCTTCCCTTTGCTTATATCTGTTTTCCAAACTGTCCACGCGACACACTGAGTATGTGCACATTGTGATTGGTTATAAGCTTCTAGCATGCGAATGCCATGCACATTGCGATTGGTTAAAAGCAACTTTCACGCTCCTAGCACGTGGCTGCCATGCACATTGTGATTGGTTAAAAGTAACTCTCATAGGCCGATAAAACAAACTGCAACAAGCAAACTGCAACATTTTGCTTGCAGCCGCAGACTTCTTTAAACTAAGGCGTCTTTGTTCTTTGTTCTTCTTCTTTCCCTTTTCCTTGCCTAGATCCTCTCATATACGTTCCACATATTCAAGGCCCCAACATCTCCCCCTCTTTTTTCAAATACTGCGTGACTTATGGCCTCTACTTGATTTTGAACACAACGTATAATACAGGGACCAAATAACAGAATAACCAAAATCATCAAAAGGGGTCCTGCAAGCATCATTATTATACTGCGAAGCCAGGGGCCAATTCCCAAACCTCTTAACCATCCCTCAATACCCAGCCCCGATTCCTCCTTTAAATGCTGCAACCCGTCTCGCATCTGCTTGATCTTATCATGAATAGAGCTAGAGTGGTCTGATAAATTCATACAACACATCCCTTCAAACTCCTCACATCCGTGACCTTGAGCTAGCAGCAAAAAGTCAATTGCGGCTCGGTTTTGCAGGACTGCATGGTTAACACTTTGGATATCTTGGGTCAGCATGTTTAAAACCTCCGAGGTTATGTTTAATTCGTTTTCTGTCCAGCAAGCCAATTGTTTTGCTATTGTCATTGCCTTTGCCACTGCTAAGCCAGGTATCAAGAGGGAGGAGAAGAAATTCCCTGTCCTTGACCAGAATGTAGGATCCCCTATGTCATGACAGTTTAATTCATGGACAGACCGTTTTGAACGGCTCGAATTGTGTCCCCATTGCATCAGTGCTGTTAGATTTGGGTGAAATAAGGATAATTTCCCTAAGTAACATGGGCCACCTTGGGGATAGGCTGGTATGCCATTCCATGCACGGTCTCCACAGATAAGAAATATGCCTTTTGGCAATGCCCTTGGTTCAGAAAACTGACTACCGTTACAGCTGGAGTACAGATTACTAAATGCTCCGGAAGACTGTAGACTTCCGTCTAAAGTAGCCCAACCTGCTCTATTCGTGTTAAAGCTCTCCTTATTTCTGGGTACAAAGGATAGCCACCCACTTTTGCCACTCATGGCATTAGTGGCGTTAAGACTTCCAAAAAGATCCAATTCCTCAGGGGGGAATTTCAAGGTTGTGTTTAGGCTAAGAATCAGACAGCACTGCGCACTACCGTCTGTCAGCTGTTGATTGCTACTCACCCCTGTTCCGTTTTGTGCACATGTTTTATTCAGGCTATCATATGAGCTAATATTCAACGTTGTGTTCACCCATCCTTCAAACTCAGTAACCTCCCACACAGGGACTCCGATCAAGCATGTACGAAAGGGGTTCTTAGCACTTCCCAAACCTAAACAAAAAGCCTCTTGCCCAGTTACATTAGCAAATGTTACCCACACGTTATTCCGCGGGATATGCAAGCTCTGCAAAAGTTCACAAGCAACACTAATGAACAATACAAATATTATTCTGTCAAACATTTTGTAGTCGAGATGCTTTCACAGCATTGTCATTTTTCACAGCGTTGTCATCAATAATCTTTCACAATTCTGCTGTTTCAGGTCTTTTCCTTGTTGTTGTTCACCTTCGGCCGCACCCACTTTGCAGGTACCCACCGTGCCTTGTCACCTGTAACGACACAAGCATATCCTCGACCCCAGGTTAATAATTTATACAGATCTTTCCAAGTTCCCGATACAGGATCCCATACCTCTACATCTACTACAAAACGCGAAAAATCAGCTGGATTATTGCCCAAATGGAGTCTCATTGGTACATCATTTGGTTCGTCTTTTCCTCCTACTACATTTTTCCAATTAAGCACGTGACATGCCTTCATTACTACGTTTTGGGGGGAACTCTCTTTAGCTTCTTTCATGAGCCACCATTCATAGCCCCGGAAGTAGTTCTCATCATCTTCATAGTGCATATGGGAGGGTTCAGTACCATCTGTTGATTGTCCATCATCTCCAATCTCTACTTTGAGGATATGTAAAGAAGCACCAAAGTTTGGCTTGAACAGATAATCTAAAATCTGGGAGCGATAAGGTTCTTGGTAGTTCACCAGGAGTCTAGATGTGGCCCCGCCGCCGCTGACAGCCCCGATCCCGTCGAACTGCCTGCCCAGCCCGCCGGCATCGTCCAGCACGTAGGTGGCCGTCGAGAGTGCAGCAGCACCGAGCCCGGGGGGCTCCGGGCCCCAGCTGCAGCCAAGGAGGAGCCAGCCCCACAGCAGAGCCGCGCACCCCATCCGCTCCGCTCCGCGCCACCGACAGCGTCCCGCACGCGCCTTTGCCACCCACTGTTCCATCACCTCTAAACTCTGTTTTATTGCACTTGTGGCACGGTCATAAACAGAAGCTCTAACGGCCCGAGATGCTCCCCCGTCCAAGCGTTTCATTTCTTCTAGCACTTGCAACATAAGTTCCTCCTGTGCCTTAAGATTGGGCGGCTCCCCGGGCTCTAGGGGCAACGGCATTTTTACGGGGTCTATCTCCATTGTTTCCATAGCTGGTGCATTGGGCTTAGGAAGCCCTTCGTCCCCCGGTATATACGGCGGGATCAAATCATCATAAGGCCCTTTACGCCCAACTGGAGCAGAAACAAAAGAATTCGTGGAAGGAGGTGAATTATTAACAACCTCGGACGACAAAGGTAACACGTTCCAGCTACTCGGGCTCCCGGTGTCATCATTATTTTCCATTCCATCAGTCCCGTGAGCGGTTCCCACCGCCCCTAATTGTGCCGAGACAATGGCACTCCGTAATGCGCCCGTCATAGCCGCATCAGCCCGCAGTTGTTCTAACACCAGGCGGACCTGGCGATACGTTTGTGCTAGTTGTTTCGCCCCCTTTGTTCCATTTTGGACACTCCCCCATATTTCTTGCCCTATGTTTTTCCAATGTTCATCATCAAAGACCTGCGAGGTCGCGCTAATTAACCCGCGCCGCCTACACCAAAACAGCAGGTCTGTGAGGTCCATACGCTCTAATTTATGATCAGTCTTTTCTGCTAGTTTCATCAAGCCATCTATGGCTGCCTTTTCAATCGCTGATACAGCGTTTCCCATCCCGAACTCCAGACCCCGGTCTGCCTGACTCACCGGTCAGTTGTGCTGCAGCTCCCCGCCTCTCTCGAGCGGCCGGGATCCTCACTCCCCGTCTCTCATCCGCATTAGTCGTCCAGTCTCTCGTTCGCATTAGCCATCCCCTCAGGGGAATTAGTCCTTCGATAGCGCCTGGTGCTATCACGTCGGGGTCACCAGATGTTGCGGCCCAGGGAGTGAACGGAGAAGAACAGCACACCAATATGATATGGAATCAAGCTCCCTTATTATCATTCTTCCCTTTGCTTATATCTGTTTTCCAAACTGTCCACGCGACACACTGAGTACGTGCACATTGTGATTGGTTATAAGCTTCTAGCATGCGAATGCCATGCACATTGCGATTGGTTAAAAGCAACTTTCACGCTCCTAGCACGCGGCTGCCATGCACATTGTGATTGGTTAAAAGTAACTCTCATAGGCCGATAAAACAAACTGCAACAAGCAAACTGCAACATTTTGCTTGCAGCCGCAGACTTCTTTAAACTAAGGCGTCTTTGTTCTTTGTTCTTCTTCTTTCCCTTTTCCTTGCCTAGATCCTCTCATATACGTTCCACATATTCAAGGCCCCAACACCTACTTTCCTTTAATTTATCTCATTGACAAACTTTTATATCTGCGGCCCCTTTGAACTGACTGACCTGTTATTCTGAAGACCTAACCACTGTGAACTGAAAGTAGGGAATGAGAGAGATATGATGATCGATGAGCTTATGGGAAAAAAAAAGGCAAACATGAAAGAAAAATCATAAACAAAGCTTTGCTATCAGTGTCTCCCAGGAGTACAAGATATTTGTCATGCACAGACTGAGTCGCAGTAGTTTCTCCATCCACCTGTATGGGAACCAAAATGGAAGTGGGGATATACTGGAGGCTGAACTCAGTTTTACTACACAGCTACTTACAGTCAGCTCAGCTCAAGCCATTAGCAATGCAATAGCCAACAGTCTCTGCCTGCCAAGCTCTTGCCCCATACCACAGAAGACAGTTGATTTCATGCTTTCATTTCAGTGCCGGTTCAAATGCAGTTGCTCAGCACAGAAAGACTGCTGGCTAATGAGCACAGCAGTTCAAAGGCAGGCATTGCATTTACATGGGTGCTTTCTGCAAAGAAGGTCTAGACTTCACTGCCTCTCTGCTCCTTCAACTCTTTCGCCTTGTGACTTCATGCAAAAAAGAGTAAAGAAGGTTACTCCTTTATGCTCTTCTAACAGGCTGTTTTCCAACATGGTCTTGATGTACTGATCTTGTTTTTCCTCCTTCCTGTCCTGTCCCATTCTTCCCCCCACCTTCCAGTCCCAAATATCACTAGTGTTAGTGATACTCCAGCTCTGAGCAGGAAGCTGGATCTTCCAGCCTATTTTCTTATGTTTCTGTAATTCAGTGAAGAGCTTCTGTAGAGCTGGAAAGCATTTTGGTATCACATCCACTTGACGCAGTCCCATTACATTTCCTATTCATCAGCCTGAAAGAACATCTGAGTACTTAGCTTGGTTTGTTGCTCAGGCTGTTGCAAGATCTTCAGCCTATGTTCCCTAATTTGGGAAAATTGGGTTTTGCTAATAAAAGAAAGTTGCTAAAACTGAATATGGAGAAAGCTCTTCTCAGTGTTTGAACATAAAGGAATAGGCATAGATATGCTTCTCAGCTAGCATGTGCTCTAACAAGCAGTTTATTTCTAAATACAAGTCATTGCACCAAATAGATCCATGAAAATAAGGCT
This sequence comes from Ciconia boyciana, assembly GCF_034638445.1. Taxonomy (NCBI): domain Eukaryota; kingdom Metazoa; phylum Chordata; class Aves; order Ciconiiformes; family Ciconiidae; genus Ciconia; species Ciconia boyciana. The sequence goes on along the minus strand of NC_132934.1, from coordinate 86,943,306 downwards.
TGGAAAACAGAGGTATCAGGCTTTAGGTTGCCCATCCAAGGCCTAGCTCTGCTGTTTTGGTCAGCAAGCATGTAAACATGAGCATGGTCTCTTGATAAATGTAAGTGTGCCCACAGGTCCCCTGCCCAGGACCGGGCTCAGGACTCTGCAGCTGAAGGGTGTTTGTCAGCGCTGTAATGCAAGGTGCCACACAAGGTTCCAGCGACCTCAGCCAAACACAAATCCTCTGTTATTGCCACATCTTCAGTGAGAATCCCAGAAGGTGATAAAGGTCTAATCTTTTTGTCCTGTGTTTACAGTGCAGGTTCAATGTCGCCTCACCTGCCAATTATTTTTGCTTGGGGAGTCCCAATAACAAAACTGGACGGCAATGGGCGGTGAAGCTGAATGGCCTAGTTTGCCTCTTCAGCAGAAGAATAATAGGGCTGTTGTCCCCTTCTTCCCCCTGTTTCTCCATACAGCTCATGATTTTGTTGTGCCATGCGATATCTCCTTTCAGATAAGGGCTTTGGTCACCCATGGAGCACAATGAAGAAATTAAATATATGATGCATCTGTAGACAAGGATCCCTGCAGGCTGATATTTCTCTCCCTTATCTCTAACAGGTCCTCATGCAGAAAAGCTATTAAAAGTCTGTCTCTCTTGCATCCACTTATCTTGAAATTATTTCCTGTAAATCTGTGTTCACGGACACCTGCACTAGTATCATTTTACTGCAACTCACCCTTTATTCTGCAGTGGTGCTGCACTGCTTTGCTTTGTGTTAAGAATAGTTTGCTGAATTCTCGCTGAGATGTTTTAGGTTTTCCTTTTATGCTAGATAAGAATATAGAGATGTTGTGAACACAAGAAACAGAATAATAGAAGTAGATAATGTGTACATCATTGTGTGAGGCAACAAGTAGAAATGATGCTAAAGAATGCTGAAGGCAAGAGCTGGATGGCTCTTCAATTGAGCATCTGCTCCCTTGCTATCCAGTCCATCAAGTAGCTATATCTGGTCTCTAAAACATAGGTTTTGTCCACCATTAGTGTCAGATTGCTCTTTTCTTTCACCTTCTCCACCTAACTTGCTTGAAACATAGCTTGAAACAACTTCAAGACTTCAGTGCTAGAATGGATTCTGCAGCCCACCTGCTTTCTCTGACCACACATATATTGACTGTCTACCACAGTTCCTCTGTCTAAATGAGCTCCAGTTCATCTGGAATTTGTTCATTCAGTTTGGGATGCTGGTTGCAAGAGTTTACTTTCTGCAATAAGCTTCTTTGGAAAAACATGTTGGTCTAATAGTTACTTGCCTCGCCATCCTGAAAATGAGCCTTGGGTTCCTGAGTGACATAGGTGCAAAACATTAACCTAGATAGCCAGGTATGAGCTGGGAGGAGGAGGAAATGAGTGGTAGCCTGGGTACATTTGGGATGGATTGTGTGCAGGATCAGCTTGGGATGATGTCTCCTGTGGAAAACTTCTTAAGAGAATGAGCTTTTCTGCCATTCCTCCCAGGAGCTGCAGTTGCATCAGATCAAATTAAGCAAAAACAAATTATGTCCCCAGGTGGAGTGTCTCAGCCACTGCCACCCTAAGGAAGAGCTCAGGTGGGACAATGCCTCATTTACCATTGCACAGGGAACAAAAGGAGGCAATAAATACATGATTTTTCAGATGTCAACACCAGTGGTTCTCAGCAAGGCCCCAGGGTGCTGTGATCCCAGTCCCAAGAAGGGCTGAGCACTGCTGAACTCCTTCAAGTACTATGAGAGATGCAGCTACTCCGTTCCTTTCCAGATGAGCCCCTCTGGCTGCAGGTTATAAGCTGGCTGTTAAAAAACAAACTTTTAATTAGATCTACAGAGACATCTGCAAAGTTGTCCAAATGAATCTGAAACTAACTTCCAATAACATTAAGAGTTGTACTCTCCAGTTATCTCTTCTGGTCAGCAGCTCATTTTGAACAACTGGGAGAGGCTTCCAGGGAAGAGATGAAGGGGATTGCAGCCCCCACTAACATTGCCTGGTGTCATGTATGTAGTCCTTTCACATGACTGGGGTGGAATTTCTCACTTGGTCTCACAGTGGTCCAGCTCCACCTTCCCCATTCCAATATTTCTAAGGTCCTTGTTATTGCACTGGCATTTTTTCACTCTTGTGTGTTTTTAGTTACTGATATGTGACTATGTCATGCTTGTTCTCTCGCCCTACAGGATATGAGGCCATGTCATTTTGTGTCATTGAGTCCTGCCATTTTAGTCTCATGGGATTAGCCTGTTGAGAATTTGACTGATGTTGAGATGAGGTGGAGTGGTCACAATGTGAGACCTAATGTGACAGGCTGTCACATGGCGAGACGAAGAGTTGAAAAGGGCAACTAACAGGCACCTCAAATGTTTCAGAATTAGTGAAGGGTGATGCCCCTAAGGGCTGTGAAGGGCTAAGGACATCTGTACTGATTACTTCACGGAAACAACCAGATACCTAGGAAAGCTGAAATCCCAGAATAATCATGAGCAAGTTCTCAATCAGACAAGAAAACTTAGATCTGTCTTCAGGATGTCAGCCTTCCTTACTACCTTCACCTTCTTTCTTGTCTTAACTACAGGAGTTCAAGCTAATCTTTTCCAGGGCCTGTAGCTTAATTTTCAGTTTGTCTGTCTTTTTTGTTTTCACTTGCTGTTCTCAATTTAAAACTTTTGATCCTCTCTTTCATGATTTGCCTTTTTAGATTTGTCCTTTCTCTAGTTCTAAGCCAGTTTTCTTTCAGTAACTTCATTTTTTTCCGACTAGGAGAAGCTTGCGTGTTTATGATGGTATTAACTGATATATGCAACCATTTTCTCAGCAGAGATGCAAGACAATGCCTTTGGCTGGGTTAGAGTATGAGTAAGTACAATGAGGTGAAAGGAACGCTCCACCTTTAACAAACCATGAGGAGAAGTCAGCTGCCAGGCTGCCTACCCTATTTTACAAAACTCTGTTTTGGTTGGTTTATGGTTCAGCATCTTTTCCAGAGTGAGTTCCCAGCCAGTGTTTATCAAGCCAAACGACAGGAACTCGAGAACAGGGTGATGCTTTTTCTCACCAAGGCAAATTGATGACAGTCATCCTGCTGTTACCACCTCGGCCAGTTTCAATTCCCAGTTCCCAGAAAGCTCTGAACATTACAAGAATAAGGAAGCACTGCCTCTCCTAAAGGCTATGCACAATTGTGTCAGTGTCTTGTCTCTGTGGGAGGCAGCATTTCTTGACTTCTGTTGACTACAGAATGGGGATACAGCACCTGTTAAATAGTGTCTTTCAAGATGCTGCCATTTCCAGCCCCTGGCCCAGCTACATCCTGATCATAATCAGCCTTCCTGGAGTAACAAATGCACTTTCTCAAATGATATTAACATTCATTTTCACATTGCCACTGTTACATTTTCATTAGTGTGAATCTTACATTTCATTAATCACCAAATACAATTCAAGCACTCTACCTTAGAACTGCCTTAATTTCTCTAATAAGATAAGTCACCATAACATTTCTGAATAAAAAAGTAGCTTCTGCTTGTGAACATACCTGCAGCAGAACATCAATGAAGCTGTTAAAGCCAAAATCTTTGCTTTCTACGACAGTATGATACCACTAGAGGATCAATATCAGCGTGCTTTTGCATGCAAAGAAGATCTACTATCTTTCTTATCCTCTTTATTCTCTTTTACCACTGGCTAGTTACTTCATGTTGCTTGAACATTATTTTAGGCCTGCTGAAAAGTTTTGCATCCATCTGTCATGTCAGAGCTGCAGGGCCGTCTGGGTTGAGAGAGCCATTTCCTCAGCTGTCATTGGGACTGGCTGTCCCTCTTCTCCAGGCTTCCTGGTACATGTCTCAGCCATTTCCATTTTTGTCCATATTGCTCCAGATTACACTGAGCTTCCCAGTAATGCTTCCCAGGCAGCTTTATTGTTTCTCTTTCTCTTGCCTTTTTGGAGCAGGCTGGCAATTCACGGGTGTGGATAGGCTAGCCCAGCGCTGGTCCTTTTTCTGAAGACCAAGGGGAACATCCTCTGAAGTATGTTGCAACTGATGATAGAAACTGATATGATGTGATTCATTAACCGTAGCTGGATTCCAAGAAACTCTTTATACAAATTCAGGCTAAGGCAGGCCAGTCCCAAAGCCTTGCAGGCGTGTACTGAAATGTGTACACAGTTACAGTGCCAGGGAGGAGAGCAGGGCTGAACTCTGCAGCAAGGAAGAAGGTACATCTCTAACATGCTGCAGACTCAAGACATGCAAACACTGATGCTAACGTGCAGCTTTTATTAATCTATTATGAATTTGGCTGCCAGCTGATGCAATGAAAATGCTGGGAACCTGAAAGGTGTGGGCTAGAGGAGGAAGTACAGAGTCACTTTGACATGCATATTCTCATCCTCTCCTGCTCCTTGTTTGTCTTGTTGCTGTGTGTTCTGGCACTGGGATGCATACCTCACTCTAGCTAACACGCCCCTGTTCGGTGAGCCATGTTTTGAAGGTAATGTGTAGGTGTCTGTTGAAACGTGGGGAGGGGTAAGTTGCATGTTAATAAATGACAGCTTATCTACACACACGCAAACTGAAACAATAATTTGCCTTACTTATTTCAGTGTAAGGCTGGGCACTATGGTAAAAAAAAATTAGTGCATGTTACTGCTGACTGTGTGGTATTGGTTACTAGGTACGTGCTGACTCACCTAGGTTCACCTCTAGTCCAGCAGCAGAAAAGGACCATCTGAAGATGAGAGAGTTGGAACAGACTTGTCAAAATAGTTCCTTGTAATTATTTTTGCATTGTTACTGAGGTAGCAGATTTTCTCTTGCGGTTTGGGTTAGAGAAGAGAATAAATATAAATTAAAGGAAGAAATGGCACCTAAACCCCTGAATTTTATTTTATAACACACAGAGAAACTATTCACGAGTTAATCAGTTGGTGTTCTGAAATTCTCACAGAATTTGCTAGAGGGAGCAATCTTACTCCGCAAAGCATTTGACTACAACATACTCTTCACTGCAAAGATTTACTTCCCCTTATAATCCACACAATTTTCTAGATGGAATTATAAAATAACCAGCTCCTTGATTTTACTCCTGTTACAGCTGCAGACACAACACGCCACAGAGAGAGGCTTCAGGGTTGTTTTATTCATTACTATACAACAGCATCTAGAAATTCCAGCCAGATTCAGAATTCAGTTTTGTAAATGCTTTAAGGGCATTCTGTGCCCTGAATTGTTTGCAGTATCTTAAACAAAAAAGGTGTAGGGAAAAAAGTTGAAATAAAAAAAAAGTTTTAAAAGTTGAAACTTAAAGAAGTGAATTGAGAGACTAAAGAGGATAGACCCCACTGTCATAGCTTTAATTCCAAGAATTACATGTCAGGTTTAAAAAAGGGTAAAAACACTTAAATATGAGTTTGGCGTTTAAGTTCTGCCTAATTTCAAAATTGTGACACTACAGAATCCCAGGTAGTGGCCTTGGAGGAGCCAAAACTCCTCAAGTATTGTGACAGCAAATACTCCTCAGTTTGTGACAGCAAAGCTCCTCAGGTACACACACAGTTCTGTCCATACTGGATGTCTGACAAAGGCTGAACAGAATCATAGACCTAAAGAAAGATTTAGATGGGAGGGGACCTTTGGAGGTCTCTAGTCCAACACCCTGTCCCAGCACAGTTAGCTCCAGAGCTAGATCAGGCTGCTTATGGCCTTGATCAGGGAATATATGAACAACTCCAAGGAGGAAGACCTCCCAGCCTCTCAGGACACCTGTTACAGTGCTGAACCACCCTTGTGAGAAGAAGTGTTTTTTTCTTTATGGCAAATCAGAATTTTCTTTGATGCAAATATTGTGACTGTCACTGTGCCCCTCTGAGAGGACTCTGGCTCTGTTGTCTCTGTAGTCCCCCAGTACCTAGCCGAAGTAATCAGTTAGATCCCCCTTTGGCCTCCTCTTTGCCAGGCTGAACAAACCTAACTCTCTCAACCTCTCCTTGTACATCATGTGCTCCTTTTGAGCTTGTCATCTCTTGTATGGGGGACTGCAACAGTGGACACAGTGTTCCATAAGTGGCTTCATATGTGCCAGATAAAGGGGAATAATCACTTCCCTTCACCTGCTGGCCACATTCTTGCTACTGCAGCCCAGTATGTGGTTGGTCTTCATTGCTTCTTCCTGGCTCATGTTCATCTTGCTGTCCACTGGAAGGCCAGGTTCTTCTCTGCAGATCTGCTCCCAACACAATTAGTCCCCAGACTGTACTGATGCATGGGGTAGTTTTGTCCCAAAATGACTATGCCATACACATAAAATATTATAGAAGAATATTTTGAAGGGTAGAATTCCTCTAAACCATGTCCTGGGAAAAATCTTAAGGTACTGTACTTAAATGTTTCTGCCAAGCTGGGTTAATGGAAAGCAGTTCCATTTTAGCAGTCAAAAATCTTGACTTTGCCTCTCTTTTCTACTTACATAAGCCTACAGATCTCTTTAATGATTTCAATGTAAGTGGCTAGGAATGAATGTAACAATAGTAATAAAAATAAATTGGGCCTGAATAATCTCAGTCCTATCCACTGCTGAACAGTGATTTCATCTGAGTCAGTAAGAAATAGTGGATTATCTGAACTGGTGAAAATTCCACACACAGTTCTACAGATGGGTTTAAAGGTTTTATATCTGTTTTGCTTTGCCTTTAAGTGTGAGTTTAGTTTAAACTTACTTAAAGACCCACAGATTTATTTTTATTTAAGAATAGCAATGCATTCCGTTAATTAAATCATTGCCATTTCCGGTACAAACCAGCCCAATGAATAATCAGCTCCTTTCAACTGCTTCAGTGAAAGGAGCAAGAGCCCTCTAGGAGAGTGTTACAACACTGCCTTCCTCTGAAGGTGCAATTCCTGTTGCTTGATTTACAGAAAAACTGCAAACCCCCTTTTCTTGGGAGGACTGGAACTGCCTGTCATTCATGCAGGGAGGGCAGAGGCAGCGGGAAAGAGGAAAGACCTCTACATCATATTGTATATAAGGAACTGGGTCCTGCAGAAGAGAATAGAGGATGATTATGAAATGCTGAAAGAAAACATTGGCTCTAGGGACACTCGCAGCCAGAGGGACCCCAGACTGGGCAAGAAACAGAATCTCAGCCCAGACTGAACCACGCACATCACCAAGAGGAAGAAGTCTCTATTTCCTTACCTTATCTTCTAACTCAGAGACGGTACGTTGTCACTGAAGTGATCACCTTCAAACAAAAGGAAGGGAAACCCCTGTTTCTTCCCCACTCTTTAGCTTTGTTGTGTTTAGTAGAATCCTCTTAAAGGCTCAGTACTTGGAGTGAGGGGAGCCCCAGCTGGTCCCCAGTGATTGAGTCCACAGTCTTGAGATCAGGTATCAACCCATTACTCCTGTTTTTTGTGGATCTACTACTTGCATACAGTATCAAGAAAGCTATAAAGCCAAACTGTTTAGAATAGCTGTTGGGGAGGTCCTGGAGCAGCAAAAGGTGGATGTGGGAGTTAGCCATGGCTTTATAACCACTGGGAACTGTGTCTAGAAGTAGTCCTTGTTGAGTTACCTGCTTTTACAGGATCACTGCTCCCTCTACATTCTCTGAAGAGCTCCTTCTTTGTCTTCACTGACTGTCCATTTTTTTTGTCTTGGAGCTTACGGTAAAATTTCTTGCTAATTTAGTCATTTTGCTGACTTATGCTCTGAAGCACAGAGATTTAATTCCTAGTTTTGCACCTGAGGTAATATAATTGTGGATGTTCTCATTATTCACCTGTGTCCCCAGATGTTTTGAATCCTGCTGAGATACTGGATCACAAAGAAACCTTGGAGCAGCAAGTTCCAGAGATTGCAGTGGCAAAAATAAAGGCAACGGCATGTAGGCTTATCAGATTCACCTCTTCAACTCCATTGGTTATTTTTTTCTGGAGCTTTTTTGAGATGTCTTCTTTCCAGGAAAATCCCTGTCTCCAAGAGTAATTTTTTCCATCAACTTCCCATTCCTTCTATTTGTTCTTGATGGCATTGGAATATTTCATGTAATTTTCCAGCTTCTTTCATACTTAAATATTGCTGGGTTTTTTATGTGAGCAGAAGTCTTCAAGGAATCTTTGCTTTTATTCCTGGTTTACAGTAAAGTGTGGAAAAGGTTGGAATTATTCCTTGTAGTAAACATTGCATTACATGATGAACATATGAGCAATGAGCACTGTTCACCTGTGACCAGTATATGAAATTTATTATTATACAGCTCTCTATGTCCTTATTTTTTCTAGATCTTTACAACTTAAATAGCTTTGCATCACTCCACATTCCTAGGAACTTTCCATTCTCCCTGTGACAAGCAAGATCTCATTCTCTCTAGGTCCAAGATATTAGCTTTGTATTTTCCTTAAAAAAATGTTATACTGAGTATGTTGCCATGGACAGCTTTGGTTTTGAGTTTGGAAGTTTGTTTACTTTAACTCTGATGCCATAGGGCTGAGCCAAGCATAAAGATGTAAGCAGCCGAAATGTCAGCACTAATTTTGTAATCCTCATGTCTAATCACTGACCCCTTCCATCTGAAACCCTGTTTCCATATGAACTTTGAGGCAGATCCATTGTGGGGAAGGGAGAAGCCAGACAGTGAACACCTCAAATTCCCATTAATTTGAGTCAGATTGTAGAGCAGAAGCTCCAGCTCACTGTCTGGTTGTCCTTGTACATCTCTGGCACAGATGTAGAGAACTGCTGTATTGGTGTGAATAGAGAATGAATGGGTCTGCCTGGGAGTGGAAGCACCAGAAGGAGCAGTAGCAGAATGTCTGCAAGACTTAGGTGTTGATGGTCATCAAGATCCCAACACATCCACCTGCAGCTTCTTAGGACACTCAGATCAAGAGGGAGAGTCCAATGATGACTCTCAAAAGCAGGACAGGACAGAGAGACAGTGTCAACTCCTAAAGGGTACATAACGCATGTTCAAAACCTGCACAGGGTCACCAGCCTAAGAACAACTCAGGAGAAGTGATGAAGACCCAACAGCTGACATTCCTCATCATCAATGTCATGGCAAAGAATCCCAGGCAGACCATGTGGGGACAAGAACCTTGGTGGTTGTGAGAATATGGGTCTGAGAGTGTGTTGAATGTGACTGAGTGAAATCAGTTTTGTTTTTAAATGAAATCACCTTCCTCCCCACATGATGAGCTTTACTACACTGGTTCTACAGTACTGCAACATTATTTCCTATATGGAATTGATTGCCAGGCATCAGGTCAAATTCAACTGTCTCCCTTCTGTTTCTCTCCCTGTAGATGCCATGTGAACGCTGCATGGAGAGGGACAATAAGAGCACTGATGCAACCATGGAGTTTCTCCTGCTTGGCTTCTCCGAGCTGCTCTGTCTGCGGGTCCTCCTCTTCATTATCTTTCTCATTGTCCACTTGGTCACGTTGTCAGGGAATGTGATGATCTTCATGGCAGTGGTTATGGAGCCTTCCCGTCCTCCCATGTTTTTCTTCCTCTGTCAGCTCTCTGTCATCGAGCTCTGCTATACCTTAGTCATTGTCCCTAAGGCACTCCTCAGCCTGCTAGTGGTGGATGGCAGCACCATTTCTTTCATAGGCTGTGCTGCACAGATGCACCTTTTTGTGGCACTCGGTGGGGCTGAATGCTTCCTCCTGGTAGCCATGTCGTACGACCGTTACGTTGCTATCTGTCAGCCACTTCACTATGTAGCTGTGATGAGTGAGGGGCTCTGCCTCAGGCTGGCTGTGGCATGCTGTCTGGGAGGTTTTGCTGTTGCCCTGGGGTTGACAGTAGCCGTTTTCCACTTACCTTTCTGTCAGTCGCATCGTATTAACCACTTTTTCTGTGATGTCCCTGCTGTGCTGCACCTGGCCTGTACACAGAGTTACCCTCCTGAGCTGCCCTTGCTGGCTGCCTGTGTGCTCCTCCTGCTGCTCCCCTTCCTCCTAATCCTGACTTCGTATGTTTGCATTGCTGCTGCTTTGTTACATGTGACCTCCTCCGTGGGAAGGGGCAAGGCCTTTTCCACCTGCATTTCACACTTGGCCATCACCTTACTACACTATGGATGTGCTACCTTCATGTATATCCGTCCCAAGTCCAGTTACTCACCAGCTCGAGACAAGATAGTGTCTCTGGTCTATACCAACATTACTCCATTACTGTATCCCCTCATTTATAGCCTGAGGAACAAGGAAATCAGAGGGGTCCTCAGGAAAATGTTGAGGAGGAAGAAAATAGCTCAGCTGAACTGGGATACTATCAGAGCTATGGTGTGTGTGTGTGGTAAATTTTAGTAGAACAAATGTGTGCTTGTTGGAAAACAGCCCCATAACCATGTTAGGACCAGGTTCTCCATAGACTTCACTATGGCAAATATCCAGGCAGAATGCAACGTGCATCAATTTATGACAAAATGACATCTCTGCTAAAAAAAAAAAAAAAAGGTCTTGAACATAACGCTATACCAAAAGGGATATGCTTTAATAACTTCTCAGGAAGAAGAGCTTTGATCAGTTTGTTGTCTCACTTCTGTTTGAGTTTGTCCTCTCACTTCTGTGTGAGTTTGTCGTCTCACACATACATACTCAGATTGATGGTCATCTCGGCACAATCAAAAGATCAACACAAAATTATTTAAAACCGCTGTATTGGTTTCATTATTTTTCTATCAAGATTAGAGTAGAAACTGGAAACTGGGAAGTCAATAAAAAGTTTTAGACTGGTAAGTTTTTCAGCACAAAAAATCTAAAGAGCATTATTGGAAAAGAAATGGAAATTAAGCTGTGGTTTTCTCCAAATTTAGCAGAAGGCTGCATTCCAGCATCCCATCACAAGTGGAAAGATCATTAGTGTAAACTCAACTTACTTTGAATTATTCCAGATAATGAAAATGAAAGTGCCATCGATTTGACAAGAGTATGACTTTCCTATGCCTGTTTTGCAGGAAGCAATCTTTCCTTTTATTGTTCCTATGGCAACATAAAGGCTAAGATACTGGTCTTATAATGTGAATTTTATCAGGAAAGATATATGTATGATAGGATGCCTGAGGAGTGTTGAAATCTATCATCGTAAGATTAATAATACCACTGCTACAGTTATTGTAATTTCTTTAGCAAAACCAGTGAGAGTTACAGCACATGCTGGACTGCAGCAGACATAAGAGTCTGAAAGGTGCAAAGCAGTGTTATTAGTGTGTTTCCTACATGTAGGCGGAACAGGATGATTCAGACAAATTAGGGAAGATCAGTTTTGGACAGGAAGAGGGGGAAAAGAAGCAACTTCATTATTTTATTTAATACTTCCCTCCCCCATGGCCCTTTAAAGCCCCAAACTGACCCTATGATTCAGAACCCACCTCTTACATATTAAATAGTTGAGAAAAAATTAAAATGCTTGCTTTTGTTTCTCTGTCTAATCCAAAGGAATTTCAGCACCTCAGCTGCCCTCAGCTCTCTCCCTTGGCAGATTGAGAGAGCAGAGTAATATTTGCTTTCTCTGGGCTACAATCATTAAAAATGATGGTAAGTGGATTTGACTAATGTAAAAAATTGGCACTGTAACTAAGGAAGCTAACTTGGAGCCATCTGACAAAAGAGAAATGTGGAATTTAAAACTCACCTTAAAAACTGTCTTCAAGTTGACAGTCTAGCTAGGCTAAAATATTAACACAGAATATTGCCTCTCATGTCAATGAATACCTAATTACTGCTGTGAGCAAAGGTTTAGCTGCATTATTTAAAATGATCAAAGTTGTAGTGAACATTTTAATCACCTGTCAGGTCTTCCAAAAATGAGAAGGGGAGGGTCCCAATAAAAGCACTTTACTTTCTAATAGAGAAATACTTTAGAAGTACATTAGAGAAGTACTTTGAATCAAACACTATTAAAGGATTTAAAGACAGTAAATAACTGTAATGAGCAAAGGACAAAACTGAAGCATCAATTCCAAATCCTGTCAAATCAAATCAAGCTTTGAAGTTAATGCTACTGCAAGCAGTGGGCTGGACTAGACACCTCCAGAGGGCCCTTCTGAGATTAGTAGGATTCTACAGCAGAGGTTTCTAGGAGGTATTGATATGCTCAAATACCTGGCAATAAAACTAAGGGAAAGAAAGACACTGAGATTCATAATACTGATCAGAACATTCGTAGAGGGGCCCCCATGTGTTTCTGACACCTGTGGGCATGGGATAGCAGAGCTATAACTATCATCTTCTGCTAGCTGTGAGAAGATAGCAGGGCTGTGTCCTGAACTAGAGGTGTTCCTCATGAACAACTGCTGACTGGGGGCACCTTGGCAGACCCGTCCTCACTGCAAGGATATGGATGATGCCTTTGGGAGGGATGACATGACTGAAACAGCAGCCAGGCTAGACTCCCAGCTCTTTAGTTCTGAAATACATGCGGGAAGCACAACAAGCAGTGGAGGCTTTCTGCAAAGACACTGTTTCCACCCAATGTCCTTGCAGATGGATGGAGTGAGGAGATATCCCAGAGCCCAAGATTATCCCCCATCCTATCCCCATCAGGATTCCCACACATATTCCTAGCACCCACGGCCCCTCTCCTATGTCCAGCTGTGTTGAGTGCAGGGCTTTGCTGTATACATCTGTAGAGAGGACTCAGGGATGAGAGTGGGAAGGGGAAGCTTATGATGTAAGAGCAGCAACAACATATATGAGATGTCAGAATCACGTCCTTTTTAAATGTTATCTTTCAATTGCCAGGAGCTGCCTGAAGTCCCTTTTCTACCACCTCCCTTTACAAGTGGCTGTTTCAGTCCTGTTGACCCAGTATGCTGTAACTTGTGAGCTGGAAAATGCCCAAGTGAGTAAGACAGCAATATCCCTGATGTAGGGCATAAGCACAGAAAAAAATATAAGAATTTCTAAGTCCTTTTCAGAACTTCACAGGCAACAGCAGGATCCAGCCAGGCAGTGCAGTTAGACAACTGCATATTCCACCTCCAATCAAAGACAGACAGGGCAAAGATCTTTCCATGGGCATCACAACTGTCTGGGTATGAGTTGGGGACCTGCATTCCACAAATGGTCCTGTCCTTTCTTGGAAGGAGAATGCCTACATCCCCAAATTTGCAGAGGTCTGAGATCTGGCAAACACAGGCGTCATGAGGTTTTCTGATGAAACCAGCTAAGACATCTCTAAGAATCCCTTCATGGTTTACACAGCCATAAAAACAGAGTATTCATCCTTGGAATTAATTTTGTCTAAGGCTGCCCCGAGCAAGGCAGTGGATGAGAACACAGATCTCATCAGTGGCTGAGCACCAGAGCTCAACCTCTAAGAGCTCAACCTGTAAGGCCTGTAAGATCTCATCAGAGCTGTCCATGTGCTCAAAAATGAAGAGGGTTTGGAGGATGATGGCAGAGACGTTGAGTAACATTCAGGGTACTCAAGGTCCAGTACCTTGAATGGTACTTACCATTCAAAGAGGTACCTTCACTCAAGGACCTTGAAATACTTCAAGGAGGTATCTTGAGTGCTACCTACCAGTACCACTGATACTGGTAGGGTACCAGTGAAATCTCCTTTTCAGTGTAGAGAAACCAGTGAAAGCTCCTTTTTTTTTTCACACTGTCATGTTTTGCTGGCAATCCAGGTAAGACATTTCCTAAAAATTTTTCCTATAAATAATCAATCTCCTAAAAGGATTAAATGCACTTGCATTAAAAATATTTCCTTACTTTCCTAGGAGTCTAAATACAAAAAGTTTACTACAGGGATGTGTTTCTGTTATGAGTTAGGGAAGTTGAAATTCTGATGGAAGCCCAATTTTAAGAACATGGAAGAAGTTCCAATGTATTCAACTCCCATTGACAAAAGCATGTTATCACAGCCTATCTATTTTGGCTTACATAGAAAGTGAGTCCACAAGCTGCTTTTCTTTTGGATTCTTTAAAAGCTTAGAAAACCAGCAGATAATCCTATATTTACCCACATAGCTTATTTTGTCCTTTGATCTGAAGCAGAAGGAAAGCATCAAGGTGAAATTAATACAGCTATTTACAACAATGGAGTTGTAGCCAGTGAAAATGGATGTGTGTATAGTATTAAACCTAGAAAGCGGACTTTAATATCATCAGGGTGAAAAGCTGTCAAAGATGGTGATTTGCTTTATTGAGAAAAGGCCCCTGTTTTCCATGTTTATTATTCAGCATGCGAAGGGCAATAGCCATATTGACTATGATAAAAACTAGAATTCTATAGGTGTTTCTCTTGCAGATATTTATAGTTAGAAGATTTACAGAAGAAGGGAGATGAGTCCTTCTGAGATTGTTTTGTGCCATTATATGAAATTACTTATCCAGCATATAAAATATGATAGGATCCTATATGATATAAAAAAATAAAGTCTACACCCCTATAAACAGGCTAATGGGGAACAAATATGCTTAAATATTCTACCCTTCCCCTCCAGAATAAAAAATTTATAGACTCTAAAAGCTTTCTATTTTTCAACTGGGTTGTTGTGCAGGCCTGAAGTCCCCTTTAATGGGACTGCCTCAGGAAGCAACCAGGAACGTGGGACAAGAAATAATCAGGAGACCAAAGTGGAGTTGAGGAATGAGGTGAAGCTCCATGCCAGCTGGTTGGTTTCAGAGTCAGTTTCACTTCACCCTGCAATCATCTCCACATCAAAAAGCTGACTGAAAGTGCTATTAATAATTCCAGCATTGTATCCCTAACCTAAAGCTCTTGGCTCTAAAGATCCTGCCATGCTCAGTTATCTTCTAGACAAGTCCAGGAAAAAGTGAGAATGGGAAGGTGAATACCCACCCAGTGTGTACCCCTGGCTTTACCTGCGTAAGTGCAAAGACATGAGACAGTCTGGTTTTACAAATTGGTATGTAAGGATATAAGACCATCTAGTTCTACAAATTGGTATGTAAAGCTGAGGGAAGACCAGATGGTTCAGCAGCATATGGCCTCTAGCCTAGTCACTGCTGCAAATCAGGTCTCCTAAATCTGTGTTGCATTTTATTGTGTTTTTGGTCTACAGTTGCTCTCAGCATTCATTTTAGTTTTCATGATTTGATTTAATTAAGAGTTCAAGTTTCAAAAATCAAGTGGGAAGCTGAACTGGGAATAGAGTTGACAGTGAGTTGGGAAGATGTTACCACAATCAATGCCCTCTTTCCACCTGCAAGACAGCAAGGTGTTTGTTTCAATTATCTTCTCTTGATGTCAACATTGAAACCACTCAGGATGAACATAGGTTGTTAACGCAGTGACCAGTGGCAACTATTTCATTTCTGCACACAGGACAGCAAGACTACAACAGCAAGATTAAGCTACAACAGCAAGAAATAAGGGCAAGCTTACTGTGTTTAGAGTGTGGAGGCAACTGTAATTTGTCAAGAAGAGGACCATAAAATAACTGCAGATTTGAAACAGACATAAAAGTTTTAAAAGTTCTATTAAAAACTAAGAAATTAAAAGATTGATTAACTCACACATTCAGCTGTCAGTGTAGAAAAAAGGATTTTAAAATCACACTATCAAAGTGACTAGCGATATGGCTGCTTACTGCATGTTATTAATGCTAATGATTTTTTTCAATGTTGGTGAGGTATTTTCACACTTAAGCATAATTAATCCAAGAGTGGGAAAGAACAGCTAGAAAATATGAACAAATTACAAATTACAGAGAGGTATGTACTTGTCATGCAGAGACTACTATTGCTATACTTTGAGCTGTGATTCAATTGCTAAAAATATTATAATCCTATTTTTCTACAACTTAGTTGAAGAAGTCATGAGCATCTAGAAATCAAATTTCTCTGCATCAAATTTTATGTTTATTGTACATATGCTGTTGTGTTAGTGATGCTCAAGGAGAAATTGAATTCAGCTTTTTTTTTTCTTCTTTTTTTCCCCGAGGTCAGTAATATAAGCAATAAAAAAGTGAAAACTTAATGCCACCAAGATAAATAAATATGTTCAAATGTGCCCAGGAAGCATGTGCTCTTGAAGAGGAATGGTAAGTGTAAAACTGCACTTTTTGGATTTATAAGTATATAAAGTTCTATAATATCTATTAAAAAGTAACTAACTCTTGTGACCCAGACTTCTACCACTTAAGGCAGTTTTATGAATGGGAACATGAATGCGATTGTATTATGGCTGGGTTTGCGTTGCTTCCCACTTGTCTATCCAAAATGTCGCATCTTAACATAAGTGAAGCCCTGTTTGGCTTAGATTTTTTTTCTTTTTGCAATAGGTCCCTCAGTCTCTCATGGCTTCACTGTTGACCAAAAGTGTTAACTTGGAGAGAAACAAAATCCCAGCCATCACCAGCCAAAACTGATTGCATCACCTTAAACTACGCGTGGTCCTGATGGGTGGGGTGGGCTGCTCTCTGCTCCTGCCACAGCACCTTCAGGCAGCCGGGAGCTCTCGGGCTCCACATCCACTGGACCACCAGGGGGAGCAGGACTGGGATATGAAGGCAAGATAATTTTCTCAGGTAATTCCTGGGAAAAGAAAGGTCCTCCTCCTCATTTTCAGGATGGTACAATAATTTACTCCTGTTTTGCAAGCCCGATAAGAGCATAGCAGACTATATGCAGGATAGCTTATGAAGAGACAAAAGCCAGAAAGCCTGCAGTTCAGCCAACAATGGAAATACGCTTCTGTGCCTAATTAAGTGTCCAGCCAGGGCACCAGTGGATAGAGAAACACCTATGAGTATGTTGCTGATGAACAAGTAAGTGGAGTTTTATGCAGGGATACTGGACTTCTAGTCCATGTTTAGTCCTTCCCACTGGTATGTTGTCTCCGTTAGGTGGAGAATACATATGGGAAGCTGCCCTCCTATTTTGATTGGAGCCCAAGTAAGGACCTGTCTACGTTCCTGGTGGCAAGAAGACATGATTGTTCATCTACTAGTGAAGAACAGAATCAGAAAAAGATTAAGGTGGGAAGGGACTACTGGAGGTCTTTAGCCCAAATACCTAGTACAAATACCTACTCACAGCAAGGTTAACACCAAAGCTGTGTCACGTTGCTCAGGGCCTTGTTCAGGCAAATCCTGTACATCTCCAAGGGTGTTCCTCTCTGGATATGTGAGGAAGAGTAAGGGAGTGTCCCCTGCTTCTACTGGGATGAGCAATAAAAATGAAAACCCAGATCTACACCCTGTCTCTATCAGCTCCATTTGTTCCCTTGCCCTTGTTAGTCTTCTCAGGGGAGAAAGATAACCAGCTTGAATACTTGTGCTGTCAAGTCTCCAAGTCCCTAAGCTAGGGGTGACCACTTTGTGATCAAGAGTCACTTGTGCTCCTTTGTAGGAGTTTAAAATAAAGTCTGAGTTTCTGAATTTAAAAAGTCCATGTATAAAACTAATTTAACAGCTTAAACCACTAGATGGTAGGATTCTATTATCTGCAGATAATAGAATCAGTTTTTTGAAATATTCTAAGATAATTGCTGGTGGAGTAGAGCCAGAAAACTTTCCAAGATAAAAAAGAAAACACTGGAATATTAAACTGTGGTTATGGAGGTGAGAATAAGAGAGAGAGAGCACGAATTCTCCTCAGGGAATGAAACATCAAAACAGAGCATCCCCTATGTTCTACAGAGCTGTCATAGATTTTTCTTAGAGTTGTAGAGATAGTGGATAAAAGGAGTGAATCAGAGGCCACAGAACAAGGGCAAGTTCCTCCTTTAGACTGAAGTGGGACTTGTTGCAGAATGTGATTGGGGCCCCTGGGAGCCCTATACATCTATGTTACTGTAACACCTTACTGAAAGCCAGTTCAAGATGCACAGATTCAATACCAAAGTGATGCTTTGATAGTTTGGGAAGTAATATCAAGTGAGGAACTCCAGAGATTGTTTCTAGGTTCAGTTTCATTCATCATCTAGATGAATAATTTAACAGCACAATGGTGAAACTCATAGCTCTTTCTAAAATGTGAGGAGCAGCAAACACAGTAAACAATTTATAAGAAACACACAGTAAACAATTTATAAGAAACATATGAAAGAGCTCTGTCTGAACTGCAGTTCAAAAGAAGCATGTCCCAACTCAGTCTTGGGAGTGCGCTTTGACTGTCCCAACAGTACATCAAGACAAGACCTAGTGCATACCATTCCTCCTCACTTCCCTCACCACAAGCCCACATATCTGTAGGAGGAAAGCCCAGGTGTGTTGTGTAGTGATATTTTCCAGTTAGATACCTAATCTCAGCGATTCATGAAACAGGATACTGGGAAATGGAAGGAAAAAATATGCTCTGCGATTCAGAAATACTCAAGAGGGACTCAAAACGCAGGATGAGATTCAACCCAAAGACATGCTAAGAGTGAGTTTAAAAGATGCAGTTATCTTCTTACCATCAAAAAGCATGCCAGAGATGGGAAGCTCACTGGGAAGCCACGACAGTGAAAAAGTTGTGGAGCTGTAAATCATAGAATAAGATTCTAAAGATAAAGATTTTTTGAAATTAAGTAATTTCAGATTTTTTTTTTTGCACTAGACACTCAGGGAATTAGTTTTGTCCAACAGTTTATAAAGACAAAATCCAACCTTGTGATGCACAAGCAAAAGGATCCTGTCAACGAATTAATCAGCAGAGTTGTATGAATAATTCACATGTAGTACTCCACTGTACTCCAGGGTACAGCCTCTATGTAGATTCCCTCTTTTTCCCTTTGGATCTGCATTTCGGTGGACACATTGGCAAAGCAATGCAGCAGAGTTTTTACAGATATCAGTAAAGTTCCAGGCATTTAGGGTTTCTACTTTTTTATGCTTCCACTTGTTTATAGATTTGGTGCAGATCTTGATCTTGCTGTAACATTAGATTGTATTTTGTTTGACTACCATTGTACGCATTCTGATCGGGAGCTACAGTAAGTGAACTTCAATCTACAAAATAACAAAGTGGTTCATACAATTTCTGATGACCATCATCTGGAATACCCCAATTTCTGCCCCCCATCAGGCAACACTAACAAGGGGGAGAAAATTAAAGTAAATCTTTTTTAGGCCCTCTTCTCCAATAAGCCCTAGTAAATCTGTTCCTGCCTATTCCAAATAGCTTATTCCAAATGTCCTGAGTATCTGCCCACTAATGAAACAGAGACAGAGCATCCCCAGGTTCTTCACCCCAGAGCTTTGGCACTTCTGAGATTCTACAGATGCAAACTCAGGTAGCCCTGAGGAACTGAATGTAAGGCTGCAGCACTGATTTTTTTTGCCTTAGGAAGGATATGAGCTCCTGAGCCTTACCCTCCAGTTGCAAATGGTTCTTTCCCATTTCATGTCTATGTAGGCCTCGCCTATGTTGTCCTGTCACAAAAGGCAAGTTAGCCGTGGGTCCATCTGCCCCACTGCTACATCATAGACTGAGGAAGGCACAATATTGTCCAAATGAAGACTGAAACAGATACACTGCACTAGTGCAAACTCAAGGTATAGGATGTAGACAAGGAAACCTTATACTGGTGCTGCAATGGGAATCATTCAAATATGGGGGAAAGGTGGGCATAAAAATCTGAGACTTAGCACTGCAGACTGAGAAAGAGCACTTTAGACAGGATTAAACTGGAATAAATTTAAGATATAACTACTCTGAATGACATTAACATTTGAATTATTTGTACTGATATTTTACTTCATGTGCTGTGTAAAATTTAAAGCTTAGTATTTTAACGATTTGTTCTCAAATTTCTCTTGCCTGTGTTAAACTTCTTGGGATAGATTTTGGTTTTCCAAGATGTATGGTTAGAGAATCACAGAACTCACTGAAAGATTTAGATGCAAGAGACCTCAGGAGGTCTGTAGTCCCAACCCCTGCTCACAGCAGGGCTGGTTGCAGATAAGTTGCTTACGGCTGTGTGTCCTGGTGAATCTGGAACATCTCCAAGGGTGAAGATCCCCCAGCTTCTCTAGACAACCTGACAAAGTCCTTTCTTTGGCCCTCCTTGGGGAGGAGGAGGAACAAAGCAGGAGGAATAATGCCATCTGTATTTTACGGGGAGGGGTGTAATAGCTGTGTATGAGTGGGAGTAACATCCTTGATGAATGGCAGGAGAGATACAACAAAAGCAAGTTATTGCATATTTATGTCCCTCAGGAAGGAAACTAAAAGTCCCATGACGTCTTCCTACATGGAGAGAGAATCCTTCTGGCTCAGTTCCTCTCCCATGATTTTTTTATTGAAAAGCAGGCACCTTCCACCAATGCTAGGGAGCTTACTAAAAGAAAAACAGTAATTCTGCCAGGCAAAGTGGCATGGCTATTGCTCTGTGACATGCTGTCACAGCCTGGGGAACAAAATGGGCCGCTGCCACCGTGTGCAGATGGATTTCTTAAACATCTACTGCAAGGATGGCTCTGGTTTTAGCCACATTATCACAGAGAGAAGTGGACCGAGCAGCCTCTAACGCAGTGTCTCGCCTCTTTCCATCTCTAAGAGAAAGCCAGGTCACAAGCGCGCCTCGGGCGGGGCCGGGGGCAGGGGCGGCGGCCAGCCCTGGCCAGGCGCCCCGCCGAGCGTCCCCGGGGCAGAGCCCGGAGAGCCGCCCGGGGACGGCGGCGGCAGCGGCGGAGCAAGAGCGGGGATGGCGGCGAGGGCTGCCCAGGAGGTGGCAATCGGGAGCCTCTGACAGGACTGGAGCAAAGGTGGAAGGAGGATCCCAGAAAAAGGTGGCTGCCTTTAAGGTGGGTTTATTTGCCTGCCAGATGGGAAGTCTGACCAGCCCCTTTAAAACAGGTAAAGGCAGTAAGGCTTCTCCACCCACTCGCCTTGATCTTTCATCATAACTGTGGGCCAGGCAGGGAGGTTGTGCAATGTGTGCGCTCCAGTCAGGAACCTGCGGGAGAGGTTCATGCACTGCAAGCAGCAGCCAAGGCTCAGAGGCCTGAGCCGGGAGAGAGGCAGGGGCTGGGAGCCAGCCCCCCTCTCCAGCCAGCATGGAGCTAAGGATCTGGAGCAACGGGATCAGGCTCTCCCTCCGGCTCCTTCTCTTCTGGGCTCTCCTTCCTCCCGAGGTGCCTGGGAAAGAAGGTAAGCGTGGGACCTGCTGGTCCCTCTGCCTGGAGGGTTGGGCTTGGGCAGGCAGGCAGATAGAGACCTCTCCAAGGGGCAGGGAACAGGGCCTGGCCAACACGCGTGGGGCCCCAGGGACACCACAGCACACCCGGAGGGACTGGAGAGGGACTGGGGTGTTTGGGGAGGGCAAGTGGGTGTGGGAGGACGAGGGCCACGGTCAAACCCCGTTCAGCTCTTGGTGGCTCAGTGTACTGAGCCCAAGTATGTTCCCCCTCTTCCTCTCCACCCCCTCCCAGCTGAAGCACAAATGCCTAGGCATATCCAGTGATCCAAGAGAATTCTGCCTCTGTTTGCTTTAAACACAAGCGTTGCAGATAACAAGTTTAAACACAAACTCAGAAGGCTTCTCCCCCCCTTGCCAACACCCCCGCAGGTTCCTCAGGAAGCCCTCTTGGGAGTTAACCCTTGTGAGCAAGAGGACAGTCATTTTTTGGGAGGCTTGGGAGGTGAGACAGTCTCTTTCACCTGCCCCAGTGTTGGGAGGTAGAGCTGGGCTTTACAATTTCTTCTTCCACCTCTTCTTTTAAGACTCCCTTGCTTCCCTTCTCTGTTCAACTTAGTCCATTTTATTAGATGTAGTGATCTTTCTTCCATCTTGGCAGTTGCACAGTGGTTATGAAACATCTGGGGAATGGGAATTTTAATAGAGAGGTGAGGAAGAGTAAATCTCTGTTCTGTTCCCTACCTCCTCCTGCAGTTAATTCCTGCCAGAGATTTCTAGTCTCTGTTTTGCACAGCAAGAGGTGTTGGGGCTTTTCCATCCCAAGGACAGTCCTCTCCTTTGCTGCTCCAGGCTCTCGATCGAGAGGACTTAGTCATAACTGGCAGTTCAGCCATGGGCTCATCTCAGACTCTGCAAGTGCTGAGCGCTCTTTTAAAGCATTCTTGACAAGCATGTTTCTATTAATGATCCAGCTACATGGATGCAGCTAGCAGACATTGTGGATAAGGCCAGCCTAGGTGAGAAGTAATATAAGGTAGCACCACGCAGGCTCTGGTTTCCGTAAGTGTGTGACCAGTAGTTGGCAGTAACACTCGGGGACTTCCGTGCCAGCTTCTCCCCTATCTGAACCATCTCATTTGGGCTGTGTCTGTGATCCACTCTTCCTTAACGTGTCTATCTGGGAACAGCTCATTTCCCTGGCGTCCTCTCTTATCTGAAGTCTTTCTTCTTTTGCGGGAGACCTCCTCCCATGTGGGTGGACAGCCATGTGAGATTCCTAGCAGTGAGGCTGCGGACGAAAGAGCTAGTAGCCCCAGAGTATTTGTATTCCCTGTGCTCTTGTAGTCTTGCTGACTCATTCTTCCTTTCCTTGGAGAATCCCTGTTGTGGGTTTCACTTTGAGAGGTACTTTTTGAGAATGGACTTCACCCCCTCCAGTGGGCACTCAGCTGCTGAAGGAGCTGCTGCTGGCAGTGCAGTGTCACGGCACACGGGCTGTGCCAGTTTCCCTTCCCAGCTGCTTCTGAGTTCGTTCCTTTCCCTTGCTCTGCTAGAACTTGCCATGCAGCCCCTCTCACTTCCACATCACTGCTTCAGGCCTGAAGTGCGTGGGATAGATATTATCTGGGTGATGGTTCTGGAAGGACAGGCTACCTCACCCTGAGAGGTTTTGGAGACAACAACACAAGAATAGTATCTCAAATAGAGAGACTGAGAGCAGAAGGGAAGTGAGTGGGGAGCCTTGTCTGGACAGGGAGTCTGTGGCTAGGAAGGTTTTGCCATATGACCATGCTGTGAACGCTGCGAACTTGCAAAACCTGGATTCCTGCTTTTCCCTCCTCCCAATCCTGAAAGGGTGTTTCAGAGGTGAGAACACCAGTGCAATCCCTCTTATCTCTTATTCTGGGCCCACAGCCTGCTTCCTCATTCCACAGGACTCTTGCTGATCTGCACTTTACACTCTATTACTTGTAGTTGGCAGGCAGTATTTGTAAAGCAGTCAGATGAGGGGGGGGAAATCTGGTTATTTAAATGCCATTTAAATATTTCCCCTCTCCTACCTTTCAGCCCCAAATTCTTTTCTAAGATATTTAGAAATGACCCCTCTGAATACACCCACAGGAATCTAAAGGGGAATCCAAGGAATTTTTCCTGTTTCCTGTGTTCCCAAGCTGGGGCTGCGATAGGTGCACCGAAACCAGTAGTCTGTTCTGGCAGCACCGGTGGACCCAAAGGCAGGCATGAAGCTGCACATCCAGCAGTACAACTTATTCTAACTCCTCTCCCTTCTCCCTGTTTGCCTATGAAGTGATACATTTTTAATTTCTCTTTGAATCAAGACTCGAGGGCAAACTCTGATCACATTTTCAGATTTCTTCGAGGGCTAACAATGAACATAGTGCTGAATTTCTCCTTTGTCATATGACTCCAGGAGCCAAGGCTTAACAACACAGCCATGCAGTGCAATTCTGCAAGAGGTGTCAATGCTATGCCTGGGAGCTGTTATTCTCTTACTGTCATGGCTAAAACAGTCATGGGGGGGAGAGAGTAAAACGATTTCTAGGCCACCATCAGATGGTGGAACAGCCTGGGTCAGAAGTAGAGGGCTCAGAGGGCTGAGCAACTGATGGATCTCATGGCTTTTGGGTACTGTAATGGTGGAAAGTCCCTTCTACAACTTCACACTGCCTCTGTACTTTCCCACAGTGTTTCAAGCACTGAATAGTACCTCTAGGCAACACTGATTGATCTTTTGTGTTGGTAATTTATTTGATCGCCTGCCTCTTCATCCATTTTGTCTGTTGCCTTCCTGTTCCAAGGAAAGATGTGTTCAGCTGCTAATGCTGCGTTCCCATGTCAATAGGCTTCAACCTCCTGCTCCCCTTTTGGGGCAGCTTTAGGAAGCAGAAAAATTTGTCAGGGTTGCATTTTTTGGATGTATGTGGGTATTACTTGAGAGGAGGGTGGAAGGGGAGGGGGGTCTTATGTATGAGGAAAATCTTTTAACTCCTGACTAGCTGCACTGTCTTGTATCTTCCCATCCTTCCCTTAGCTGTGCTTTTTGAAGGTAAAAGGTCACAAAGCATGTGGGGCTGAGAGGGGAAGTGCAGGCTTTGCCTTCTGTGACAAAAGGAGGATGAAGCCAGTCCAAGGGCCATACGAGTTGGGTTACTGATTTTTTTTCCCCCCTTCTTCTGGTGTTCAGTGGATCTACTCAACACAAGCGCTGCGCAGGGTGAACTGGGCTGGCTTCCAGACCCTCCAGAAGTCGGGGTGAGTATACACATTCAATGAAGGGGAGCCACTGGGAGTACCAAATGATGGAAAAGCATAATTCGAGTTGAAATGTCACTCTGCCTCCCAAATCAGGCTTCTGCAGCTCCACCCTCTCCTGGACATTATATGCTTTGTAAGTCTCTCTCCGTTGCAGCCCCTTCACCTCTGCAGCCTTACGCACTAGCCAGCTGTTTGAGGACTGATGCCTCATTGACTTCCAGTAGCTCTTCTGATGCCTCTTGACTTCCAGTAGCTCTCAGTGATTAAACACGTCCTTGAAAAATATCGTTTCCATGAAGTAATAAAACTTAATGGAGAAAAAGGGAAAAACCAAGTCATCACCCAGGTTTTCATCCTAACATGTTGCAAATGCATCTTCTGTCTCCTTTTCCAGGCAAATAGCCATGGCAGAAGTATTTCTGTCTCCAAGTGTCTTAAGAGTTTATAATCTTTGTCTGTTTAAGGTTGTTATTTTTTTCTCTTGCGTACTAAACTGAGTGATTCAGTTACAAATTTTTTAAATCAGCAGCTGACTGAAGAAATAACTGTTAACTCATGGGGCAGCAATCTCGCCTACTGGGTGGGCTGAAAGGTCCTAGGACTTTACACCCAGCCCTAAGGCTGTGTTTGGCCCACACAGCTAATAATGAGAGAGGCGTTTCCCTTTGTGACTGTAAAATTGAGTTGATAGGAGTAGATTTTGAAGCACTTCCGAAACCACTGCAAAATTGGACCCAAAAAGACAGCTGAGCTCTCAGCTGTTTTTGTACAAGTACAGCTATTTTGCATCAAGTATAGTTGAGCAGTCCCTCTAGCGTCACAACCTACGTTACTGAAGATGGTTTCCTTTGTAACAGCAGGACTGTGGGAGTGGTGGGAGGAAGGCACAAAGAAAAGGGAATTCAGGGACTATGCTGCAGTAGTTAGAAGGACATATGTTAATACATAGTTCCAGTTCATCATCCATGCTCTTACCTTTCTAGCAAGCCCCAAGCTCCTCTATGGAGAAAGAGTCTTTACGCTTGCTGCTTATAAAGTAGGCCTGGGTTCAGCCTGTTCCTAACTCATTTTCATAACTTTCCTCTGTAGTGCGCTGTGGCTGGTTTAAATTCACCCTAGCCTCCTCCTGCTCCTGGTGGTAGTCTTTCTGGGTGAACTGGAGCCAGACAGTGAGGTTCTCCTGTACTGGCATAACTGCATTTGTTTCATTAGTACAGCTGTTTTGGTTATTATTATTGTTATTATTATTATTATAACCTACTCAAAACAGGTGCCCTAGTGAGACACACGTATAGATCATGTTTTGCCCATTGTTCCCTTTGTTGTCCCCATCAACTGTCTGTCTGGTAATTTTAATGCAATACTAGGCTCCAGGCATGTTCAGGATGAAGTCCACCTCTTGAAGAGATTGGAAAAAAACACTGAAAAGTGCATTCTAAAAATAATCTGATAAAAAGAATACAAAACCTTTGTTACAGAACATCAGATTTTTGCACAGTAGGTTCACAGCAGTGCTAGGAGTTGGCATACCCTTCTGCTTGTGCTACATTTGCTTTTTAAAATACGTGTATTTAAAATATAGTAGTTGTAACTGGGAATTGTAGAAGATGCTGGAAAACATGGCCTGAGAGCAATCTAAACTAATACATCAGGTTACTGATGACTGATAAACTAACAGAGGATGAAGAATAGATTTATTGACTTCTGATGAGCAACTCTTTTGCAGGGATTTGTCTAATTACATCATTTCCCAATAACTGTTAGGTGTAAGGCTGACAAATTGCCACAAGCAAAAAGGGAACAATGGGCGATTCTCTTGGAATCAGAACTTTGAACAACTGTTTCTGAAACCATTCTTCCAAAATGAAGAAGTAAATATGTTCGAAAGAGAACTGAGATTAATTCAGAACATTTTTTCACACAAAAGAGCTAAGATTAATACTGAGTAGCCTGACTAGCTTTATTAGTAACAGGCTGGAAACATCTGAGCTGTATTGCATACAGAGTTGAAGGGTATATTTCATGTAACGCTGCTACTTGTATCTAACCTCAGATGCCAGAGATCTCCCATCTGTGAGCTGGATTTGTGTCAATATGCTTATCACACAGAGGAGGAATTTGCTGTGAGGAATTTTCATGCTTTATATGGACAAGGTCTCCGAGGCATAGCTCAGAAGAGGTTGGATGATCTGTGGAGTCAGAATTACACCTTTGTTTTCTCCTCACTTTTAGCCACTGACAATGGATGAGGTGGCTTGCCATGTGTGTTTCTTTCATTGTCAGACTTGGTCTGTAGCCAGTATAGAAAATGCTTCTGTTAACACATGCTCAGCCTAAGAACACCGAGCTGTATACAAGGCAGTTTTGGACAGCATGGGTCATTTTTCTGGACGTGTAGAGTACATTACATTAACTGGCAGTGAAATCTTGCCTAAGCTTAAAGGTAGTCTTTAAGTGAAAGTGTCTGTACTTTTAAGTAAAGTGTCTGTAGAAGTTTGTTTGCTAAAAGGTTTGTGCTAGTTTGCTTTGTAATAGCTGTTTAGAAAGGGTTTCATTTATTTTAGGTAACAAATTCAGTTACTGGGCATAGCAGCACTGCTTCTTGGCAGCTTGTAAAATAAAAATATAAAAAGTTATTTATCTCTGTTTTGCTTTCAAGTATAATTGCATCAGCTTTGAACAGATGGTGATGAGGAGGCATGTTACCCTCTTGCATTTTGATTTTAATAGACAAGGACCTGAGCAACCCGACCTGGCTTTCAAGTTAGCCTTGCTGTAAGTTGAGACCCAAAGGTCCCTTTCCACCTAAATCTTTTTGTGTTTATGTGATAGTTTTGCATTGTTTATTTGTTAGCATTCTAAGCTTGCGTTTTTAGCCCAGGCACAAAAGGCCCTCCCAGTTCTACCTGATTTAATGTTTTGAGCTCTTGTAATACCTATTCCTATGGATTTTCTGTATCAGTTTATGTAGGCCTATGATACAACGTATTGGGCAATCCAATACTTGTCTTTAGTTGCTATGATTATTTCACCCCCAGCTTGTGGGCCTATCTTGAAGTTTTCCTTTTGTCTGCTATTTCCAAATTATTTTTTGTGTGTGTGAATAGTATTTGCATAATCCATACTTTTGCATACTTTCATGAGTATATGTGACTACTTAAGTTCCTAGCCATTTATACTGTAGGATGCTGCATACTGGGCCTCTCAATATGACTGTCTGTCTCTATGCTGTTGAATCGATTGTAAATTAAACACACTTTATTATTTTTTAGCTGGTATATTTTCTTGGGAGGCATGCTTTCACCAGTTTTACAGCTGTCTGCTTGTAAAAGAGTAACTTTGTTTTGAAATTGGATATCTGTTATTTCAGAAATCACATGAACTGTGCTGCTGCCACTAATTGCCAAATTGTATCATACTTACTACAGCTCAGTTCTCAACTGGTAGGTGGTTTATGGAGCTTATTTCTCCCAAATGATATGCCTGCATTGATCATAGTATTATTAAAGTTTTCAGATTATTTTCTTAGTTTCCTTTCTAGGCTGCCATTGTTCTCGGTCTGCTATGTATGGTGAGGTGGAGGACATAATTTTTTTCTGCCCATTCCATACTCTTGCTTGCTTCCACACGTACTTCAAAGTGTTGCTATTGGTTTCAAACTTTCTCCCAGGTCTCCCAGTGTGCATGGCACCTGATCTGCTCAACTTTTCCAAAGTCTACCTTCACACAGGACTAAGGATGTGCATTTAATCCCAGTGACCTAATGTATCCCAGAGGCTGTTCATAAATAGCCACTAACTGCAACTCTTGTGGCTCCAAAAACACTTGAAAAACTTTGGAAATTATGTAATTCTTGTGCAGTTCTGCAGCCCATGTTTCACAGGAGGTCTGATTATGAACATAGCAGCTGCCAAAGCTATGTGAATGCAATATGAGTAAGCCAGTGCTCAGAATTTTTTTTTTGACGCTGTTATTTTCCTATTAAATCCCAGGCATAGTACAAATTCTACACTGCTCAATTATTTTCTTTAGGTAATAGACTAGATCAAGTGCCTGTGATCTGTCAGCAACTTTTATATCACTGACCACACGATAATGTTTACATGCCTTCAGGTTCCAGCAAGGCAAGGCAGTGTTCCACCGGACTAAGAGGTCCCAGATGATAATAACAGCTGATGGCTGGTTTCTGTTTCCACCACTTCTGCTCAGACAGATAGGCCTGATCATGAAGGAAATAGTGTTGTGGGCCACGCAGCCCTCAACCTGCAAGTTATTCCAGCACAGCACTCCTATTTCATTAAACCAGGGCAGTTCACTTTTAATCAGACTTCTTGGTATCTTACTTAGATAGTCTGACTTGGAATGAGTCTCAACCAGCCAGCTTTTTGTAGCATCTGAAGATGGTATGAAAAATAACCATCAGAAATGCTATTGTGTGCATCTCTTCCCACAACTGTTGACAATGCATGTTCTTTAAGATCTAACTCAAAGGGATATCATCACCTCTGAACCTGGAATTGAGTAGCAGTATATATACCTCAGCCTGCTCTCAGTTTAAGTATCAGGCATAGGGGATTAGCTCTTCCAAGGGAACAGGATCTGTATAGAAGTAAGGGACAAATGCCTAGTAAAGTCCACAACTAACCGGAAATGGGAACAGCTCTGACTTCAGGGTCATATTCTGACATGCCCTGCTGCTGTTGATATGCGAACTCGTGAAGATATTTGTTGATGGTATTCTGTTAAGTGAAAACTAGTTATTTTGTGTGGATTTGGGAGAGAAGGAAAAAAATGTTATGCATTTCCAGATATACTTTACTTAGAGGTGTGAGAGGGGGGAGTAAAAAACGCGAGATGAGACAAGTAAAGTGTAAATTAATAACTGTACCATAGGCCAGATTGCATCAGCCACCAACCTAGGATGAATTCACTGCCACAGACCCAAGCAGCAATCTCAGCTAGTGCACTCAGTGTTGTGACCTGAAGGGCAGAAAAGACCACGTTCTGAGCCAAAGTGAAGATGCTGTACAACCATGACATGCATCACCATGGCTGCTCAGGGATTACAGTGATGACAGCACTGTTGCCTAGCAGCTTCAGGAAGCTGATTCACCCTTTTATAGCAGTTGAATGAGAGTGGACAAGGTTCACTGAACTTCGTCAACACAAAAGCACATGTCAGCTGGAGCTTTGAGATGAGTCTGCCTATAGCAAGGTCCTCCAAGAAGACTAACAGGCTATTTAAAGTAAAACACACAACAACTTCTGTTATAATACAAAGCAAAATACTGGTGAGTTTGCAGGCAGGAAGGTTAGAAAGGAAAAGCTTTACATCTTTTGTTGCCTGCTGTGTCCTTGCTGGATGGACCCATGCTTTGAAATGTGATTCATACCATCTCAGAGGCAGAGTTGCAGAAAAATGTGCCTGTTCCTTCTGATTTCTTGGAATGTTATTTCTATTGCTTCTAAGGCCTAGTTCCTGGAAGCCTGCCAGCTCCTCACTGTGACTTTCATGCTGCCATCTCCTGCAGCTTCTTTTCTCCAGGCAGGTTTGATCATCTCAAAGAAGAGGCACAATTACCCTGTCCCTGTGTGGGATTCCACCTGATCTGTTGCTCATCTTTAAAAGGAACCTATGCAAACAGAGCCAATATTGCCCGTTGCCATCAGACTCTTTTCCCAGGTTCTCTGTAAATACTGGAAGTATGCTTGACACACCATACAAAACCATAACTCACACCATACAAAGCCCTTTGCCTTGAAAAAAAAAATCACTTCCATTTACAGTGGATCCTATTAAATGTACAATGTACTGCAAAAATAACGAGCTAATATTTGCTTTATTGGTAATATGACTTTAGCCATGAACTCTGAACTCTTAAGATGTACCATCTGATTTTTCACTCCTGTCCTTTTTGTAGTTATTGATATTGTTAGTGGGTGTTAGCAAAATACATATGTATGAAACAAGTGTTCTAAAATACCTAGGTGAAATGTTGGACTAGAGTATCATTATCCCTCACCTAGTAGCATCTGTTGTGACTAGAACTGTTTTCGTGCAAGACCTTAATGTGGCCAGACAGTTCAGAGAACGAGCAGACAGCAGAACCTGGGTTTGATAAACAGGTTCTGTAATCAATACGCTGGAGCTCTGTGCTCACATGAGCCCCTTATCTTCCCATAAGAACCTGAGTACAAGTTAAATTGGAAGGAGATGGGTGGGATGGAGACCTGTGTGCTAGTGCCCTAAAGGACAAGTAATTACATAATGCAGTTGCTCCTCCCTGCAAATAATCAATGGATCATTGTGGGGAAAAAATATATCATCCCACCCAGAAAGATACTGTAGACAAGTAAACATCACTTCTGTGTTCAGTTGTGTCAAAGACTCCATGATGATGTGATGAAATAAAACTTTCCTGACCATTGCCAAAGATCAAAGAAATAAAAGCAGCCTCTTTGCTGTTCTCAGATCTGAAGTTATAGGACTCATGAAGCTAAGTGTCTAGATGTCACCACACTTCTTTCATCATCATCTAAATTGTCTTCCACAGCAGCAAAAGAACTTGCAAGAGTACTGAGAAACTTTCAGTGAAGGGTCACAGAGACTTCATTCTGGAATATTGTCAGAACACCACTGTGGTGCTGCTATTTTTGACGGGCTGGTCTAGCTTTACCTACTGACAGATTTTTGTCAGATGTATTTTAGCCGAAGAGAAGCTCTTCATCATATCATGGCAGGTATCAGCAAGATGTCTCTATTGTCAGTGTCTTTCCTCTGAGGCACTATGCTAAGAATGTAGTGCAGCCGAACCTGTAATGTACAACTGCCTTCAACTCTGAATCTATTCCAGGAAGGATTTTTGGTCACAGTAGCATGCAAATGCTACTATACAAAAGTCAAAGAGACTCCATAGGCAAAAGTGCTGCCAGGGGAAGGAGATAGAAATCATTCAGTGGTGCGTGTTCTGCTAGGTGGTGTCAGGCTTGGGACACCAGTGATGTATTGTTGCTGAAAAGGATTGCTGTTTTGGGGCCCTGTGATTTTTCTTCAGGAAGAGATTTCATGGATGAAAATAGCACTCTGAATTCTGTGGCAAATTCAGTGGGAAAGACATTCACTTGCTAAGCACAGGTACACTGTAGCTGGCTGTACTAACTCAGCCGGTCTCTTCATCTTAGTCCAGCTCTCTAACCCAAAGTTAAACAAGTTACTGGTTTTCAGTATGCGAACTCCTATCTTTTCCAGTGGAGATACGCATCTTAGTTTAGTAACTTGAAGCCTATTGGCAAGATGCTTGCCTTGTTGTTGCCTTCTGTAAGTCTCTTAAAAGTATCACTGTGCCTTTCCCCAGGGGTCTGCAGGCCACAGATTGGAAGCCACTATGCTAAGATAATGTGAAGGCAAATGAAATATAGGTCACAGCAGGCAGGCTCTTATCTGAAAGGAGACAGGGCAAGTCCCTGGCAAGCTGGAGATGGAGACAGCATTATGGTTGTGAGCCACAAGCTCTTTTGACTCCAGTCTGAGCCTAAGGATTTGCCATACTGTCACAGTCTGCTGCCTCTGTCACTGGTAGCCTACTTCTTTATTAGCAAGAATGAAATTTGTATTTGTCATCATAAAAAGTTTGTTGGGTTTTTTTCTTACACATAAAAAAGACTAAAAGAAAAAGAGACCACTTTATTAATGCCTGCAGAACCTGAGAAGGTTCTCAGCTCCAAGAAGACATACGAACTGCCTCAGTTTGTTTCCATCTTATACCTTATGGCAGATCCTAGGAAGAGTAGCCCACAGATGGATGGAGGAATCAAAGGTTGTCCTAGATAGGCTCCTTGACACAGACCTAACCTAGAGGGGGCTCATTCATAGAAAAAGCAGAGTAAGCCTTCCTTAGGCTTCAGAGCTTCAAACTGTATAATCAATTTAGAGTCGATCAAGACAGATATTAAAAGACATGTACCTTATCTTATCTTTGGATCTTTACTCACAAGGCAGACCAAAATGATACTGTTTATTACAAATATCTACTGGTGCCCTTCCAAATTGTCATTCAAGTCATTCTGAATGACCTTCATTCAGGTGGAGACAGCTCGTCTCCACCACTGCTTTCTTTATATTGAGTCCAACCTAGCAATTGGAGGAAGGTTGCCTTCCTTTTTCCTAAACTTGCAGTGCTCTGAGGTTATTGAGATAGTACTTTTGCTTTGAGGTTTTCATTCACTTAACACTAATTGCTGTGCTGGAATTGTTTTGCTCTGTATTATACCACCAGACCAAGACTTTCAGGAACAAATCTCCGGAACTAAGTGCCTGTGTTAGTATATGGGTTCCTGCGAAGTGCAGAACACCTTTTTGTTCTCAAACCCGATGGCTACATCCTTAGACTTTTTAGAAAGTCAAGCTACTAATTTATGGCCCTCTCCTGAATGCATTGGCTTTTGTTTTCTTAGCAATTTTTTAAGAATTCTAAAAGGTTTTAAAAGTTTAAAGACTAGTTTAAAGACAGTTTAAACTTAAAAAAGAATTTAAATTTACAAAAGTTTAAAAGGAGTTTTTTTCCAACCTAAGTCTTTCTATGATTCTGAATCTCATGAGAAAGTTTTATGTAGCATTATAAAATCACAGTTCACTCACTGCTAAAATGAGGAAGCCTGACTCCCACTGACCCCCACTTCTCCTAGAAGAATGTTTCCCATCCTGTGGCCAAACTGATGACTGGAGTAAGGATACAGTTCTGGAATGAAATGGGTAGAAAGTTATAATATGAAAGGAGGTGGATTCAATGTAATTGGCAGACAAACTGGAGACCCAAGTAATTCATATTGATTGAGCCAGACTTTACCACACACATTCATTAAGAACATTACATTAAAAATCTGAGGCATACATTTTGATTTTGCAGCAGATTCTTTGAGAATGTGAGACAGTTGTCTAGCAACTTCTGGACTCATCACCCTTTCATTAAGTGTTCTGTGTAACAGTTTTTCTCTACTACTTTGAATTTAAAAGCTTCACTGAATAATGAAAAGAAGTCACAAGCATTTTTAACAATAGTTCTGTATTGTTAGCATAAATAATATCCTCATTTTACTTCCTTTACCCATCAGCAGTAGAGTCTAGAAAAACCAAGTCTGGCTTCCTTGTTATTTCTTTGCATCACTCTGCATATGAAACTGCAATAGTCAGTGCTAAGCATCTTTGCCCTGAAGAGCTCAGTCTGGAAGAAGCTGGGCTGAGATGAGCTAAGAAATATAGGAGTTAGCAGTTGGATTTTTTCCAGCAGTAGAGTTTAAAGGAGATTTTTCTGCTAGAGTTATCACTATTAAAAATGAAATTTTGGTCCTGTATCACTTAAGTTTTGAAAACGGTATATTCAGGACATGCATCACACCACCTCATGTCTTTTGGTGAGACATGTCTGTGGCATTGCCTTAGGATAAACTGCTAATGGAAACTTGTCCAACTCTCAGCCTTCAAATGCAATTATGCATTTCCCATCAGCTTGGTGGAGACAGATACCCATGGAAAAATGCTTTTAAAAGCCAGTCCTAACATTGGCAGTTTCTTATGAAGCTACTTTGCTCTTATTCGCCTTTCTAACTTCTTTTCTTCTATTTCAATATACTTCAGGATGTGTTGTAAATTCAGTTCTGTAGCATTTTCCAGAAGTTTTTCAATGAAATAGTGCAAGGGTTGATGAAGTGATTGCCCCTTCTGGTTGATCAATTGAGACTGATTAGTCTGTTTCTCTTTCTTGCTATCCTAAGTCCTTTGACCTCCAGTAAGTGAAGTAAGTGTAAATCCTGTGTGGTGCAGGTATATGCCAGCTGGATCAGATTAAGAGGGTGGGGTAACACTGGAGATTAATTATATGGAGAAAAAGGAAACAAGAAGGGACACATAGATACCATCCACAGGACTTCCTGGGAGGAGACTGCTAGTATGCACTTACACAAATGGCTGAAATAAGCCAGATATGAGCTTGTGCTACCAGCAGGGCTTGCTAGCATGGAGAAAGCACTCTGATAGTTTTCAGAGTGGGGCTGCATAGGAATCATAGAATCACAGAATCGTTTAGGTTGGAAAAGACCTTTAAGATCATCAAGTCCAACTGTTAACCTAGGAGGTATGCTCTAAGTCATTGCATAAAAGCAGAGCCTCCTTTGGCACTCTGTGGGTCCATATCTTATATTCCACTAGCAGAGTGACCTGGTCTGTGGGATCAGAAGCTAGGAGAGAGGCTGCAGTGCTGTGCTGTGAGGACAGGAGGTGGTGGTGCTGGAGAAATGTGTGAGTCTCACGCTCAGCCCATGAGACTTGACAAGCCTAGAGTAATACAGAGACTGAGGCCTTGTTTAAATTGCATCTTAACCTGGGGTGTGATTTAAAACCAAGATGCTTAAACTTGTGCCAATACCTATGTGGGCACTTGTTTCAATTTAATTTGATTAAACATTTAAAGCATAATGAGAAAGGCAGTCTTAGCACGGGTGTAAAAAGGATCTAAGTTATTTTCCCTGTGGACAAAACCTTGCTTTCCAAGTTTTCAGTTCTCATGTGCAACTTACTCAAAAGTGAATATTCTTTGCATTTTGTATCTGACCTGTGGTGAGGAAACAAAACTAGAACCACATAAAATTCAGCAAAAGTGTGTGTTAAAATACATATCAAACTCTACTGGATTCATACAAATAATATCAGTGAGGTCATATAACCAACTGGGCCCCTGTCCTCCTCTGAGCCATTGTTTGCCTGGGGAAGAAGCAGAACGTAGTATGAAGTCAGGAGAATCAACTGAGTTTTAATAGTTAAACTAGGGTTTGCAAAATATCACACTTAAAGAAGTGTGAACTCCAAATTAATGAGTGCTTGGTTTAGCACAGTCCTTCTGCAACTGACCTTCCCATTGTGTCAGATGATCTTTTCTCTTACCCCAAAGTGCTTTGCATTATTTTCAGGGGCGGATAATAGTCCTGATCTCGTGTGTCCTACTGTACACTTTGAATGTAAATGGTGGCAGAGGGAAGTGGCCAATACATGGGAGTAGTGGGTCTTTTTCTCAGTCTAAGATAAGGCAGTGTATGAAAGAAATAGATTGGAACCAAGGTAGGATGAAGAGGATGTGCAAGGGTCCATGCACTGTTGTTCCCTTCAATTTGTCATAAGTCAGATCCTAATTACAGTATCCTCTTTGCTCCCTATGTAAAGAGTTTAGGCAGATATGGGGCTCTAGACCAGATGCAGCTTTTGCTCAGTGTAAGACACCTTTTAGCTAGCCAGGCTTTGAGCCCTGAATGCTATATGGGAATGGATCTTTTAGGCTAGATTTTGTCATATTTGAAGCGAAACTTGTTTCTCACATCTGTCTAACAATGTGTGTTTTCTTCTACGCTGGGAGCAGTGGAATGAAGTGCAGCAGATGATAAATGGTACCCCGGTCTATATGTACCAGGACTGCAGTGTGCTTTCTGAGGGTGACACTGATCACTGGCTTCGCACCAACTGGATTTATCGGGGTGAGGCAGCCTCCCGCATTTATGTGGAGCTAAAGTTTACTGTGAGGGACTGCAAGAGCTTCAAAGGTGAAGTGGTGACCTGCAAAGAGACCTTCAATCTCTATTACATGGAGTCTGAACAAGATGTCGGGATCCAGTTCCGCCGCCCGCTGTTCATCAAGGTCCGTAGCGCTGGGAGTGAAGACTGAGTCATATCTTTCTGCTTAAACTAGTCATATCTTTCAGCTTAAACTAGGTGTGTCTTGCTGGCTGGGGGAGGCCAGGAGAACCAGCATCTGGGGAGGGGCACAGATAGTAAGTGTTGTTCTTAGAATAAACTTTGCCCCCAGTGCCCTCTGTGATGCTCAGAGCAGTGTTTGCCACAGGAGGCACAGGAGTTTTCAAATGAGATCAGCCCTCCATTCTGCGTAAGCACTTATTTAGCTGGATACCACGTAGGTAAGGATTCTAAAGAGCTATAACAGTGCTAGATGGTTACACCAATTTTTAGAAATAGTGAAGCAGAGACCAAAGGAATTTGACTTGCCTTAGGTAACAAAGCAAGATTAGACCAAGTGAATAACAGAATCCAGTTCAGGTCTCTCTGCTCCTGATCATTTACTCTGATTGTTATGAGTTACAGGGTCTTTTTTTTCTAAAACTGGAGGTGACGGCTTGCTATAATGAAATTCTCCCTTGTGTGACAGTATTTAGCACTTGCTATATTTTAGCTGCTGTTTCCCCCAACATGTTTCCATGGCAAGAGGGCACTATTTGAATTGCAGAACAGGGAACCTCAGAGTTTTTGTCAAGGAACTTCTGTAACCCAGTTCTGTCCTAAAAGAAGCCAGAGACCTAAATTATTTGACTGCCCTTTCCTCTGCAGTTTAAATGCCATGTGATGAAAACAAAGAACAGTAAAGGCCACCACGGGCAGAGCAGAACTCTGGTAACAGATTCCCCTTCCTCCTCAGTGCTCCTCCACCTCCCCTGCAGCTGGGACCTACCAGGTGAATTTGTGCGATACCTCCACAACTCCTAAAGCTGCCTTAGGACCCCTCTGCCAGATGCAGCTGCTGTGCAGATCCTTTCATCTGCCATCCAGCTACACAGAGTGGGTGGTGTCACGTAATGGGGAGGGGCCTGCGGTGGAGAGGATCAGTTATCAGGTGCTCTCTCTGAGAAGAAAGGCCACCCCACCATCAGGCTCTCTGAGAAGAAAGGCCACCCCACCTGCAGTCCAGCTTTTCTGTATCACATGATGTCATGGAGGCCTTTCCCATTTGCCCAAGCATTGAAAGCATCTCTCTCTCTCTCATCCTTTGTTTGCTGAGGCAGTGGGAATATAAGAGCATGGGAGCATTTTTCACCCGAGTATCTACAGTGCTGAAGTATGTCGAGTGCTGCATGAGAAGCACCTTACAGTAGGTGATCTGATCTGCATCAAGTACAGCCTAGAAACAGGTGGCTGTAATTCAGTGGTCAATTTAAAAACACAACTCTAAGCACTGTTGTGATTTTACTGCATACAATTTGCAAAGAAGAATATCACAGAAGAGAGATTTGCTCTTTTAGGGGCAGTTCCTAAAGACCTCTGAGATCAGAGACCCAGAACACAGTGTACTGTATAAGACCAGTGAATGACTGCCAAGGAATTGAAAGGAGATGCTGGAAAAGCATGGAGGCAAGAAAGGATGTGGATCCCGTTGTTAACACTTCCTCCATGTGCAAAGAAAGCATGCAGTGCACTGGCATTAGAAACAGTTGACCATACAGCCTCTAAAAGGCCTTAGTGTAAAAGAAGTTTGAGAGGCATGGGTATCTCAGCTGCTGCTGCATGCTCAGCTGTTAACACTGTTGTCTTTTTCTCTTTTGCTTAGCTCAACACTGTGGCAGCAGATCGAAGTTTCACAAGCAGAGACATTGAATTGGGTGCCATGCAGCTGAACACAGAAGTGTGCTCCATTGGGAAGCTGTCTCGCCGGGGCTTCTACTTGGCTTTCCAGAACTCTGGGGCTTGTGTAGCGATGGTGTCTGTACGAGTGTATTACAAGACTTGCCCGGAGGCAGTGCGGGGCCTGGCCCATTTTCCAGAGACGCTAGCAGGTTCAGAGGGGCTGACAGAAGTGCCTGGGGTCTGTGTGGAGTATGCAGCTGAAGAAGTGGGCTCTCCCCCCAGGATGCACTGCAGCACTGATGGGGAGTGGCTGGTACCAATGGGCCGATGCCTTTGTGCTGTGGGATTTGAGGAAGTTGATGGGAGCTGCGTAGGTGAGTATGCAGACAGACACTGGCTGTAGGCCATGGGAGAGGTTCCAGGGAGCTAGAGATCAGAGCATCTGTAAGCATAAAGTGGGATTAGGGGAGTTAGTGTGGTCTACTTCTCTCTTGCCTGCCCTCTGTGCCTGCCAGGTGTATCTTATACCTTTCCTCCCCTCCTTAGCTTCTCTTTTTCAATTGTGATTTTTCTCCTCATGTGTCAGGTGTAAGACCTGCACACACCTCTCCACTCCCTCTTGGGCTTCATCCAGGAGCCTTCAGCTCTGGAGCTAGTTTCTGCGAGCTGTAACTGTGTGATTGACACTGACTCACTCAACAACTGGTTCCCAACCCTTAAATGGCAGCCTTGTTCTCTCAGGGCAGATGGGTCAGATGCATGGAACAGTGTATTTGTTCCGTGACTAGAAAGCTGAGAGCTGGAGGGAGGCAAGTTTCTCCTCTGTGTCCCCTTCTGCTTGGACTGGGGTGGCTCTTCTGCCATGGGAAACCATGTAAAGCACACTGCACAATATTGTCCGTGCCCGGCTCATTTCTGAGGAAGAGCAGTTAGCAGGCATAGGGGTCACTGGGGTACTGGAGCCACAGGGCGAGCCAGGGTTGTTGAGGCAAGCAGTGCAGGGCTCTCCCTTTGCCACAGAAGGGACAAGATCCAGCTTCTTAGGGCAACTTTGTGTGTTTGTCAGGGAAGAGGCTATGTGTGGTGTTTTGGGGGATATGTATTACTGCAGGGAGAGAGGTAAAAGACAGCACATCTCTGCTCTTGTTGTCAGAGCCATATGGCACAAGGCTAAGACATATAGAAAAAGGAATCCATGCATGGCTCAGGGTTAGTGGGTGCCCTGTCTCTCTGCTTTGTTCTGCCTTTGTTCCGCTACAAGGATCTAGTGCCTCTATGAATCCCCACTGCTTGCTGCTCGTTTCACTTGGGGAGCTGGTGAAGGTTGAAGCACAAGATCGTTTTCCCTTCTCCAGCAATCCCCTCTCCTTGCATAGCTCAGCCAGTTTTTCCACTTAGGTGCTACAGAGCTCTCCCCGCCCTCCCGAGAGCACTCCCCCGGGAAGGGGCAGGGAAGCTGTCATGTCTGGACAAGCCCTGACTGCTATCACAGCACAGGTTCATTCTACATCTGTGCTTTATCCCACTCTGCCCAAGTACAGCTGCAGCCAGAAGTGTCTTTTGTAGGATCAGTAGGGACTGGGGAGGTCTCCCAGGAGAGGAAGGGAAGAGGGGAGAACCTAGCAGGGGTAGAGAGATGTACTTCATGTTCAGAGTGGTGTCTTATTGGAGGATCAGAGAAGGTGAATGTAGGTTGCCTGCTGGGCAATATCTTGGGGTCCTCTCCCTCAATGGAAAAGACCAGGCATTGTGCAAAGGACTGGGAACAATCCAGGTCAGGGTAAAGACTGAGGTCACAGCTTCTACTTTGTCCTCAGAAGATGAAGGACTTTTCCTTCAAACATGAAAAAGGGGGCAGGATGGAGGAAGACCTTTTGGCAGTGTCTTCTGGTTCTGACTTTTGCCTTAAGTAAGAACCAAAAAAAAAAGGAAAGCTGAACTACAACCCTTGCCTCATAACAAGGAGGAGAACCTGACCTCTGTTACAGGACAGAAGGCAACAGAAAGCCAGAGGTCAAGGTACTGAACTAGTTCACTCATCCTCTCAGTGAATTCCCAGCCGTATAAAGCTCTGCTGGGTACATAATGGCTCAGCCATCCCATGATGCCAGAACAACTGTGCCTGCCCCAGAGCATTACATCTCAGCCTCTCATAGCGTTGCAGACTTTGCTGCCGATAAACCCAGAGCTGCATGATTAACTTCCTCAAGTATGTAATTGACAAAGCCTGGCTGTGCCCCTGGCCTGTGTTCTGGTTCCTTGATGGGCTCCGCGGGGTGGTGGGTGAGCCGAGCTGCCTGTCAGCTCAGGTCTGGCATCTGCAGGCTGCCCAGTGCTTGCTGACAGTCTCCCGATTAGCACCTGTAGGAATAAGGAATGAAGGGAGGGCCCCAGCCATCCTCTCTGCCCCCTGGTGCCTGGCGAGCAATGCTGAACAGGCCCTTTCCCAGGCCTGTTTTTCCCATCTTGTCGCCTGGAGCGGGTGCCCAAGGGCCAGGGAAACCAGGTGCCAGGGGCCAGAGGGGCTGGGCGGGAGCTGAGGCTGCGAGCTGTGCACCTCCCCCGCCGGGTGCGCTCCTGGGGGAGCCGAGGGCAGCTGCTCATCTGCTTCTGCCCAGAGAGCCCAAGGCCCCCAGGGAAGGGAGGCAGGCGGTGATGGGAGCCGGGTTCCCCGGCCTACCGCCCGCCGGGCTGCGCCTCCTCACCCCGTCATGTGGCAGGCCCGTGCCGCGGCCCGCCGGCGTCTGCTGCCGGTGTCCCCACCCCCGGACCCGCGGGGCGCTCCGGGGGAGGCTTCGCACCAGGGCGCCTCGCCGGTGCTGTGCAGCCACCTGCCGGCCGGTGCCGATACGGCGAGTGCGTGGTCTCTAGTTGCCGAGGCGGGGGAGCCGAGGCGCCGGGTGCCGCCACCGCAGCGCCTCGTCAGGCCGCGGCCCGGGAGCAGCGGGGCAGGTCGTGGCGGCCGGGGCCGGGGGCTCCGCCATGAGGCGCGACGGCCGCTCCCTTTTGGGCCCCGAGGGCTCTCCCTGGCTGCGGAGCTGTGCTGTGTGCGCCGCTCCCAGGGTGCCGGTTGGGGCTGGCCTGGCCTTGTGTGGCCCGCCGGCCCGAGACTGGATGGCCTCATGCGAGCTGCCCTCGCGCTGTGCTGCGCCCCGTCCCTCCCACCGGGCCCGGGGCTGGGACCGTGCTGGTGTCTGGGTCCTGCAGGCAGCAGGGTGCCTCCTCTCCTGCCTGCACCTCTTGACCCCCTTTAGTTTATTGGCCTAGACACAGCCGTAGGTGATGTGATCTGATTCGGCCAGCTGGTGCCTGCCCGGTTACCTCCTGGGTTTGTCCCTTTGCCTAGATGCCCCCCGTGCAGTTCTCTGCCTGCACTCTCTCTCCCTATGAGGTGTGCTGACTCCCTGCCAGGCAGCTCTCCTGCTTGAAGGGTCTCAGCACCACTGGTGAGTAAAGCGGAGACTGGACGAGGCAGCAGATGTGGACTGCGCTGGAGCAGCACTGGAGCTTAGGCCTGGAGGAACAGAGGCCTAACAGAGGCTTCTCTTGGGGTCGGAGCTAACTGTTCTTGCAAAGGTCCCCAAACCCAAATTTCCCTAATTTACTTGCTGAATGTCTCAGCCTGATAATAAGAGAGTGTGTATGTCATCCCATATTTATGGCAGGTAGTATTGTCTAGGGAACATCAGAACCTCTGTGTTATACAAGTCTGTGGCTGTCAAAGCTCTCCTGACCCAAACTGATCCAGTGTCAGGAATTTTGAAATCTTATGCTGGAGCAAAATGGCAGGAGGCCACAAAAATTTCATCCTCACTCCAGCATGTAGAAGTGCTCTCAGTCATGAGCAGCCTAGCGATAAAAGTAACTTTTCTTCTTCTTGCCTGTTCCTGAAGAAGATTATTTGATCTTGAATATAAATGGAATCTCTTTGGGCTGGTGACAGTCAGTGCTTGAGCCTTGTAATTCTTTCAACAGCCTTTGCAATCATTGTCCACATAACTGTATGATTGTAGTTCAGAATGACAGACTTGTTCCCGAGTGGTTCTGTTATCTCCCAAAATTGGAAGGTGCTGGTTGCTCCTGCTTCATGTGATTATTTCTCCTTTCTGTGCTCTTTAGGCTTAACTGCTGCAAATCCTTTTGGCCTGTGTACTGTCATAGTATCCCCAAATGGTTGTGTGATGGTATTACTATGCAACTGGTAGGCCAGTTCACATCATCCAGTGTTAACAGGACAGTCTGCCTGCCATCCCAGGGACAAGAAGGGGGACCAATAGGAATGAGATGAAGCCACTTCTCTGATGACAATCTAGAGAGAGATCTCAACGTACAGTGAGGATAATGACTCCTCCTGAGACTAATGGTGAGGAGTCTTGTTTGGACTTTGTTAGTGGAAATTTTTTTAGGTCCCTCAAGTGTTCCTCTGTGTCACATAGTAAGAATAGCTGGATTGTTTTTTGTCTTCTGGATAAAGGATCATTTCCTATGTTATGCTCCACCACAGTAAGCCATTTGTGTCAGGCTCCTGAGCAGATGGCTTTGGAGTGTTCTCCGTTGGGATCTCCTGAGGGATTACACAGCACATTGTTGCTTTTATAGTGCAATATGAAAAGGCTCATTCCCTCAATGCTCAAGTTAAACGCAAGGTGGTAGCTGTGGCAGAAAATTAGTGTATGCATTCCTCAACCATCTGATTAGTGATAGGTTGTTTGTTTCTTTAGTTTAAGAACATTTGATGAATTCATTTAGCACAGGCTGGTAAACCATTAAATTCACAGGTTACTTCAACTTCCCTCACTCATTTTCTTCTTGCTACACACCTATAGAGGTGAAGAACTGACCTTGACATAACTGGTAGACAGACCAGTGCTCCTGTAGATCAGACTAATAGTAATGCAGCAAAAACAGAGTGTCAGATGTTATACTTAGAGAAAGATGTGGCTGCTTATTTTTGTAGACCTGGAAATAGAAAGCATGTGGCACCTATTCTCTTGCAGTCTGTGTTGGCTCCATAGGCAGTTACGCTCAATGCCGTGAGGCAAACTGGTAGTTATGTGGATATTCCCCAGGGCCCTGCTAGGTGATGCTCTGGTACAAGACTTGAAATCAGAAAAGATGCTTCTGCTAAAAAGCCCACTGTCTTTCCCAAATGAAGTCAGCAAGCAGAGGACTCTGAGGAGTACAAGGACTTGCAGCTAGTATTTACAGCTCTTCTTTATGGTGTAGAAAGCTTGAAGGGCAAGGTGGGGACCAGTCTGGGTCTTTCAGCATAATGTTGAAAGAAGTCTCTGAGGTTGACCAGCTTCTGTTTTCAGACAGCATCCATGAGGAATGAGATTCTCCTTCTTCAGTCTACAAGTCCTATCATAACATTGATCCTACCTTGAGTTTACATCTCCTCTCTGTCTGCTCTGAGAAGATGATTGGTCTAGGTGACCTCCAGGGGTCTCTTCCAACCTAAATATTTCTGTGAGCTAAGCAAATGGAAGAAAAGCAAGCAGATAAAGGAGTGTTCAAGAAGCTGAACAAAACTAGCGGGTGGTT
The DNA here is from genome assembly GCF_034638445.1 of Ciconia boyciana. Classification (NCBI taxonomy): domain Eukaryota; kingdom Metazoa; phylum Chordata; class Aves; order Ciconiiformes; family Ciconiidae; genus Ciconia; species Ciconia boyciana. Next base: position 86,900,011 of record NC_132934.1, on the reverse strand, counting down.
TCTTGTTGATCTGGGTTTATTGTTGATCTTATGTTGACTTGTTTGTCTCTTCACAGCCTGCCAGCGAGGATTCTACCGTCACTCCCTGGAGACTAAACAATGCCTGAAGTGCCCCCCCAACAGCTTGTCCAATGAGTCAGGGTCTACATCTTGTTCCTGCAATGCAGGCTTCTACCGAGCACCTTCAGAGGGCCAGAACATTGCTTGCACCCGTAAGTGGCAGATAGAAAGAAAGAACAATATCTATACAGACTGGGGGATGAACTTGTTGAGAGCAGCCCTACAGAGAAGAACTTAGGGATACTGGTGGGCAAAAAATTGGACATGAACTGGCCATGTGTACTTGCACCCCAGAAAGCCAGTTGTATCCTGGGCTGCATAAGAAGAAGCATGGCCAGCAGGTCAAGGGAGGTGATTCTCTCTCTCTACTCTGCTCTGGTGAGAACCCACCTGGAGTACTGCATCCAGCTCTGGGATCCCCAGTACAAAAGAGACATGGACCTGTTAAAGTGAGTCCAGAAGAGGGACACAAAAATGATCAGAGGGCTGGAACACCTCTCCTAATGAAGAAAGGCTGAGAGAGTTGGGGTTGCTCAGCCTGGAGAACAGAAGGCTTTGGGAGATCTTATTGCGGCCTTTCAATAAATAAAGGGGGCATATACGAAAGATGGAGAAAGACTTTTTACCAGGGTTTGTAGTGACAGGACAAGGGGCAATGGTTTTAAACTGAAAGAGAGGAAATTTAGGTGGGACATATGGAAGAACTTTTTTACGATGAAGGTGGTGAGACGCTGGAGCAGGTTGCCTAGAGAAGTTGTGGATGCCCCGTGTTTGGTAGTGTTCAAGGTCAGGTTGGATGGGGCTTTGAGCAACCTGATCTAGTGAAAGATGTCCCTGCCCATGGCAGGGCGGTTGGACTAAATGATCTTTAAAGGTCCCTTCCAACCCAAATCATTCTGCGATTCTATGAACAAGGAGATGGGAGGAAACAAAGCATTGGGAAATGGGGATGAGAGATCAGAGAGGGAGAGGCTGGGGGGCGGAGGGCTCCATTCGAAATGCATCAGCAGATGGGAAACTGCCACAATACTTTGGGTATTAACAGCTGGATCTAATACTTTCTTTCATGCTTCTTGTAGGCCCCCCCTCAGCTCCCCGCAATGTCACCTTCTCCCTTATTGGCACGCAGCTGAGTCTGTGGTGGCAGCCACCCAGCGACCACGGTGGGCGAAAGGACCTGACTTACACAGTCTTCTGTCAGCGCTGTCATTTCCTGTCATGTGAGCCGTGTGAGGCTGGTGTGGTATTCTCCCCCAGTGCTTCTGGTCTCACTAAACCTGCTGTGGACGTGGATGGCCTAGAAGCTTACACCAACTACACATTTGCTGTGGAAGCCCGTAATGGTGTCTCAGGAATGGGACCTGCTCCACAGAGAACTGCTCCAGCTCTCTGGGTCGCAGTTGGACATGCAGGTTAGCAGAAGCAGAGAGAAGTTCTTCCTGCTAATCAGGAAAAGGAAGAGGAATCTCTGTGAATGTTTAGGCTTTCTCCATCTTCTCCTCCTGTCTGCCACGTGTATTGGTATGGTATGATAAGGAGTCTAAGGTACCTCTGCCTCTGGCATGTAAAGTCCATCAGTCATATTCCTTGCAAGTCAAAGCAGCAGTAATCATTACCCACCAAGAGCTATGAATCCAGCAAGGATTTAACAGAGGTGAGGAGGATAAAGCCCTCGCTGTCATACACTAGTGTAGTCCAGCCTAAGTACTGTTGCTTGTGTGACAGGAAGAACAGGGACTGTGGCATGAAATATTTCCCATGACTCAGATATTGCAAAAAATCTGACTAAACATAACAGAAACCCTGCTGTAACTGAAAAAAAAAAAAAGCTTTGAAAGCATGGAGAAACGAGGATGTTCAAAACATGCAAGTTCTTGACACATTTCTGTAGTTTAGCTTCAAGTTGGCTAGTTTGGCTGTCCTGTGAATACTTTCCAGAGCGCTGTGAAATGTGATTATAGAAAAGTGACATCACAGTGCTCAGCAGCCCTTGGTGCTTTCCCCAGGTTCTGATTTAGTGACAAAATACAACTTTTCTCCCTGGCGCTATGCGGGGGCAGCACAACTCTGAGCTGGAAAAGCAGAGCTACTTGTGGCTTGCCTCATCACTTCCTGGCGATGAAGGACAAGGAGAGAACCAGGCTTGACTCTTCAGTCCTTGCAGACTGTTGAGAATTATCTTATTATTCATGAACAGCATGCATTTGCAGTTAGCTGAGAGATTTTGAGCATTGAATTTCACTGTACCCTTATGAAATGGAGCTGCATTCATAAATCACATAGGATAGTTGTGTTACTGCTGCTGTAAGAGCATAAAATCCTAACATTTCTATTTCAGATTAAACAGTTTCAGTGCAGTGCTGGATTAAATGTAATTTCTTGGAACACTGATTTTATTTTGAGGGCCAAAGTTATGCTTCCATTGTTGGGGTAGAAGCATACTATTCATGGAAAGCAATTAATTACAACCAGAGACCTAATTTCCCTTTCACCACAGAAGAGAAAGATGAGGGAGGGCCAGTGGCAATGAGAGTCAATTCCAGTTGCATGGTATGACCAGAGAAGGAAAGAGAGCTTCTGATGGAGAGATGGCCTAGTTTGCATTATGTTTGTATTTCTTCCTGATGTTCTCTGTTCTCTCCCCTGCAGCTCCAGTGACAGTATCCCAGTTTATTCTGACACAAAGAGATGACAGTAGTCTTTCTGTTTCTTGGCTTGCCCCACGGCAGCGCAGCCAGACCTCAGTGGAGTATGAGGTCATGTTCTTTGAGAAGGTGAGGCCTGCCTTATTTGTTCTTCTGCCTTTCACCCAAAGGGGTGGAAGTGTCCTCTTTGTTCAATGTGTATTTGTTACTTGACCCTGTTTGATTTCTGCAGGGAGAGGAGGCACGTTACACAGTGAAGCACCTTCTTGAGCCAAATGTCACGCTGACAGACCTGCAGCCAGACACAGCCTACCTGCTTCGTGTGAGATCCATCACACCCCTCGGGCCTGGGCCCTACTCCCCAGAGCAGGAATTCCGCACCCTTCCACCAGGTAAAGGACAACCACTGGTATCTCATTTGGGAGAAACTCACTTCGCCATCAGATTGTATATTCACATGGTACACGTATCTCTTCTGCTAGCTGTAAGGTACAGACACCACACTCCTGAGTTTCTTGTTACCAGGGCTAAGCCTGTTGCTTTGTAAAAATGTAGAACAAGGAGACATTTATCCTGTTTCCTTGCTGTCATATAAAATCCACTTGTAGTTTCCCATTCAGAAATATCAGTGTCAGGTTTGTGTGTTGTACTGGCAAATTACTTACCAGCTCTTCATTTAGTTCTCCTGAAAGACATTTTGATTCTGGCTAATGTTTCTAAGTTTGAATATTAGCAAAATGATTACCATATGCCTCCTTTTGTGTGAAAGTTACTAGTGAAAAGGAGAACTCAAAGGACCTCACCACTAATTTTTTCCAGCTTTATCATTTCCACTGTATGTAACAGCCCCTGAATGTAACTCTACCCAAAAAGATGGTATGTGCCACTGAAAGTTTTCCACTAAAGCACAAAGTGTAGAAGGCCAAGCTATTGAGGCCACAAGGAAGACCTTTCTCCTATGTCAAAGAACATCTCATACAACCTCACGTCCAACCTCCTCTTTCCCTGGGCTACCCAGAGACTTCCCCTTTATAAAAAAAGGTCTATAATGGAGTTTGCTCTCTCTTCATTCCACACATTCACAGATTGTCCTATTGACCCTATGGATAATTTTAGAAATATATCTGTTGAAATGATGCCTTTGAAAGGCTAGTTTTATTGTAATGAAATAAGGACATGGAAGAAAGCAAAGGCTTAATGTAACTAGATAGTTAAGTTAACTGTTTAAAAGCTGATAAGGAGTTGTGATATCATGATTGGAATATTATTTAAAGATTGGGCTTTTTTTTGCACCAGGAGCTTTTGGTAAAATTTTCATGAAGTCGCAGTGCGACTTTAACCAATGATCTTTAACCAATAGAATACCGTACCACAAAGGTTCTGTGGAAAATATGTAAGTTAACAATGTACCTGAGGTGGTTCTGATTATAAAAGGACATGTTAGAAAATACTTTTCATCAAGATAATGCTTTTTTTTAAAATAAAAGTTGATCACCTCATCATGCCAAGACAAAGGTATTTTGAGTATGGAAGGGATTAAAAAGAAGTGCCAGCACAGTTTCATTTGGTGTGAGTTATTCTTTGATAATACCAGAAGCATTGTTTAGCTGTAATGGTCTAGGGATATTGGTGGAACAAACTTTGCAGGGAGAGGCTTTTTTTTTTAATCTGAACTTGAGAATTTAGATCCCTTAGTTTCCTGCAGAAGTGCTATGTACCTAAAAGCTTGTCCATTTTATTAATAAAAGATATTATTTCACCTTCCAAATCTTGCCTTTTTGATTTTAACAAGAAAGAACATTAGCTCTGCCTCTTGATTTCTGCTTAACTAAGCTGGTGATTTTTACTAATTTTAGTGGGATGAGTCAGCATCAAATTGAGCAAGAATAACAAGTGTTAATTAGGCTTTACGGATGCTGACCATTGGGCTGCATGTTAGGAAACACTTCCAGACACAGTTGTCTGTGTCACACAAGCTGTTCCTTACTTTAAAATCTGCTCATTTATTGAAACAATTTCTTTAGGAATTTTCTTTCTTCTGGATGTTTTCCTGAATCTCTTTAGGGAAAATATTAAAAAGTGTAGATTCTTATTAGATATGGATATTAATATTTTTCATTCATGTGCTTTTAATTTTTAAAAATAGTTTTTTAAGTTACGGGAAATAAGGTTTAAAAACACATACTTCACCAACAGAAGTCATTTAGCATTTCCTCTGATGAAGTCAAATATACTGTATGGAAATGGATGGCTTTAGCTTGAGAATCTAAATGGAATAAGACAACCTGTGTTATGTGAATGCTATCTGAATGATATCCAATCACAAAATGAAACCACCTGACGCTTAGTTTTGAGAACGCAGGAATATGATGTTAGACTGCAAGTTCGTAAGTCAGTACCTGCTTGTTTCAAAAGTCCTAAGCAGACAGTGGCTTCTCCGTAGGACTTTGCCTAATTACCTTAGTGTCAGGGTAATTAGGCAAAGGACCAACCCCAGATGTTGATGGAATGGGAGGGGGAAATTAATTTCATAAACAAGAAGAGAGTCAAATTAGACTGCCGGGGAAAATCATGTGTTTGCTGTTCCATAGTCTAAATCAGCTACTGAGCAGGAAGAAGGGTCTGATCTGAAAGAGTAGTCAGAGAGGAGTGGGAGGGAAAGAACAGCTGTTCTTCGTTTTTGAAAGTGTCATGGAATTTATGTGGGAAACTGGGCATAGGGATAAATTACTCAACTAGAAGACCAAGACTGTAGATAAAAGTCAACCAGATACCCACCAGAAGGTGCTCCATGCACATAAATAAGAATACGACAGGACTCAAATCCGGTGGCTCTCCTGCCTGGAAGACAAATGGCCATAGCTTACCTAATACCATTGGCTGGTAGAAGCTGGTTGCTACATTCCAGACAAACAGTTCTTGGTCTTTTAAATTACATGGCCTTTCTCTTTGTTTCTGCAGACATGGGAGCTCTGTCTGGTGGAGTCATAGTCTCTATTATCTTCGGAGTTCTACTATTTACTGGGCTGCTACTGGGACTTCTCATCTTTCGGCGAAAGTAAGTGTGGATTTTTGGTATTGAAAAAGGTTTAGATGTAAAAATAGCTGAGCTACGGGAGCTTGAGAAAGGGAGGGAGGCCCTGATTTCTCACAGGATATTGGATAGGTAGAGGTTAGTTAAGAGAAGAAAGAGCAAGACTGGTATGCTGCAGCAAGATGGAATGAGTCTCAGTAAGTAATTTCAATTAGCAGGACTGGAGGAATTGATATGTCTGTAAGGTAGGGCTTGCTGCTGAGGACAAAGGAAAATATGGTGATTTCTCAGTTTTGTTATAATCCAGCACTATCATACTGTTATCATGACAGATGAATAAAAATATTGTTATGGTACAGTCATTTCTATAGCTGCTGATCAATTAAGTGGGCAATACATGTATCCAGTCATTTCAAACCATTTTCCATATACCATTACTTTAGTGGTCCTCTACCCAGATACAAAATTCTACTTCCTTTCTAAATGTCTATAAGGCTGCTATTGTTTTGTTTTAAGAAGATCAGGTATTGTACTGAAAGTGTACAGAAAACATAAAATAAATAGAAATTAATCTGTAATTCAGCAAGCAGAAGGATGAACAAAACTACCTGCATGAAAACAAAGCTCCATTTCTAAATGTAAATGAAGCATCACATTTTCTTGCTAGCTGTGCTCTACCAAGTAGGTGCAGTGTCTGGTTCCTATTTGCTTTGCACTACCTTGAACTCTGTCCCTGACCAACTAGGGCAGACACCCTGGAAGTCTTGCTTTATTCTTCGCTATCTGCTGACCATTTTATTTTCATGACTGCTTCTTATGTTCCAGGCAGGCTCATCGGAGACAAGCACGGCCAGATTACAATACTTCAGGCTTTGATCGAGGTGAGCTTCAAAGGGGTAGTAGAACCAGGGAGAAACCTAGAATGGGCTGGAAGGAATGAAAAGAAACAGTAGTTTCAAACCAGACACTGGCATGGATATTCTGATATAATTTGCCTCTTCCCATAACAGCTCTAGTCTTCAATGTATGTTTGGTAGATTTGTTTACTGCCATTGTCAGAATCCTATGGATTCCCCTCTGCTTCTGTAGCTTTGCCCTACAAAGCTTGTCCAAAGAGTTGATGGGTTAATTTGCTCTTTTGTTTCCCTTTACCATAGAGAAAGTCTGGTTGAAGCCCTATGTAGACCTGCAACCGTATGATGATCCCAGCAGAGGGGTGCTGGAATTCACTAAGGAACTGGATGTCTCTTGTGTCACTATGGAGAATGTAATTGGAGAGGGTGAGTTGCTGCTCTCCCCATCTTTCAGTTCCCCCACACTATTATTTTGCTGCCTATTCCTGAGTTCATCTGTGACCTTTTGCCTCTGGTTGTCCTCAGGGGAGTTTGGGGAGGTCTATCGTGGGTCCCTGCGGCTCCCGGGGAAAGAACGTATCGTGGTTGCCATCAAGACCCTGAAGCCGACATATTCAGACTCACAGTGGTGGAACTTCCTGCGCGAGGCAACAATTATGGGGCAATTCAATCACCCAAACATTGTGCGTCTGGAAGGAGTTGTCACCAAAAGTAAGAGTGTGTGGGAGAGAGTCCTGGAATGAGAGCAGAAACTGGCACATTTCTCAGGCCTTTCTTAGAGAGGATGCTGTCAGAGAGGCTGTGCTGGGAGAAGACAGGCATTGTCATGTTAGCCTATGGTAGAGAATGAGGAAGGGAGGAGAGGTATGGATTTCCAATAGTCATGAGGCAGTGTTAGGAGAGTTCTTCTTGGTTCGGTGAGTGGATGAGAAGTTGGGATAGTGTAAGGGATGCTGTAAGGTTATATGTGTGACACAAGGAGGAATACAAAATCATTGGGGGATGCCTAAGGAGAAGGGTCAGACAGCTATGCCAGTGCAGTGGGGATGTTGGCTGGGGTTGGATACGGTTCTCTGAGTTGGGGCAATGTGGAGAGCATTGAAAGGCAGGAGTAGGAGAATTGCAAAAAGTCTGACACCTTCTTTTCTTCCTCAAGGGAGGCCAATGATGATCATCACTGAGTATATGGAGAATGGAGCACTGGATACCTTCCTCCGGGTGAGAGACTCCAGTAGGCTTGCGTACTGCTGGAACTTGCACTTGACCTGGATTTAGGACCCTAAAAGAAGACTAGAAATAAGACCCAGACATCCACTTACTTTCTGGTCACTAACATTTCCAGTCTCAGCAGTTGAAGCTTGATGCCGTCCAGTTTGCTCAGTGTCAAGAGTGCTGTCTTTGGTAGTTGAAGTGCAGGTGCCTAATGGTGACTCTGGAGACCACCACCAGTCCCTTAGTGAGAACCTGTTGGGTCCTTTGGGCTGCAGCATTGCCTTTTTGCTTGTTCATCAGTGCCCACTTTTGCAAGTTGATAAGGCCAGTCACTAGAAACCAAGCAGATTGATGTCACTTGACCAGGATCTTCTCTCACTTCTTCTTCCATGCAGGAGAATGAGGAAAAATTTAGCCCTGTACAGCTTGTGAGCATGCTGCAGGGAATAGCCTCTGGCATGACCTACCTTTCAGAACACAACTATGTGCACCGGGATCTGGCCGCTCGCAACATCCTTGTAACACGCAGTCTTCAATGCAAGGTGTCTGACTTCGGTCTCTCCCGAATATTGGAGAACGATGCAGAGGGAACCTATGAAACCAAGGTAATGCAAAAACAATCTCTCAGTCTTGTAAATGAACTGTAGTCTCAGGGGGATTTGGATTCTGCCAGATAAGAATGGCAGAATTTCTTCACAATAGGAAACACCAGGCCAGGGGAAGATTTGGATGGAAAATCTCTGAGGAAAACCCATAATAAAACTGCAAGTCTGTCGTGGTTTAGCCCCAGCCAGCAACTAAGCACCACGCAGCCGCTCGCTCACTCCCCCCTGGTGGGATGGGGGAGAGAATCGGAAGAGCAAAAGTAAGAAAACTCGAGGGTTGAGATAAAGACAGTTTAATAGGGAAAGCAAAAGCCGTGCACGCAAGCAAAGCAAAGCAAGGAATTCCTTCACTACTTCCCATGGGCAGGCAGGTGTTCAGCCATCTCCAGGAAAGCAGGGCTCCATCATGCGTAATGGTTACTTGGGAAGACAAACGCCATCACTCCAAATGTCCCCCCCTTCCTTCTTCTTCCCCAGCTTTATATACTGAGCATGACGTCATGTGGTATGGAATAGCCCTTTGGGCAGTTTGGATCAACTATCCTGGCTGTGTCCCCTCCCAGCTTCTTCTGCACCTGGCAGAGCATGGGAAGCTGAAAAGTCCTTGGCTAGTGCAGCAACAACTAAAACATCTCTGTATTATCAACACTGTTTTCAGCACAAATCCAAAACATAGCCCCATACCAGCCACTCTAAAGAAAATTAACTCAATCTCAGCTGAAACCAGGACAGTATCCACCCCTTATTCCATACCATTTACGTCATGCTCAGGTCTCACACTATCCAATACATTCTCATTACCCACCGTCACCCTTCCCATCCTTTGATATAATACACACATATCATTCCCTTAGTCTATGGACCACCCCTACAAAATATTTGTAAAATGTCCACAAAATGTCCACTGAGTTCATTTAGTCCATGACTTTGGGCTTCATCTCTTATGGTTGTTACTCAGGACAGGAGAGGTGGTGTGTTGCTTGGAGTTGTTGGGCACCAAAGCCAGCTCAGGTCAGGTCACTGCTGCACTTGCACTGCTTCTTGTAAGGCTTCTCCTCCATTGGTTCAGGTGGTTCCGGCTGTAGTAATTCCTATAACATGCAACTCAAATCATGGGTTACAACAATTTAAAGGTATATCCATTACAATCTCCACCCCTGGTCCCTTTGGACCAGGATATAGGGTTTAACATTGCAATGAACTCCTCCCCTTGCTCCTAGCCTGGCTAGCAACAAGGGGTTCCTGCTATAGTAATTCCCACAACATGCAACTCAAATCCCGGGATACAACAATTTAAAGGTATTTCCATTACAATCTCCACCTCTGGTCCCTTTGGACAGACCATCAGGTTTAACATTGCAATGAAGTCCTCCCCTTGCCCCTGCTCCAGCTTGGACTTATCCACAGAATGTAGTACCTTCAGAAGTAAACTTGCTCCAACATGGCCTTATGCACAGCCACAGATGGTTCAAGGTGTACCTGCTGCAGCATGGACTTCATCCACAGCCACAGATGCTTCGAGGTGTACCTGCTGCAGCATGGACTTTATCCACAGCCACAGATGCTTCGAGGTGTACCTGCTGCAGCATGGACTTCATCCACAGCCACAGATGCTTCGAGGTGCACCTTATCCAGCGTGGACTTATCCTTGGGCCACAATCCCTTCAGAGGGATACCTGCTGTGGCACAGACATAACCATGGCCACAGACGTTTCAAGATATACCTGCTCTGGCATGGACTAATCCATGGGCACAGACGCTCTGGGGTGTCCTGCTCCCACGTGGATTCATCCACAGGTCACAGTCCCTTTGACTCGAGTTCACACCGGAGTTCCAGCCTGTCCAGTACAGCAGCACAGAAACAGCAGTGATGTCCTGGCCATCTGCCAGCCCAGGCGCAAGGCTATTGCTGTTATCAAAATGTTCCCAGGCACAGCAGAGTAAGATGATCAGCAGTACAGCAGCACGGCAAGCAGTGAAAGCAAAAAGCAGCCACTACCAAGCCCTAGACTCTAACATACAGTAAGGCAGGCAAGCCCTATGGCAAGCACAGAAGCCTGCCGATTAATAGCTTAACAGCAATAACAGCTATAAATTTTATCTAGCACATTCCAATCAAATCCGTCATTATCTCAAACCCTTAGAGCCCCACGTTGGGCACCAAAAAGGACTGTCGTGGTTTAGCCCCAGCCAGCAACTAAGCACCACGCAGCCGCTCGCTCACTCCCCCCTGGTGGGATGGGGGAGAGAATCGGAAGAGCAAAAGTAAGAAAACTCGAGGGTTGAGATAAAGACAGTTTAATAGGGAAAGCAAAAGCCGCGCACGCAAGCAAAGCAAAGCAAGGAATTCCTTCACTACTTCCCATGGGCAGGCAGGTGTTCAGCCATCTCCAGGAAAGCAGGGCTCCATCATGCGTAATGGTTACTTGGGAAGACAAACGCCATCACTCCAAATGTCCCCCCCTTCCTTCTTCTTCCCCAGCTTTATATACTGAGCATGACGTCATGTGGTATGGAATAGCCCTTTGGGCAGTTTGGATCAACTATCCTGGCTGTGTCCCCTCCCAGCTTCTTCTGCACCTGGCAGAGCATGGGAAGCTGAAAAGTCCTTGGCTAGTGCAGCAACAACTAAAACATCTCTGTATTATCAACACTGTTTTCAGCACAAATCCAAAACATAGCCCCATACCAGCCACTCTAAAGAAAATTAACTCAATCTCAGCTGAAACCAGGACAAAGTCACAGTGTGGATGATTCAGGAGGTGGTGCTTTTCTGTCTGGAGTCCGTGTTGATTTTGTTTGCTAAGAGATTCAGAGGGATTGTGGTTTTGCAATGAGAAGCAAAATAAGAGGTCTGATCTTTTGGACTCAATTAACTAAATCTAGCTTTGAAGATAGCCCTGCTGTGATCAGGGGTTTGGACTAGAGACATCTGCAGGTCCCTTTCAATGAAAGTTCCAGTGATTCTAATGTCTGGTGTCATTCAAAGTAGGGCTGTGACTGGTGTCAGGCTCTTACTCCCACAGCAGTGGTTTTGTGTAGCATTCAACTGAACAATGGGCTTAAACTCATTCAGTTTCCAAGAATGTTCCTGTCGTTTTGAGAAATTTCCCCAGGGGTGGTTACACATCACTTCAAGTGAAGTGGGCCCAGTCTTTGAACCACTTTGTAAGCTCCTTGTATAAAAGAACTGGAGAAATACAACTCAATGATACACGCTGGATACGCTATGTCTCTGTTCTTTCACAGGGTGGTAAGATTCCCATCCGATGGACAGCCCCAGAGGCCATTGCTCATCGGATTTTCACCTCAGCCAGTGATGTCTGGAGCTTTGGAATTGTCATGTGGGAGGTGCTGTCATTTGGTGACAAGCCATATGGGAACATGACCAATCAAGAGGTAACACACTGAGCTCAAGTGCTGATTTTAAAAAATAAACAAGGCATGTAGGCCCAGCTTTTGTAGAGCTCCTTTGGCCTGCGGTCTTGACGTTCTTTTGAATGCATAACTACTGTGTCTCCCTCCTTGCTAAAAATCAATGCAACCAAGTCAAGGGCAGTAAGCGTTTGGGCCTCTGAACCATGTTTGGGTGTCAACAGCAATGAGCCGAATTAAAGACTGGTTAAATCAGCCATGGCCTTTGGGTCTGGAGATGTTTTCTGTTGTTCCTTCCTCTGGCTCTGGAGTATTATGTCTGGTCTGGTACTCATTCTAGGTTCAGCACATCTGTGAGGTTAGCACATGCTGTTGAAATTATTCCTCAGAGTCTGGTTCCCCTTTTCTCACTGGGCCTGTACCAGGGTCATTTGGTCCTCACTTCTCATGAACACGTGCCCTGAATGGCAAATGGGAGCTAGGCTAGTAAAGGATTGAGAGTGCCTGCATATGCCACTTCACTTTTTGACACCCCTTAGGTGTCCCGATCCTTTGCTGTGCTGCCCAAACCCTACTTTATACAGATGTAATCTGCTTCAACCCCTCCCTGACTGCACACTGTGCAAAATGGTGAACTGCCTGCTCCCAGCCCCACAGAGGTCTCTGGGTCCTCTTTTGCATTCTCTGCTCTTGGCCAGATTTCTCTCCTCTGTGCAGGTGATGAAAAGCTTAGAGGATGGGTGCCGGCTCCCCCCACCTGTGGACTGCCCATCTATCCTCTATGAGCTCATGAAGAGCTGTTGGTCACATGATCGGATGAGGAGGCCTCATTTTCAGGAAATCCAGGCACAGCTGCAACATTTCATCTCAAGTCCCCAGCTCCTCCGGCCTGTTGCAGACTTTGATCCCAGGTGAGCAGGCTGTCATTGGAGGAGGAGAGGTTAACTGGGAGATTTTCACCTCCCTGTCTCCAGCAGGAGGAGAGGTAGTGCTAGCAATGAAGGCTGGCAAGAGGCACCTTGAGTACTCTGTGCAGAAGATAGTAATCATCTCTCTCTCATGGTGACAGAGGGCATATCCATTGGCCTGGGTAGTCTTATCTCACTGTGCAGAGAGCAGATAAGTTGGCCTAGCTCTGGCAGAGGGTGCTTGCCCTTTAGCTACTATCTCATAGTACTGGACATTCAAGGTAGTTGCCTGGCTAATGAGGGTTTTATCTGTCTTTAGGGTAACACTCCGGCTCCCCAGCTGCAGTGGATCTGATGGGATCCCCTATCGATCCATCCCTGAGTGGCTGGAATCCATTCGCATGAAGCGCTACATCTCCAACTTTCGCACTGCTGGCCTCGACACCATGGAGTCCATTCTGGAGCTCACTGCTGAGTAAGGGCAGGCTAAGATCCCACAAGGCACCCCTGGCTGTGCTACAAATAGCTGTGTCTGTCCCTGTGCTATCTGAACAGGCGCTCATATTTACTTGGAAGGCTTCTCTCCATCCTTCTCTACGTAGCTGAATGGAAGTGGACTGGCATCTTGCCCTATCAGCCCAGAAAAATTGGGATCAGCCCAAACTGTGAGACTAATTCCCTAACTGTCCATGCTTGAGGCTCTTCAGGGGCCTGAGCTGCTCTGAACTCACATCAGACACAAACAGAAAGGGGAAACAATAGATGGCAGGCAGTTCTCTAACCTGACCATCTCCCCACCCTTGTAGGACTTCATAAGAGAATATTCTTGCCTTGAACTCCAGATGGGCTAGTGATATTCCTCCCACATCAGCCAGGCACTGTTCTATCATAGAGCAAAGTCCGTCTGGGCTCCTTAGAAGGACTCGGGTCAGAGGTTTTACTAACACAGACATGTTCTGTTGTAGGGTCGGGGACGTATTGCCAGCTCCAACAAGGGCAGTTACATAAAACAAATGAGCAGGCATAGTGGAGGGACAGACGTGCTAAAGGGTTGATACATGGCCCGTATCACAAACTGACGTGGACACAGTCCTGATTTAATTGGAGCACGTGCCTAGTCACAAAGTGGGAAAAGCCAGCTGACTGGGTGGGCAGCGGTAGCCAGGGAAGGGCAGGAACATCTAGAAGTTTCTTCCCTCTAGAGAAAAGGTAGGTGTAGTAGGAGGCACTGAGGGAAAGGAAGCTTTCTGAACTAATGCTTGGTAACTGTTTCTGCCCTTACCCACATCCCAGTCCCCAAGGAACAAGAACAGCAATTCATTTTTTCTTTTCCAATTTCCTTCAGGGACTTGAAACAGATGGGAGTGTCACTTCCAGGCCACCAGAAGAGGATCCTGTGTAGCATCCAAGGCTTTAAGGAGTGATCGGTCGTTGTTCTCTTAAGCTTGCTAAATGCCCATTCTTACCAGATATCACTTGGAATCATTCCTATGGCAATTGCTTCCAAATGAGTGACTGGGACAAGCGAAGCAAAACAACCAGAACTGAAAAGGCTCATGAGGCAACACCACCTGCTCTCATTTCTGTTCCCCCTTGCTTTAGCTCTACAGCAGCCATCAGTACATTTCAGAGCACTGGTCTTAGAAACTGTTGTCAGCCCTGTCTTCTGTAGGCCGTTCTGTGCAGCACTAAGTAATCGCTGTAATCCACGTACTGGAGTTTCAGACCCTCAGTATATCACATGAAACATAAGGATACATACAAAGTGGGTTGGGGGCGGTGGATAATGTTTTAAGATTGGAGATGAGAGTTCAGATAGACTGGGACATTCAGGGAACACACACAAGGACACAGACATGTAGAGATTGGGCCCATTCACTCCCTGGCATACATCCCTTCTCACTTCAGCAGCCTTCTGTCTTCCTTATTTCACAACAGGAACAAACTATTCAGTCTTTCACAAGGCTGCTGGTAAGGGATATATTTTTTTAATTCAGCTGTTCTTGGCTTAAATGCCAACTCATGGTGTACTTCTTTCTTTGGAGGAGAAGTTGGGAGCAGCAGCACACCCTGCTGTAACCTCAGCATGTTGCTGTTGTGCACATGCACACTTCAGCAGGGAGATTTACATCTCTCCAACCTGCTTAATACCTTTACTTGTGCCATGGAAGAAAACCCTTTAGGTTTTTTTCTCTGCCCCTTTTTAAAAGGGAGAATAGTCTTGTTTGGCTGGATACGGTATTTGTAACAGAAAAATGTGTAGGTGGTCTGTCTTATTCCTTCTCTGTGGAGGAAATATTATTTATCAGAGCTCAAGACAGTTATAGACTGTAAATAATATTTTGTAAATAAACCTGTGGCAGAGCAGGCTGTGTTGGAGTTCTTTGGCTTATTTCAAATACGATTGGGACCTTTACTTTAGCAGATATATTATAAGTTCCAGCAGGGTCCTTACATCCATGTTTAGTTGTTTTGGCCAATGTTCTTTGTCCATTTAACTGCAGATTTAATATGGAGATGCAGTTGCATTCCATATTAAATCAATAAGGATACATATGTGTCTGGTCACTTCAGAGTAGTCACCTCAAGATTTATTTTTCAGCGCTTGAGCTAAGTCTAGGTTGCTGAAGAAGGTGAGTGCTAGCCATTCAGCAATCAGTTACTTGCTGTACATAGCTATCAGTGTTTCCATAATTGTAAATGCTCCAAATTCTTAAGGCTATAAATTAACACTCTTGCTCCTGGGAAGGTCTTGTTTAACCATAAATGACAGAAGGGTTAAGAAGCAGAGATCTACAGAACTGCAGCTTAAAGCAAGAAGGCTGGTTTCTAAGCAGCAGAGTATACACAAGGAACCATAGTATACGTGTACCTCAGGAACGCAAGTCACTGCAACTATAGTAAGAGGTACAGCTGACAAGATAAGCTGTTACTGTGAGTCTTTTTAGTATATCACTAAGTTCAATCTTAGTAATAGGTGTCTTTAACATGAAGTATAGATAATAAATAAAGTTGCTACATGGCAGATATTCAGGCTAGAAGATAAGCCCTGATGAGGCTGACACAAGATCATGAGCTTGTGTCATGCATATGTAAACGTTAGCCTATCCTTGCAGATGATAGAAAATTGGGAGTAGTTGATACATCAGGTAGTTGTGCTGCCATTCAGAGGGACCTTAATAGATGGGAGAAATGGGAAGAGAGGAGACTCATGAAGTTGAACAAAGGGAAATGCAGAGCCCTGCAACTGGGGAGGAATAGCCCCATGCACCAGTACATGCTGGGTGCTGACTGGCTGAAAAGTAGCTTCGCAGGAAAGGACTCGCAGGTCATAGTGAACGGCAAGTTGCACTTGAGCCAGTAATGTGCCCTTGTAGCAAAGGAGGCCAACAGTATCTGGGCTGCGTTAGCAAATGCATCACCAGTAGCGGGAGGGAGGCGATTCTTCCCCTCTGTTCAGCATTGGTCAGACATCTGGAGCATTGTGTCCAATTTTGGGCTCCCCAGTACAAAGAAGGACATGGACTTACTGGAGCAAGATCAGTGAAAGGCCACTATGATTTTGAAGGGATTAGAGCATCTGACATATGAGGAAGAGGCTGAGAGAGCTGGGACTGTTCAGCCTTGAGATGAGAAGGTTTGGGTGGCTCTTATCATTGTGTATAAATACCTGATGGGAGGGAGTGAAGAAGAGGGAGCCAGACTCTCCTCAGTGGTATCCAGTGAAAGGAGAAGCAGCTGTGGGAACACATCAAAATAGAATAAATTCCATTTGAAGGTAAGAAAAAAACTTAACTGTGAGAGTTGTTAAACACTGGAACAGGTTACCCAGGGAATTCTCATCCTTGGAGGTATTAAAAAACTGATGGGGTACGTTCCTGAGCCACCTGCTCTGGTTGACCCTGCTCCAAGCAGGGAGGTCCTTTCCAACTTCAACTGTGAGGAGCTGCTGAATCAGCTGGCCTGATAGAGAAGAGGCTGCTCAGTTCCATGTCCTCGGTACAGCCAGTAGCAAGCCTGAGCATGTATCCCCAATAGGCATTCACGCACACAAAATATACATGTATATAATATGTGCATATATATATGTACACACACTGTACATGACTGGCCTGAGGCAGAAAACACAGCAGTCATGCAAGCACAGCACAAACAGCCTAATCCTATTCCCCTCTCTGGCTGATCAGGATGAACCTGTTAGCAAGAAATATATACATACATACTATGGATCCCTCTAGTGTCTAGGACCAGCTATCCAGTAGCTAGCTCCATGATCTGGAAGCTGCTGGCACCTGAGCAGTTGCTGAGAAGTTGCTGGCACCTGAGAAGTTGCTGGCACCAGGACATACGAGTCCTTGAGGCCTGCAGCCCCATGCCAGTGGTGGACACTCAGACTCCTCATGTGCATGCACACACACACAGGAGCACTCCAGTAAACAGCCTCAGACATTGGCTCTACCCAGCAGCTGGCTCCAGGATTCCCTGATCTCCCAGTCACCTCACACACAGATGCAAACTGTTCTGTGGTAGCTGGTCCAGGCTTAACAGTAGCTGACTTCCAGACCTGAGAGTAGCTGGCTTGGACCTCTTGGGAGCTCTAGCAGCTGACTGTCATGACTGGTTGTTCCAGCATCTGGCCAAACTCACAGCCATGCCAATTCATGGCTCTCAAGTCTCTTACCCTACTCACTCACCAGCTATTCTGACTTGATTTTTGCTAGTGATTACACATGGACATACACACCCACACAATATGCATGCACTTAGGTATTTCCAGTGCACTGAACAGAGTCCCTTCACACAGGAAAATAAATAAATAAAAAAGAGTTTAGTAAGAAGACAGGACAGACTGCACTGATGACATACAGGACACAGCCAGACAAGTGTACTGTGTACATGCAGCCAGCCCCTTCTGTGCCCTTCCCCCCCTGCCCAGTTTTCCCATGCTGCTTTCCTCCCCTTGATCAC
Organism: Ciconia boyciana; assembly: GCF_034638445.1. NCBI lineage: Eukaryota > Metazoa > Chordata > Aves > Ciconiiformes > Ciconiidae > Ciconia > Ciconia boyciana. Next base: position 86,882,350 of record NC_132934.1, on the reverse strand, counting down.
TCCCTTTTCCTGCCTTTGATCCTGCCCCTACACATCCCATAACAAGTGTTGTAGTCCCCAAATGCTCTTCCCCTGCACCCCATGCCCCTCAGAGGGACTAACCTCCCCTTAATCTGCAAAGGGATCCAGACAGCCCTTCCCATTGACTCCGTTGGACAGGTTTCATAGCCAGACACCAGGGCTATAGTCCTCTGGTATCTCTGGGAGGAGCTAGATTAGATTAGAGTGCTTTTCTCCCCCCTGCCTGCCCCTGTCATTGTTTCTCTCCTCTGTGCTCCTTGGTGGTTGTGGGCATGAGCTTTTAATCACATAGTCTAGAAACAATCACTCAAAACAATGCCTACAAAACCAGCAAGAACTCAGATAAGAAAAGAAAACAAATGTACGATTTGTTTCTTCTTTGCTCATCCTATAAGAAACTTCAATGCATTTACTAGATCAATTTGCAAGGAGTCACTGAAGATTTCCCCAAAACTGGCAAGAGAACAAGAGTAGGTTTCATGGCTTTGAAGTGTAGAAGCATTGATGCTTACCAAAAAGAGGAGTTTCACCTGCAGTGACCAAGACAGTACCATGCTTAAAACCATAAACATCAAAGCACAAACACTTTCTCAGTAGCAATAGTTAAGTAAAGCAAATTGACCACTTTATTCCAGTCTGATGCAAGTGGATTGCAATAACTTGCCCCCCAGAGACACCATGAAGCAGACTACAATCTTGCTGTACTGAAATGCAGTCTTCCACTGCTTTGAATAAGAGCTACTCTTCATGCACAGAAAAGTAAGAAACTAAACAGTTTCTTTAAGAGGTGGAGAGGGAAAGGCCATTTTCAGACTCATCATCGCTGGAGGCTAGGTGGAATAGCAGCTATACATACATTCTCTACTGCTTAAGACAGGAATTCTCATGGGTAGTTGAACAAATACAGCAGACACATGTTAATGGAAAAACCCCACATTTTATTGAATGCAAACAGTGGTTGGACAGTGTACTTATTCAAAAGGTTTGTTCAGTTTGAGAGTTTCTAGTCCAGGAAATGGGGCTCAGTGCAGTAACACTTAAAGCCAGACAGTACATTGCAATTACACTGCAGCTTTCACTGACAGCAGTGAAAGAATCCCTACTGGAACAGGGAGACGTTCCTCAGTCTGCTGAATCCTCATCCACGCACTGAGATGTCTCCTCACCATGTGCTGCCCATCCTTATGATGGTCTTTATTTGTAAACATGCATTCTTTGGGCTGCTTTGCTACTCTGGTGCCCAGCCTTGCTGTCCGGAAACCATACTGGGAAACAATTCATTTTGGGGAGGAAAAGATTTTAAAAGAAAGTTTCCAAACTCAGGAACAGAGTAGGATTCCAAACATTGCCAGTTTAATCTGGCTAAGGAAAAAAAAGTGACAAGACAGTTAGCCAGTAAAATCCATTAGAGACAGAAAAGCTATAGTAGGTTAGCTCTTTCCAGCAACCATAACAGAGATTCCCAGTATGTTCTGCCTCCACACTCTAACCCAGGAGTGAGGGAGAGGGCAGGGGAAGACATCCTGATAATGAGGTGGCACAAGGAAAACAAAAAAACCCAAAAACAACCCCCAAAGACAGAAGTAGTGCCGAGATAGAGGCTTCCACCTTCTAAGGTCAAGTCATCATTCTTGGCTCCATCGAACAGAAGAATGCTCAGCCTTCCCAGCACCTGCCACCAGGTTGTTCTTGCTACTTCCACCAGGCGGTGGTAGAGGTCTGGTCTTTCTCCTCCAGAGCCTTAAGCGAACAGATTTTGCACTCGCCTTGATCATAGCCCCCAGCCTGGAATACAGTGTGGCCAGGAAGTGGCTACAGGAGAAGAGGTCCTTTCTTGGTGGGTGTGCAGAGTGAAGTCTAGGAGCAGTGAATCCTACATGAGTAAAGAACTGCACTGGCATAGTCTCTGTTGGTAGCAATCTGCCTTGTCAGGCAGAGGGACAGGACAATGGTGGGGAGGGGAAGAGTATTGAGTGCAGGGGTCTTGAGGGTATGCCCACTCCAAGCTCCTCAGCGTGCCGTTTTGGCACGAACAGTGTGACACTTCATACACAGCACGTGCCCATCCAGTGGAAAGCACCCATTCTCATCTGCTTCAATGGACAAGGGCTTCCCACAGTCCTAAACAGTGAAAGAAAAGAGGGAGGGAGCTCAATGACAGTCAACAGCAGGGTAAATGTATTCAAGGATGTAAGAAATGCCCTACTGGATCAGGATAATGGCTCACAGCCCACTGCTCTGTCTCTGATGGTGCTAATACGGGATACTATTTTGAGGGAAGAGCAAGCCCCTTCTGTGATCCCAGCATGTTCCTCTGGTATACACAGGCTGTATTAGGGATGTTAGAGACTACAGCCCTGCATAGTCCTTGTTCATGGACCTGTGGTCTGTGCATGTCCAATCTTTTTCTAAACCTGCTTCAAAATGCTCCAGATCAATTAAAAACAATCTTAGTGTTTGGTCAGGATAGACAACAAAGGTGCCCAGTTGCTGGTGATGGGAACGGGAAAGATGACAGCAGTGGGGCCACCAGGCTTACCTCACACTTGTAACATTTCATGTGGAAATTCTTCTCCAATGCCACCACACGCACCGTCTCATCCTTTCCAGGCTCTGGCATGATAGGCTCACTACAGACTGAGCAGCGTGGAGCATACTTCCTGCAACCACAAAAATATGGAGGAGACCATGACCACCATAGTGGCATTGAATGCAGGTTCCTCACTGCTGTACAATAGTATTAGCAGCAGAGGAATAATAAATCACAAATAAGTTCAGGTGGGAAAAGACTTTAATTGCTACAAGGTACATTGCTGACTCATTTTTAACTTCATGTCCAACAGATCACATGGGCAACCCAACCCCATACTGCAGCAAAATTAAACAGGTGTGAGGGAATCTGCCTTCTTTCAGACACCACATGCACGTGCTCTCTCCATACCTGTGGTAGTCATCCACACAGTGAGGCTGGTTGGCCTGGTCCACAATAAAAGAGGCCCCCTCAAGAGGGGTATGGCACATCACGCAGGTGAAGCACTGGGGATGGTATGAGTTACCAGTGGCCTTCAGCATCCGGTCTGTGATGGTCTGTTTGCAGACACTACACTTTTCCAAGGTCCCCTAAGCCCAAAGGAAAAAAGTAAGACACATTAATCCAGTCTCCCACCCCTGGGAGGCTACACCACAGACAGGCAAGATGGAAGGAGGAAGGGAAAGAAAGAGAGAGCAAGCACAGCAAGCTCAGCTCTCTCCAGCAGCTTTCATCCCAGTGACTCACAGCATAGCAGTCCTCACAGAAGGGTTTCTCATCCACATTATAGAACTGCTGCCCCTGCAGCTGCTTCTCACATTTGAAGCAGGTGAAGCATTCCACATGGAAAAGGCGGTCCAGGGCCCTCACAGCTGGCTGGGTTCGTGATAGGGGCTTCCGGCAGAAGCCGCAGAGCTCTGTCAGTGGAAGAAGAAAGGGATTAGGAGAGAGGAAGATCCACCAGTCTTAGTCCTACTGCTGTCCAGTGAGGGAACGCACCAGAAGTAGCAGCCTCTGCAGCAGGCGGATGCTCCATATCCTTCATTAGTTTCTGGGTCAACATCTCCAGCTCTTCCACCTCCTTCATGGTCAGACAGGAATTTCCCCTAGGTGGATCTGTACTGGAGCCTGTGGGTCTATGCTGCAGGAAGAGGAAACATTCAATCCCAGAGGACACATATAGACAGACTCCCTCCCACCCTGTCCCTAATAAACCTACTTCTCTCACCTTTACTTCTCCTCTCTGTCTCCCTCTAGGGAATAATTTGCCATCCACTGTGCTTGCCTCTTTCCACCTTTACATGAAGTCCTGTCCCTCTCCACCACTGTCTCTAGTCACATCTCTCTTTCAGGCAGACAACAGCTTCCCCTAGCCTGGGACAGACCCTCCCTCCTCATCCTCCAACTTGACCCCCAGTGATGCTGTGCCTGTCTAGAGACACTGGTCCCATGGCTCTATCCCTTACCATGTCTTTTGCAGCAGCAGGTTGTTCTGTGGGACGCGGCTTCTCCTGCACTTGGGGTCTTTCCCTCTGCTGGGCATAGGTGAAATTGGGAGGCTGTGGCCGAGAGGAGGGACCTGAAGGTGAAGGGGCTGTGAACTGAGTCTGAAGGGAAGTAGGATATCTTGCAGAGTTTGAGGGAGCCATGGGAACATTGGCATCTGATTTGGATCCAGACTTAGGAGAGCCAGCAACAGGGGGTGGGGTGAATTTAGGGGTAGTCTGAACAGGAGGGAGAGACGAAGGTGGAGGGACTGGTGCTAGGGGCTCCTTGCGTTGCTGTGGGGCTGCCCACGGGGTTGGGGCAGGGTTCAAATCCACTCCAGGGGGCTTGAAAGATAAGCTTCCACTTGGCTTTGGAATGAACTTGGAAGGAAAGGAATGAGGAGTATCTCTGGGTGCAGATGGTATTTCCACATGGGCTTTTGGGGCCGATGGCTTCTCCAGAGAACCTGTGGATCCTGGAGATATCTGTAAAGGGAAGCAATGGAGAGAAACAGGCAGTAATCAGCAAGGTGGAAGAGAAAATACACTGTCTATAGCAGTAAGTCAGCAGCTATCCCAGACCCACAATGCTAAGAGTTCCCACGCTGTTACATATTTAGCAGTCCTGACAGGTTGCAAGAGCTACGCCTTCTGGTCCTTCACGTACACTTTCTTGCTATGGTTTATCCAGCCATTTTAATCTTCAGTAGCACCCTTCTTACTAGCTCTGTTCAGCAAACCAGTCATCTCTCCTTCTACCTGCAACATTCTGGAGAACTCACCCGGGATCTGAAGGGGTCATTCTTCTCCATGTCATCCAACATTACGGACAGTGAGTCAATCTCAAGATCAATGCTGCTCATCTTGCCACGTACCTATACCACCATCCATGAGGAAAGAGGGAGCAGAGCACGTTACAGGAACAGCCAGAGAGCCGGGTGTATCCCCTTACAATAGCAGATTGCGACACTTTGGACTGTGGTACAGATCTACTCCTTGCTTTGAGTGGATAGCAAGTTGGTAAGGATGAACAGGGCATAGTCTCCAAGGTCTACAAACAGTGGGAAAATGCACAGCCCAAAGAAACTCACAGACAGACTTAAGTAGGAAAAGACATCTAGAGGTCCCTAGACCAACACCCTGCTCACAGCAGGGCTAACTCCCAAGCTAGACCAGGTTGCTCAGGGCCTTGTCCAGGTGATTTCTGAACATCCCCAAGGACGCAGATTCCCCAGCCTCTCTGGGCACCTGTGCCAGTGTTGAGCCACCCCTGGAGGGGAACAGGTTTTTCTTCTGTTCAACAGGAATTTCCCTTGCAGAAACTTGTGTCCATTGTCTCTTGTTGTGCCCCAGTAAGAAGAATCTGTCTTCCCTCCAGCCCTCCTTTAGGTATTGCAGACTGCAGTTAGATTCCTGCCTTGGCCTCCTCTTCTGCAGGCTGAACAGACCCAGCTCCCACATCACGTGCCCCAACCCCCAATGAGCCCAACTGGAAACATTCCTCCAAGATGCAGCCTCACTAGCACCAAAGAGACACAAATAATCACTGTCCTTGTCCTGCTGACTACACTCTCACAAATGCAGTCCAGCATGTGGTTGGCCTTTATTGCCACAAGGGTGCATTGCTGGCTCACATTCAACTCACTGTCCACCAGGAACCCCGGGTCCTTCATCTGCAGAGCTGTAACCCAGCCAGCTGACCCTAACCTATGCTGGTCCATGGAGTGGTAGTATTTTCTGCTTTCCGAGATCTCATGGCTTCCTGCTGCTGAGTTCAGAGGGTAGTGAGAAGCTGTCCCAACTCACAGAGCATCACAAGAAACTATACTTCCCTTGACCTCACTCACCTGTGGGGCAGGTACCTTGCTCACAGGCCCTTCATCAAACATCAGCGGAGGAGGAGGAGAAATAAAAACTTCTTCTGGAGCTGGTGGAAAAGGCTCTTCAAAGGGTGGTGGGGGTGGGGGAAAAGCACAGTTTGAGGAGAAACTTGCCTCTTCTCCAGGTGGGGGAGGAGGTGGCAGCGGCAGATCTACGGGGAAGAATGAGAATAAAAGCAATTTGGGATTATTTCTTACTCTTAGCCAGTACAAACCCCAGGAGAGGTCTTGAGGGTATTACAGCAAGTAGTTCCCCAGTACTCAGCAGACCCCAGCACCCATAAAGGACAACTGAACTCCACAGCCTGGCTTTCACCTTGTCCAAAGCTATTTGCCATCATATAAACCTTCCTCAGTAGCTACTGCAATTAATCACTAGGAAAAGTTATTGTATAACTGGGAAACTTCTTACTATGCCCTTTCCCACTTCTCCTCTCATTCTTCGGTCCCTAGCATATGCTTCTCTCGCCAGTAACTAGCTCAGATTGCTGAATACAGAGCAGCATTAGAAAGAATGCCAGCAGACAACCCAGGACCCTGAAGAGCCTGCGTTATTACAGGAAAATAAGCCGGCACCTCACAGCTGGCTAGTTAAGCAGTACAAGAAACAAGTGGGGGGAAAAAAAGGCCAGTTGGACCAACTCCCCCTTATGCATATGAGGAATCTTTGAAACTGCTTTATTTTTCTGGGAGATGAAAAAAGCTTTCCTTTTGGAGGCTAAAATGTCCCCATACCCAATACAGATTAGGACATGAGAAATTTTCCAGAATCCTTTTAAGCAGGCTGAAAAGCACCAGACTGCTTCAATCTCCTGGAAGAAAACCCCATTGCTTCCAACTATTCATACTTGCCAAAGATGTGGAACAGGCAAAAAGAGACATTTGCTACTACAATGCAGTCAAATATAAACGTGAATCCTCTTCCCTTCACCATGTATGGGAGAAGTCATCCTCTTATCCAAGCAGCAAAGAACACTGAAGACAAGGAGACATAACTTCCACATCCCTTCTTCTGGACAGCCACCTCTCTTCCTAGCTAGCCCCAACCAGCTGTAGGGTAGAAGACCACGGTTTTCTCTCATGCTACTCCATGTGCAACTTCTAACAGCAGTAAACGAATCGTCTCATCTTTATATCCAGCTGTTGTCAACAGACTTTATAAGGACTTCTCATCTGTAACCTAAGGGAGATGATACTGCCCTTTCAGAAAATGAAAGCCAAAATCTTATTAGCCAGTGGAACGCATAAACTGCACTGGTATGCAGCACCTCTTTCAAGCCTTCTTGTGCTACAGAAATTCTCCTTGGTGTGCGGGAAAGTAATACTAGGCTGGTATTTTTTCTTTGAAACTACAGTTTGGGATCAAGTTTGTATACACTTGCCTTTTGATTTATTGACATGATAAAGAATATTGCAGAAACGAAGCCCTGATCTGCTGTCACATTGTTTCAGATGCACTAAAAGCCTGTTTTATGAATTAGTCACACAAACAAAAAAGTTCCCCACAAAGTTACTGTACCAGATTTATAGAATGATCAATACTAAATGTAACATTCCTACAGCAATACTAACTTAGCCATGCTGTCATTTAAGACAAAGAGACCAACTGCTATGGCTTTATGTTACACTACTTTTTGTTTGGGGATCGTGTAAGAAAGGGAGAGAAGGATTGAAGAGATGCATCAGAGAAGGATCAAATCAGATGCATATCTCTCGTGACTGAGAGGTGGTTGTTGAACCACCACTTTGGTGGTTCATCTATACTTCAGATATCTTGCTGGCAGCCATTACCTGATGGCAACACAGCAGTTTAAGCCAAATGGTTCTTTTGCTAACCTTTCTGTCAAGTTAGTTCCTCCATAATAAGCTTTATAAGGAAAGGAGAAGTGGAGAAAACAACACCCAATCCTCCACTCACACTGTATATTGAAAAATAATTTCTAACATCCATCTGTCTACTTTTGTACTTCAGGTAATGTATTTGTGTCAGTTTGAGACCTTCTGACAGACCTTCTGACAGACACATCCCTAATCCACACAACTATAGCAGAAAATCATAAAGCCTAATGAAAATCATAAAGCATAAAGCCTATCCCAGCCGAAACGAGGACACCTAAGATGGGACCTTGGATTACAGACACAAGATTCCAGCCAACAATACATGAGAAAAAGGTCACCAGAGTTAGCTGGTACAATTCTAGGAGATAGAAGCACCAACATGCTGAGGCCCCTGTGACTTGAGAAATGGAAAAAATGGCTTCGTAACTTGTCTCCTCTGAGCACAGGACCAGCCTTCCTACCACCAGGTCAGCTGCCCACTAACTTAGCATGCTAACCTAGAAAACATCAGTGTTGCACAGTCTATGCTAGACAGTGAAAGGAATGAAATTTAAAACAGCAGTTAGCATTATCTGAACATGTGTGTCCCAACTGAGGTGCACCCTGATAGAGTCTTGGGGTAACATGCAGCATCAAGCATTAGCAAGAGGTGCCTAGGGAAATTTCTGGTGGCCCTAGGCTGATCAATTCCAACTAAAGCGCCCCATAACCAGGAACCTTCTGCTTCTTAGAGGACATAAAAACAACCAACCAACAAAAAATGAAACAAAAAACCACCCCACCACCACAGGAAATTAATAAAAAAAATTAAAAAAAAGAACAAAAAAGAAAACCACACTAAAGCAAACAGGAAAACACACCCATCTCAAACCACTAAGAAAAAGTATAAAAACTCTACAAGCCATACAAACTCTAAGTCTCACTTCCTGTTTATGATAGCTTCCACCATTTTTTCATGTAATTATTCCTTCCTCCCCATCTCCAGTGGCAAAGATGGCAATTGCAGAGTCCACAAGAAGGATCTCTATACAGAGACAATCAGCCTGAGCTGAGATGAATCAGTAAGGAGAACAGCATGATTCATCACCATCAGGGTCAACTTCCCTGCAACATATTTGCTCTCAGACAGGCTGGCCAGAAACTGACTGGAGTTACACAATTATGCACTCAGGGTATACTATGAAAAATCCACTGCATTCCTCCAGCATCAGTGCAATGAAGGATTGCCTTCCTGGCTCCTTTCCTAATGGAGATACTACATATTTTGAGATCCCTTTAAAATCTTTTTATTTCATTCTGAACCTGCCAGCCTCTATAGCAAGAGGATCCTTCACTTATAGCAGTTACGGGCCTGTTCTCATATAAGCCCCAGTTACAGACCTCACACCCTGAGAATTTAGAAATTCTCAGGGAGAATTCACAGCTGAGAATTCACACCTGACATGCCAGCCCTCACCTACCTTCTGCCAGCAGGGACATGGACGCTGATGGAATCTCCCCCACCTTCCCCATCTGAGCACGCTGGGCGCCAGCTCCAGGAGGCGGGGGCAGCGACGACTCTGATGCACCCCCAGCCTTGAAGGGGTTCACCTTGGGTTTAGGGGCGACCACAGGTGCAAACTTCTTCTGTGGGTTGTAGAAGGAAGGGGTAGAAATGTTGATACTGACTGTTGATGTCATGCGGGTCCCTGAGGCACCTGGGGAGGCCATCTTCTCAGTACCTGGCAGGAGACAAGAGGGAGGAAACCTATATGAAGTCAGCCTTGGGCCAGAGTGGAAATTAACAGAGAGGAACACGTGACACAGAGGAATAAAGGAGTTTAAGTCCAGCCAGAGGCTGAGATGCCTGAGCAGAGCCCAGAACACTTCCAGGATCAGCACAGGAAAAAGGAGGAACAGAAACTGCAGAGAGCTCAAATGAGCCAGCACACTTCACCATCTCAACTCAGTATGGCATTAGCTGCAAAGGGGTTCTTGCCATGGAGAAAACCAAGCTCTTTGCTGCATGAGAACCCTGCATGCACGCATGCTGGAGAGGACAGCAGCAGGGCACCAGAACGAGTGTTATCCACCAAGCCCCACACGCCCTAAGGAGGGTGCCCCCATACATGCTCTCCCAGAACTGGAATTAGCATTTCCTCTCCCCCACTTACCCAATAACGCCAGCCAGTTCCTCTTGACCTCAGCCTGTGACAGCCCCAATAACGTCCCCCTTCACCCCCCCAACCCTGGCACACTCCCTGCATCTTCCATCCTTTACCCCCAGACCCCTGCATGCCGGAGGAGCGCAGGCAGCTGCGGCAGAGGCAGAACAACAGGGCGGGTGAGGATTTTCCGGGTGTCACATGCCCAGGCGGAGCCCCCTGCTCTCCGGATCTCGCCTCCGCTTTCTCTCCTTCCTGTCCCCGGCGAGGGTGACAGCGGCTCCCGCCACCCCTCACCGGCTGGGCCGGCGCCCGCTCCGCCCCCGCCAGGAAGCGCTCCTCGGATGCCGGCCGCCGGTCCGCCGCCCCCCTTGGGCTGCGAGAGGCGCAGCCAGTACCGCTGCCGCCGGGGCTCCCGTCCCCCAGGCAGTGCAGCCGCGGTCCTGCTCTGCGCCAAGGACAGCCTGTGGGGTGGGCGGGGGGCAAGCGCTCTGCTTGCAGCATGCGGGCGTACCAACCCTCTCCCCTCACTCCCTTCCACCACCAGACTCGAACAGCCAGAGGAGGGCCCCGCCAAGTCGGCTGTTTCAGGAACCACAGGTCTCATGACGAGAGCCGCATTTCTAGGATTCCCCAAGTCCTGCAATCCAGGCCAGAAATCTCACCCATGCTAGAAATCTCCATGAAGCCAGATGCTTTGTTGTAAAGCCTGGCATGCCTATAGTCCTAACATCCCAGCACAATAGTGCTTCCGCCAGCTCAGGGGCTCTGTGCCAGCATTTCAAGTTGGCATGTTCAAATCAGTGCCCCTCCACGCTGCTGGCCTCTCTCACACGGACAATAACAGCTGCTGGAACAGACAGCCCTGGTGCCACAAACATCCGCCCACCACTAATTCACCCATGGCTGCTGCTAAGGCCTACATGCCTTGTTCTAAGCACTCCCATGAGTCAGTGCAACATGGCAAGATATAGTAACCTGTAACAGCTTCTCCAGGTCACAAGCTTATGACAACACAGACAAAAGTCCGTGCTGCTGCACTTTTTGTTCCCTTTGGGCAGAGCTGATGAGTTGCATGCACTTTGGCAAACTCTTCTGGGCTTTTCAAAAGGAGGAAGAGGCTGCAATAGTAAGCAGCAGCCAAAAAACTGTGCTGAACATGTCCCACATGATCCAGCATGGGAAAGGGCCAAGGCAGAAGAGTAATTAGCAAGGTCTGTCCTCAATCCCTCAGACTTGTAGGCATCAACAGACTTGCAAGTCAGAAGGGACTGACCAAGTCCTTCCAGTCTGCAGCTTTCCACCGAGCTACAGAAGCTATTAAAAAGACCTCCAGCCTTTCTTGAGAGACTTCTGCCTTGTGCTCCACCGTTTCACTATAGTGTAATGAACCACTTGGCAGTAGTTCTACCAGAACTGACAGCATTATGAGCAGAACACCACAGTGACAGCGTCACTTCTGGTCATGATTCATACTGGGGTCAGTCCACATAGAGGCAGTCGTGGGACATCGGCTGCTTCACAAAAAAGTGCTGGCTTTGCTACCAGCAGCTGCTATTTCCCTTAACTCAAAGCAGCCCATTTCCCGATATCCTGTGCCACACTTAAGGCCCTTTCTGCTCATAGCTGTCTCCATCGAGAAGCTGCCCCTGCTCATCCTCACTTCTGTTTATTGATCCACCCCCACACAGACCAAACAGGCTGAGAAAGGCTGGCCTTGCGGAGAGAGTCGTCCCCCCCAGCCCTGCAGCGTTGCCCATACCATCTAAGCCTTACCAGAAACACACAGCTTATGCGAGTCCTGTGGCACTGTTTGTAAAAGCTATTGGAGAGGGAGTATCGCACCAGCAGACCTCATCTCCTTCTTGTCCTCACATTTTCCCTGGGGGGAGAGATTTTTTCTGCCTACTGTAACAGCACTTAAGATGACTCAAGTGGAGCTATGAAGAAAGACATCCCCAAAGGACACAGTCAGGATACTTAGTTGCCTCATACGCTGTTTCCCTCTAACGATAGCAAGGAGAAGTAGGAGCACAGAACCAAGTGACACCTCCTTCAGCAGCAGGGTCACCTCCCAGAAGGTCCCATGGTGGGTCTGCCACCTCTTATGCACCCAGACAGCTTTCAGTTCTTTGACCCTAAGACACCCCCTTCCAAAGCTCAGCTCCTTTCCTGGGGTAGCTAAAGGAGGAGGAACCTGAGAAAGCAGAGAGCAGAGTGTTATTTTTCACCTCTGTTGGTAGAAAGCAGTTTGCCTCCTGCTACACAGGGAGCCCCCATAAAAGCTAGCCCAGCACTGTGGTCTGACACACCCCATCTGTACTTCCCCTATTTGCCAACTTCCTCCCAACTGAGGGGGGTCAGAAGGAGAACTATAGCACAAAATACAGAATATGAAGTGAACAGATTAAACAGATTTAGGAGTTATGCTTATTTTCATCCTCTCATACAGACTAATTCCAGAAAGTTCTCCCAGCCTGGCCCAAAGTTACAAAGCTTCAAAGAGAGCAAAGTCCTATCAGCTATGCAAGCCGCAAGGTAGAGCCTTAAAACAACCAGGCTGGGGGAGAGGGGCATTCAGAGTTACAAACTTGTCCCACACATGCTGGGCTTGCCTCCTCCCTGTGCGGGGGAGATAAAAACTCCAAAAAGCTATGCAAACATATTTAAAACGTTAGGAAGTTCTACGACTTTGCAAGACTTGCGCCTTCACTGTCTCAGGGCACCCCTAGAGAGACAGAAACTCATAAATTAAACACATTTCATACACAAAGACCCCCAGATTCCTCTCTCTCAAGCACATCTGGAAAAAGGCTCCATAGGTGTCTCACTCATCCGTACGCACACAAAAGAGAGCTTGTCCCGAGTAAAACCAGGCAACACCCCCTCCCTCTTCCCCGCTGCTGGAGCTACACACGAGCGTTTAGCTGCCTCCATTTCACCGGGAGGGAATAAAACTCACCAGATTCACACACACGCGAACCTCTCTTCTGCGGAAGGGCAAAAAAACCCCAGGAGCCACGACCGTAGGTCAATCCCAAAGAGACCAAGACTTTGTACGAAGGGAGCAACCCTCCCGGCGGGAGCGGCAGGAAATCCGCACACCCCGACGCAGGCGCACACCCCTACTGGCTCAACACCAGCCCCATTGCTGCAGACAAAAAGGCTTTTCGCTAGGCCAAGAGAAGAGACTCACCTCTAGGCACAGGGCTCGGGGGAGCGGGAAATGCCGCCCCCGGGACTGGAGATCCTGGGGCTAGGGCTAGGGCTAGGGCTAGGGCTAGGGCTAGGCTCCTCTGCCCCCGCACGGCCGACTGGCCGGCCCGCCTGCCTGCCTGCTTGCCGGGAAAGGCAGCAGAAATGAAAGGTAGGGGAGCTGCTGAGCCCAAATGCTTCCTACCAACTCGCGAAAAAAGCCTCGCCCAGGCAAAGTTGTTTGACCATAAAAGGAGAGAGGCTGCGCGAACAGCTGAGCTCACTCGCTGGGGAATGTGGCAATGAGGTAAGGGGGGAAGGCGCGCACCGCCGGGGGATGGGGCTTGTTGGGGCAGTGGCGGCGGGAGCCCTGGGCTGGCATCTTGTGTGCGCCCCCTCCAGCTTTACGGGGAAGGGGGGTTATTTCTCTACCTGCCAGTGGTCACGAAGAAGAAATGTTTGTTGGGGTTTCTCCCCAATCCTCTTCCGCCGCCTTACCGGGGCCTCGCAGCGTGGTCCCTCGTCCAGCGCCCGGCCTGGCCCCCTCAGGCGCCCACCCCGGGCCGGGCTCACTGCCTCACAGAGCCCTGCTCCTCCTGCCTTCCCTAACTGTAGAGCTGCCCCCAGCCCGTGATTTCACTTCCAGTCGCTGAGTTGGACGTTAGGAAGAAATTTAGCAGCTCTAGTGAGTCAGGATCCCTGCTGGCCTCTTCCTTGCACGAACCAGCTGCAAGAGCATCCGACTAATGCTCCCCAGTCTTCCAGAAATTAAAGCAAACATCAGATGACTCCACCGTGCAAAAAAGCGACTTGTTCTCCTTGTACTGGCTGCAAGGCAAACACTAAACTGTTTTATATCAAACACTAGCCACTTGATTTGCTTTGTTGGATTGCCTGTGCTGCACATTGGTTTTATTTTTATCCCAGTGCTGGCTGAGGGTTCAGCCTTGCTCTAGACCAGGGACAGCCTGACCCAGGACAACAGAGCATGTAATTTTCAACCCCAATCTTTTCTTCTCCTTGCTTCTAAGCCTCTCAGGGAGGAGGGATACCAATAAAGAGAGAATTCATGTGCTTTGTGCAATCGATGTACTTTGTCCTTGGAATTTGGCCTTAATATTGGGGTTAATACCCCTACTGTTGCAAATTCCCTGGAGAATTACTGTATTTGATAATGCTCAGGAGATCTGGGGCTTGTCCGCTCCTAAGACTTACCTATCAACATAGGTACCTTTCAGTACGGGTAGTTTACTCACAGGTGGGTGAGTAAGCCACAAACCACACCAGTTAGACTCCCAGTGTGCACTACTGCAAAATGTTCACAGAGGGCTATGCAAAGAGGTTCATCAAGGCTTAAGAAATCCAGTGTAAACAAATATTTAATTTTACAAGCAAGGTTTGTACAAAGAGGTAACATCTTTTATTTAACCAGCTGACACAGGTGGAAAAATAGGGCCCTCTGTGAGATTTTTCATTTTTACATACCATATGAAAATGTCACCTATAGCAATGCATAGCACTGAGCGTGTCGCTCCTTACATAGCTGCAGCTGTTGAACTGCTGATCTATAGCTGTAAATTGCTTAGGGAAATACAGCTCTTGTATGGGTGCTAAATAATCCCGAAGTTACTGCTGCTTTTGTAGGCATAGGATCAGCCCCGTTACCTCCCATGACTAATGCACGAAGTAATTATATAGGATAAGGAAGGTATTGCTGTGCTGTGCTGGGTCTTCTAACGCTGTCACTTTTCTAGTGCAGACAATCTTTCTCCCTCTTGTTCACGTAAAGATGTCAGTGCAGAGCTAAAAAGATTTAATTGTGGAATTGCTAACCAAATTCTGGAACTTCACAGCACACCTTACACAGTCAGCCTGACCTCAGAGTACTCTGCCGCTGTTCCCTGGGCTAGCCCTGACTCCAGAGAAAACAAAGAATGTCTCAGACTGAGATTAAAAAAATGCTGAGAGAATATGAAAAAAATCTGCTCTCCCATACTTTCTGGTCACATCCCCATAAATTCAGATGCTTGCACGTTTGTTTCACCAATGTGGTGATGTTAAAAGCTCATGAAGGCAGATCAAACAAAGCGGGAATAAGAAAAAGAAAAGCAGACCCTCTTAGACATTTTGTATTAACTCCTCACTATGAGGAAACAAGTATGAAACAGAGAAGTGTTTAGCAGGTTGGACATGTAAAAGCTAGAATTCTCAAAATGGAATACATCAGAATACACAGGGGAAAACTTTAATCTGATTTTGTGCTTGCCATACAGTAAACTTAAAGTTTGTGCTTTTGTAATTGGTAATGAAGATGAACTAAATTCCCTAACTTCTGATTCCTCTGGAAAGAAAATAAGAATCTCCTTATGCCAGTAACCTTCCTTCATGCAATTCTTCGCTTGGAAGAGCAGACATTTTTCTGCTGCAAGTTGAAATTAGTGCCTTTAGATGTACACTGTTGTAGTCAATCTCATTAGCTGAAGCAAAATTATTAGTCCTGAATAGGTGTTTAGCTATCTGGGTAGAGAGATGGATCAGCAGGTATACTCAGCTGCTTGTGCCAGATGACACATTTGACCTTGTCATTTCTGGAATTAGCAGCAGCCCTCTGCATAAATCACTTTGGCTGCCCCATGCCATGAAAAAAGCGATCTGGTATTTTGGAGTATATTGTGGTGTGAATGCTACTCTGCACCATGGGTGCAATGACAGCTGACTACAAAGCAAACGTTGGAGGGATTTGGAATATACAGTTCTAGCTGGCCGCTTCTTTGAGATGAGTGTCAGGAAGCAAGCCCTGGTACTGGCTGTCAAATCAAAGCTTAGAAGTTCTTAGAGTTCAAGGAACCCACCTCAGAGAGACTAAGTTTTCAAGGAGACAGATATAAAGAATCTTCACTGGTAATTCAGCTGTGTAATGCAATGAGTAAATAAGGAATAATGCGGTACAGAAGTGATGTGGCAAATTAATGTACTGCACTGAGATGAGGAGCATGCTAGCAGTGGTTAGGTGCCTATAAAATGAAAATAAAAATAGACGTAAGAGAAGAAAAAAAATAAGTCCTTGAATGCAAATGGAAGGATTATTTGCAGGGACACTAACAGGGCATTAAACATGCTGGGCAGAAAATCTTACCTAGATTCAAGAGGGTTCAGGTAGCTGCAGATGGGAATCTTTGTGTTAACAATAGGTTTAAGGTCAGAGGAAAGCAATCTGGATGCTGGACAGGATGATTTAATTGTGTTAATAATGTAAAACATCTGCATCTGTATAATTTCCATCAATATCAACAGAACAATTAGTGCCATTTTATCTCAGCGTTAGTTAATAATTAGTGATGTCACATAGGAGTCCCTGTTTTTCCTAACCAATAAAAAGTTCTGACTCATATCTGTGTTGCATCTCTGATACTTCTTTAATCATATACCTTCTGTTTAGTCTAACCACATTTTATTGATTAATGCTAAGCTGCTTATAAACTCACCCTGTGCTGTATTAAATGCTATGTCTGGGCCTACTGGAAGAGTTGGGAATATGTAATGGGTCCACTTTGGTCCCCAGGCCAAGAGGTACAGATGAGGCTAGGCCCACACTGTCCAGGGCAGGGCCACCTGCAGTAAACTGTCTGCATCTGTACAGACCAACAGATGTAATGCCCCCTGGTAAGAGCTCTCCTAGGATCTGTTGTGCTCCCATGGCACAGCCCTCTCCTGGTGTGCTCTTCACTCCCTCCCTCGTGCAGGGTGCTCTCCACGTGAAAGGCTACATGTGGCGAAGGTTGGCACCTGCCATGGCTGCTGCTCCCACTCTTTGTGGAGGCTGTGACATATGCAGAGCTGTCTTTCTCCTTACCAAAAGGCAGTTTCAAGTTGGAGTGCCTCAGTCCCATTGCAGAATGTGTGTCGACAGCTGGGAGCCAAGCACAGAGAGCTGCACTGGGGACAGCAGAGCCTCCAGTCCTTATGAGCCTAGTCATCCTCCTCAATCTGTGAAACTGGCATGCAGTCAGGAATGCTATTTGCAAAGGTCATGAATTGTCCTGGAGAAGTCCCTGAACAACCAGCTACCCAGGATAGATAACTAGTGTCTCTCTGCTCCTTGCCTTCAAAACTAAGCCTGCTGTGCAAAGCACACTTCAGTAGTGTCTCTCCTCAGAAGGGGAGCAACTACAGAGAGCCTCAGCAGTCTCTGAAAGGTGTCATGGCAGGTCTTCAAATCCCACTATGAAAGTATTGCATGATACATACACACATTTACATACTTCAAAAGGCCATTCTAGCCATACGCATACAATTAGATTACCCTGACTAAAGCACTAGAATAGGCCATGAGCGGTAAACAAGAACAAAAAACCAAACCTTGCTGTGCCAAGAAACACTTTTTAGTGAGGCAATTCAGCCACACACAAACAAGAGGGAGCAAAGTATCTCTGTGGTATGACCATGGTCATGACAGTGTGTCACAGGCTGTCAGAGTGGCCAGGGCAGCAGGGGTGGCTGTCCAGGGAAGAAGCTCCATTTCCAGCAGGGGTGGCTGTCCAGGGAAGAAGCTCCATTTCCAGCAGGGCTGGCAGGTCTTTCCTAGACAGAGCCATGGCAGGGGCTCCTCGGCAGGAGATGCAGCTCCCAGATGAGTTACCAGCCTCACTGCTGTTTCCTTGTCTCCTGCCACCAAGATTTCCTGCTGAGCTGCTGCCTCCATCCGCTTCTCAGCAGCGCAGCAGGCCTGCAACTCCATGACTCCTGGGGCTTGCTCACTGGCAGGCTTCCTCCCCCTCACTCTGTTCTCCCACACCGCCTGCTCACTGTTGCTGGGCTCTGTGCCTGAGGAACGAGGGAAGCAAGCAGGGTGTCCTGGTGGATATCTCTTCTCCCAGGTGGAGTATGAGCTGTTCTGCAACTCTGGAAAACCGTGAGTAGTCAGCCAAGGCCTGGAGAAAGCAGTGGGATGCAGCTGAAGCATGGATGGGTGATGGGCATGCCCATGTATGCAGCTGAGTATGGATGGCTGCCAGAGCCCATTATGCTTGGAAAGCAGCTGTTTCCACATTCCAAGGTACCCTTGCCATTTCCTCAACTGTATGCCCCCCCTTGCCACCAGCAAGACACATGGTGACATATTTGGCTGTTCTGTGCAAATATTGCTTGTCAGAACTGTCAAACAGATCTGTCAGCCTACTAATTAAAGAGTTCCTGTGTGTGATGCAAGCCTCTTTCCACCGGAGTGCCCTGCTTTCGTGGTAGAAGTCTCCTTTCTTCACTTTGTTATGTAGTCTAGTCTTGTAAGCATGGCACAAACAAGCCATGCTCCTCCCTGTAAATGAATGTAATCGAATGGATGTATGTACTCAACAGAGCTGGATGCATACCTTGGTGCATCCTGGGGGATTTTGGCAAAAAGTTCCAGGAATAATTTGAATGTGTATATGTGTCGGGGGGAGGGTGTCGCGTCCTTGGAAAAGGGTTCTTCCTTCAACATCCTCCCTGTGACAAAGCTAAGAGGCAAAAGCAGGTTCTCAACAGCCTTGGTCTCATACTGAGCCTCCTCCTATGTTGTATAATAGGAGAAGTTCTGTGGTGGCTTCCCAGAGAAGCATCTAGTGTAGCTGCTCAGTAGTGGAGGAACAGAGATGCTGAGCTACACTCTCAGTAGCATTAACCTGGGACAGGATCCTGGTCACTCCAGTCCCCATGTGGCCCCTTTCTACCCCAATGCTATTTTCTTGCATAAGTGAGATAGCCAAATAAGCAGGAACGGGCTTCGGAGACTGCTAATTCTCTATTTTGTAGCATGCCTACAAAGATGTGCCATGCATATGCCAGGACGTATTGGACTTGTGAGTACATTAGGAATACATAAGATTGTTCTGGTCAGGAAGAATGAAGCCTGGTGTAGTCCACACCTGCATTATCTATAGGGCGTGGATCCTGAAGCAAACTACCCTCTTTTGAGCCTCACAAAACCAAGTAATTGGTTAACTCCAGATTGGAGTCCTAGCAAAACCTAGTATGTACACAGTGTAGATGATCAAGGAACCAAGGCCCTAGGGCAAAGCAACAAACCAACCAAATAGGTATATGGTCCAACACTCTGCTTGCAAAAATATTGGGCCAAATGTTATCTACAAACTGCACAGTAAAACACAATGTGAGTACAGCTTTAAGAGGTGTAGCCCCTCAAGCCCTTACTTTCTAAAAGCAAGAGTTGTGGAGCTATATGAAGTTTTCTGCAGTTCCCAGGTTTAGTACATGTGGCTACTTAGTATGTTTGCTAGTTGACTTACTGCCAGTATGAATAAGAGGATGACTACTGACCAGACAAAAATCTTTGACTGTTTCATAGGGTTGTCAGGATAATTAGCAGGGCCGTGCAGTGGAGCCACTGTCCTTTCAGTAGCAGCTAGGAGCCTGTGACAAGTGACAACTTATGGGAGAGAGCTGGTCTTCAAGCAGAGTATGATTTTCAGTAGGTTGAAAATGTAAGGGTGTGACAGGCTTTACTGAAGATTTGTGCTAAGTTCATTCTATATCTAGCAAAGTGATCAAGCACTGTATGAAAGCCATGGACTGTGGAGAATAGGGTAGTAGCATTACAGGCCACCATTGCCAGTACTTTGTGGCTAGTCTAAGTGATATTGAGAGATCAGTAGCCACAGCTATTGCTCAAAACGCAGGAGAGGTCCTCAAAAAGTGTTCCATCTCATATTACAAAGTAATTGACAATTTGCACATTGGGTTCTCCACAGGTGTGCTGGGATGACAGAGGCATAGCCTAATTTCTGGATCAGTTGACTACCACAACTTTACACCAATGCAAAGGGCTTTTCCTTTATTAACTGTGAACCATCCCTCCCTGTCAGTAGTAGATGCTTGGGCAAGAGCTCAAGACATTGCATTAAAGAATTCAGCTGTGGATGTACATTTCTGGAAATGCATTTCCTTCAACCAATGCATTCTCCAGTTGCCTTGATGAAGGTCAATACGATGACCATGTCTCCTAGGTACTGGGCAAACCTCGTGACCCTTTGCTCCCATGGCTCATGAAAAAAGTTACTTGGAACCTTTACCCTTATCCAAAAGACTTTAGTTTTCATGTAAACAACTTTAGGTATGCATTTGGCCAGTTGAAATCTACATGAAGATCGTCTATCTTCTGGCTTCATATGGAAATATACTTCTTTCTTGGGATTCTTGAGTCCCAGGTGATGTCTGCAACAGTGCTGGCTAAAAGTTAGGAGCAGCAGGTAGTGAAAGATGCCTGGAAACTAAGCCAGCAGAATCTCATCAGTCTGCTAATGAAAACAGGGTGGGTCAGGTTATGAGAAAGCCCTATCAAGCCATTTTCTGCAGAGTGACTGATGGTTTCAGAGAGAGTGTCAGACTTGCTACTGCCAAAATAAATAAATGGGATACTTACAAAGCTATTTCTATAGATCAGTGTTGCTTTTCTTGGGCCTCCCACCAACTGCTTTCTTCCCAGCACCTTGGGACACACTGTTCAACATAATGAAAATAATTGCTGGGTCCTACCAGCAATAATCCTTTTGCTTCCTGTTTGTTTCGCCTTTATGGCCATGGTCTCCAAAACTATGTCCTCCCAAGGTGGTCATCAAGCCTCTGTCTTAAGAATATAAAACAAAAATCAGATTTGATAAAAAAGAAAGGATATGTTTGTATTGAAAACATTTTTGAAGTAAAACAGAAAAGATTGTGGATTTGTCGAAGGGTGTGGTAAATTTAAAACAGTGCAAGAGCCACGTTATTATATCCAAACAATGTATAGGCAGGCAGTGCATGATGACATAACCACAGCATCCTCAGATGTAACACCCTGAAAGAGAAGGAGCCTTCTTAGTCAGTTCCAGATGTCCACTTGCTTTGGGACACACTGGACAGCCTGCATTTCTCCAATGCAGTAAAATGGCTCCAATTTTTTCCTGATCCAAGAAAGAGGAAATCTGCATAGACATCCAAATTTGAACATACATATGGGATGCTGTCTGTATCCATTCACTCCTAAGTTTCAAAAGGAGGCATTCCACAGGGAATGGACTACACACTGCAAATGAGTCTTCCTGAGGAATGGGACAGAGAAGGGTAGAGGGTACAGGTCAGTACTGAGAGGAATGCTTTGAAGAATATGGATGAAGGTCTGGTCTGGTTGATGTTGTTCATTGCCTCTAACTCCTCAGACTTGATATCACTGCAGACAGATATCAGCCCTTGGGTGCCAAAAGCCTAAATTCAACTTAAGGACCTTAGCTTGCAATTAAGAATAGAGGGACACTAAATTGTAGCCTCTTTTTGACTCTTCCATGTTCCATATTCTCAGGCTCTTGGCTTGGTTTTCAGGCTGGAATGACTCCCTCATTAGACTCAGAATTAATTTTGTCTTTCAGGTTCACTGATGAGAAACCTACAGTATGCTGCATCCTATCTGCTTTGCTTTCTTACCAGATCATACCAGAGTCCTAGCATCTCCATTTGTGTTTGCTCTTGACCCAAAAATTGTTGGTCTCTGAATCCCTGCACCTCCAAGCAAGGAATGGAATTTCAAGTTACATAGTTGGTGCCCTGTGCCTGAAGAATTCCACTCTCCTAAATATAGCAATTATTTATCTGATTTGAGGGACCATGAGACCAGAACTCTTCTCATCTACAGTTGTTTCAACTCTTTCTTGCAGCTGCAGTAACCAGAGGAAGAAGTAGTAAATATGAAAGTATGATAAATGTTCTCTTACCTACTGCAGATTAAAACCAACTTTGGGGAGATAGGAAGGAAGAGTAGCCTTCTGTGAGAGCAGAAAAAAGCTAAGATCCCCCAAAATGCAGAAGATATGCTCTTGCATTAATTGCACCTTATGTTTCAGGGCCTTACTGTATAAGAATGGGCCTAACTACATATGAGAGTGTGAGAAGTGGGAAACTTTCTGAAACATTGTGATGGCTGATCATAGTATTACACTGTGAAAAAACCCATATATTGAATCAATGTATGTCTTGATTCCATTTAAAATTGCTTTTCTGTCAAAAACACGGACAGAACAGGGTTGGCTGAAGATTAAAGATGCTGGGTGAGGACAAGACACTGCCCATCAGGTCAGACAGGGCTTTGAGCAACCAGATCTAGTGAAACATGTCCTTGCTCATGGCAGGGGGATGTTGGACTGGGTGAACTTTTAAGGTCCCTTCCAACCCAAACAATTCAATGAAAAACTACTTGCAGGCATTAAAAACACTAGTGATTCATGGCAGGGGTACCCAACTGCAGTTGCTGGCCAGTCAAACTCAACCAGGTTTAAGAAAAAACAGCGGTCATCTGCCAGCACAAAGGCACAACAGCGTTAAAGAACGCCCTCCTCAGCACTGGGCCAGCAAGCATTCTCACCCGATGGTTGCTTTGTTCCAAGGCAGTAGCACTCAGTCATACGTGTGGGAAGTGACAGGGTTACCAGTTGCTGGATGTAATGCTGCCCAGACAGGTGGCTATTGTCTTTCCTGTACATGGACTTCAGGGCCTTTGCCTTAGCCCTCTACCGATACATGTGCCTCCATATACTGTGCGGTGCGACAGTAAACATTATTCTTCCAGGAGTTTCTAGTGGCCATCTCTTGAATTGCATTGGTGCCGCAAAACCCAGGAAATCAGGGGATTTCTTTCAAGAATCAGCTATGATCACAGTGGGTTGGAGGACAGGATGCTCGCCTTTCCTGGCCTGCTTCTGGTAGGGGATGCCTCCTGGCCAGAAGCACCTGAAAGTATCATCAGGATATCAAGGGTTGGAAGATAATAATAAGAAAAGGTAGCAAGGCAGCCTCTTCTGAGATCCTGTTCCTCAGTTTTCAGTAGAGAACACAGAAAGAAGCAAGGTGCAAATGTGCTTATTAAGGAGGTTGTTAGCAGGTGAAAACATTTGACCTCAGATGACCTGTAAACACAGATGGGAATGGAAAAGTCACAGGAATAATCACAGAGGCAAGCATTCTGGATCCCACCATATTCCTTATGGAGTGCAGCATAGTAGAGCAGGTAGATTTATTCAAATCCTCCAGAAACAGCAGCAGGCCTCACTTGATTCCAAAAACAGTTTGAGTCAATGTTGATTTGTCAGAGCCCACTCACAGCAGCTGTGTGCTCTATGCAATATGGCAGAGGGTACTTTCTGGAGATTTTTTTAAATATGAGGGCCATTCTGTCAGTGCATGAGTGAACAGTTTAAGTTGATATTTTGCTTCTGGATACATTATGGTTGATATTTTGCTTCTGGATACACTGCCAGACATAAGAATTTGGCAGTGAGGACAGGATCACTAGCTTTTAAATTAAGAAGTACTTTCGTTGTTCAGACTTGATTTTAAGCTTGGGTATTTTCATAGGTTTTTATTAAGATTTGTATAACTCCAAAACCATATTGCAGAAAAAAAACCCGTACTTTTATTAAAAGAGTTAGTATCTACAGTTTCTGTGAGCTTCTATCTCCAATATATCAAAGGGAGAGAGTGAGGAGATGACAACTGATATTTTGTCAGGCTAAAAATATTGTGCCTTTTTACATAACACTGGGAATTTAAAAAGCACATTAACTGCTTGCACATTATTTTTAAAAATGCAGTTTGAGCAGCATCACTAGTATAGATTCAACTGACATTTAGGAGAAATAGCTACTGTATATTTCAGTGTTTGGAAAGGAGATGTTCAGTAGCAAATGAAGTAAACGTTTTAAAAAAGGCAAAATAAGACTCAGACTGCATCAAAGATATCTGCACCCTAATATACACTTCACATTTATGTCATTGGTGGCGTCTGTCTTCCTAGTGCCTACGACGTGTGACCCTTTTTGACCCTCCAAAGCGACCTCCTCAGACCTCCCCTCTTGGCACTACCTACCTGATGGCGAGGAACCTGTGCATTCTCAGTTTGACTGCCAGAGACTCACCAAGTTCCCTCTCTCTTACATTCCCGGAATTTCCTTTCTTTTTTGCCCCATCATTTGTTAGCATCTGCTGAGCCCTTCCTGTCAGGGAGAGAGTGGGAAAGAGTCCCTTATCTGTGAACTCACTCATCTTCCCATTTCATGTGCCACTGCAAAAGCCCCAGGCCATGGCAGAAGAAACTGGAATTTCAGAGCATGGTCCAGTGTACCTCCAGTCTCATTCCATGTGAGCAGGCATTTCGCTGGTTCAGACACAAGGTAAGGACATACGAGGATGCAGAATAGATTTATGAAAGATACTTGCCAGAATGGTGTTGCTGAGGGGGTGAAGTTTGTGGCAGATGAAGCAGGCTAGACTTGCTAATTCTTTGACGCTGAGCTGCAGTTCCAGAGAGCAACGGTTCTCCATGCTCAAATGGAATGTGATGCCTGATCACATGCAGTAGGTCAGTGTGCTACAAAGGCATCGGTGAAATGCTGACAGAACAAACCACACCACTACAGTTCCAGATGGCAAATTCCTTTCTGTAGTCTAGAAATGGGAACTGTATGAAAGATGAGATCTTATTTAATCTATATAGAACAGATGATGACACTTCTGCGTGACTCTGGATAAAAAGCAAACATGGATGAAGATGCTGAGAGAATATTACACTTGCTAAAAATCTGCAAAACAGCAATGTTGTTCTGAAAAACCAGGAAGCTACAAATCCTTAAGAAAAGCTAATGGAAGGCAAATATCAAGATAAGGTGAGAAAAGAATGACAAACACTGAGCATTGAACATTTATGTAAGTGTGTACCAATACGCCATACCTATGTGTTTTAAAGAAAGGTGATTGTATTTTAAGAGAATACTGCCAAATAAGTGAGATTACATAGCAGGGATCTTGCAGCAAACCAGATATGGGAATGCCGTCCATTGTTAGATTACAGCTAGCCCCCTGCTTGCCTGCTCTTTATGTGTTGGGATGACATACCTCTCCACTGTAGAAATTCTTAAAATTTGTTTCAGAAATATATTTTTTTAAAAATTCAACCTGCATTGAAATGAGCGTGTTTTTAAGGTATCTGGCTAACATCAAAGTATTTCATACCTCTGAGTAAGAGTGTCCTTAATTTGTGACACTCCATCAGTGTTCAGTTTCCAATAGATGATGCCAGGATATCCAAAGCACATGCCTCTACTTTGGCAGCACAGGCCAATTTGAGAACTCACCATGCAGGGGAAGAGGAAAAATAATCTTTCAGTGCTCACCATTACCTCTCTTCAGCAACACGGAACAAAATACCCAGGAGGATTTTTTGATAAATACACTGTTGAGAGGCTGGATTGATTAGTTCTGTCTCAACATTGAACTAATATGCTCTCATAAAGTTTTTTATGACCTCTGGGTGCAGGCAGAACAAGGTCACATTTGCTTGGATGTGAGCATAGGTAAGCATGAGCTTGTATCACATGTAATGCAAACATATCCTACGTCTATACCCCAACCTATTGTCCCTTCTAATCTTCAGTTGATTCACACAGCCTCAAATATTTTCCCAGCTTAAAAGGACCCAGCCTTCCACTTATGTCAGACAAGTTACACCACTTTCAGGATCTGAACTACATTGGTACTGCTTTTTTCATTCTTTGAACCTCATAAAAAGCCTTTCTGTTTGTCTCCTGCACCGAAGGAGCTCTGGACAAGAAAGAACTGTATGAGTCATTTTGCTATCTCATTTCCTTTTCAGTCCACATGAAAATCCTATCAGTAGCTAATACAGCTTGATGTAGAATTAACTCTTGTGTCATCTACTCCATTACTTCTATGAAGCAATTATAGAGATCTCTGCCAGAAGCAGCATTTACTGGGGAATCCATACTGCCAGTGGCAGGAGGCCAGCAGAGAAGCATATTGGTGCAACAGTCCCTGGAGGAGGATTCCTGCCTCTATAGATCTGATACAGATACTATTTTTGTAAACATCTCCTACTCATGAACTTCATAGGCCTCTGTATATTTTCCACAGCTGAAGACACATCTTGCAAGAAGCACGCAGGAAGTTTCTCCATGTCTTTCTGTGATAGTAGTTGGTCAGGCCACAGGATTTTAAATAAGGATTTTAAAAAGGATCACAGAAGGAGAAGGTGAACAATCGTTTTTCATGGGAGGATAGACGTGGTTGCCAGTGAGACCGCTGGGGACAGAACTAATGTTAGGATGAATGATAGATGGAAGACATTTAAAACTATTTTGGGGTTGGCAATATTTACTTGAAAGTGAAACATTACATGGCAAGATTTATATTGGTAATCTTTTTCATTTTAACTGGTTTAAATGGCAGCTAAGGGAGACGACGGGCACATTACCTACTGTGATATAATCTGTATCCCTGATAATTAATTGATGAGAAGAATAAATTTACTAAGCAGGTATGACAGTAACAATAGCTCTGTATTTTATAAGCAGTGTTTCTTAGGAACAAGCTGTTTCAGTATTTATAAGATCTTTATATTTATATTTATAGAGAGCTATTGGGAACCTCTGGAAAAATAGGTTTAATAGATCCATCAATGGGTTATAGAAAAGATAAACAATGCTGAACAGGCATCTCTTAAAAAGCAAACAAACATTTAACAGTTTACAGCATAAGCCTGTCTTCAGGGTTACAATGGAGGTACCTCAGGGTGGATTTGGAACAAGTTGTTAAAAATCGGAGCTTGTCTGAAACTGCTTTGCCCTGTGCTATTACCAGCCCCTCTACCAGGCATGAGGTCACAATCTTTAGCTTTGCTGGAAGTATGTTTTCCTCCCCCACACATCCCTGCTCAGACCTAAGGTGACCACTCTGCCTGTGTGCAGGGGGTGGGGGTAAGAGACCACTGAAGGCACAGGTCCTTGTCTGTTCCCAACTCACCTTGGCATTCAACCCCAAAGCCAGGCAGTACTCGCCTAGGAGCATGCGCTTAATGAGTTGATTATGGCATCTCAGTCAATTTCTCTGTTGCACTCATGGCAAAGGTGCAGGAGTGGGGGAGGAAAAAGGTCAAGGGACCTTTATGTTGCCCTTCCACCAGCAGCATCCTTGACCCAGTTAGGGCAGCCCTGAAGCTCTGCTCTGCAAAGAGAAGTTCCTAGAGGCAATGACCTACAGCTCATGACAGCTAAAACACAGCCACACTCTTCCTTCTCTCTTGCCCAGCACGCCTCCCGCAACAGGGTCTGTGGTGAGGGAGGTCTACAGCTCTACAATAGAGGGGCACATAATTTCACCCATCATGCAAATAATTTAGGAGGCCACAAGTGGCTGTCTCCTACTGCTCCTTCTGAGATACCCAGCTATGTAAAGAATCTATCCATGTTTCTCTCTCTAGATACTTAAATGTCTCCATCTCCTAACCCTGTATGAAAACTTACATTTACAAAGATCTTTCAGACCAGCATTTAAATTAGCACTATACAAAATGTATTTTGTACACAATTTCCTACATGAAATTACAGCCTCGTTGTTTAAGAAAGTACCTGCAATGCTTAGAGAAAACATTCAGAGCCTGTCAGAAAGTGTATTTCAAAGAAAACAAAACAATTTATGTTTTGTCATTTACCTCCTGTTCCTTCGAGCAGCAGTGGGAATACTGTTGCTCAGGAAGAGCAAGGACAGAAACTGGGGGGGACAGATTTATGCCCTGTTTTAGTCCCTTGTTCAAAGATTCAGATACCTCCTCCATGATAATTCTCATGAAATCATATTCTTGTGAAATCATATATTTCTTCAGGATGTAAAATAGCTACTGTATGATAAACGTATTTTAACCATATTTAGGAAGTACAAGTTAGGTATTGGCTTATAAAAACTAGAAACTGTTCACTGATTATGAGCTCCCTGTTGCATGAAACCTACTGTATGGAAGAGCCAAGCAGCTGTGTCAAAACAGATAGCTCATAGTCTAACAAAGTCTTCCCAACTTCTAATAAGAATGAAATTTACTTGAAATATATAGATTTATGTACACAAGGTCCATAATGAATAAATGTATGAGTAAGAACTGAAAGATGGTGAAGAGTCTATCCTTTGATTAAATCGAGCATGTTAAAAATGGCAGAAAAAGCATGGCTGTAGGTGCTAAGACAGGTAGTGCTGCCAGCAGCTAAGTGATACTGATTGCAAATAAAAAAAGGAGAGAGCTTGTGGCATCAGGACATGAGACAGGCCAATAGTTCTGTTGGGTATAATCCTACTCCTTTCCAGTTCTCTTTCTCTGCTGTGCATGCCTGACATTTGCCTTGCAGCAGCACAGGTGCTTGCCAGATCCCTGTGTAAATTACCAGCTCACTAAAGCAGCAGACAACAAACCCATCAAGAACTGGAAAGCTACTTTTCAGGCAGGGTAAGTGCTAGGACTTGCTCACCTGCCTGTGGAATCACACCCTGAGGCAGAAGTCAGACAGACTGATGTAGATGATATTGTAGCTTAATGAAAGGAAAGCCAATGTACACTTGCTAGGACCTGGGGTATGACTTTGAGCTTGAGACAAAGTGATAGACAAGCTAAAGCCATCATGCAGGGGGAATAAAGTACGAAAGGTCAATGTGACTTACCTGAAATCTTCACTGAAAAGGAAATCACAGCAGAGATCACTCACCGTGCAGAAAGGAGGTTCACAGAGGAACAGTTTTAGATTGGGTGGGTGGGTGAGGGGGAGAACAGGATTAAAACGAAACCAGAATCTCTCCAAATAGAGGAAAAGAAATTACCCACAGCTGTGTCAGTAATACATCCTCTCAGGCTAGGATGAGATGCAAATGGTGTTTGGTGGGGTTTGCGGTGAAACTCCTGAGGACAGCTGTCCTGATCAATCTGTCTACAGGAGACTGTGGATGACAACAGTTGGCTGGGCAGCCACTAACAAAACATTTATCTGAGACAGGCCTTGTGTCTTAATATACCACTCTTCCCATTCCAATTTGCTTTTGTTTCCCCTTTCCTTGCCTTTAACCCTGGAAGTCAATATGGCTCTGCTTTTCAGAGATACTGAGACACCTCTGGTTAACATAAAGTTCCACCAGATCTATGGTTCCCCAGCATTTTTACAACTTAGGTTTCAAGAGTGCAGATACATCGGGAAAAATACCTTTAGTGAGTTATTCAAAAAGACTAGATGAAAACTGATAGGTTTGGAAATATATGGGGGAGGTGGAAGGACGAGTGAAATAGGGAAAGAATTCTAGCTGTGGAAAAAATTCATCCTCAGCAGAGATCTAGCGTGCTGTACCCAGTGATAAGCACTGTAGCACCAGAGCAGGCTCTCACTGACCTCAGGCACCCAGGAGTCTATGGTCTCTTACACTTCAGCAGTGTCATGTTCACCATACTTAGTGAATCTTCAATACCATGAAGAAGGGAAAAGATATAATAGCTGCTTATATTCAGACATTGCTATCTTTATTTCTGCACACATCCTTCCTACATAAATTTTAGTTTGTAAACTGACTTTGTGTGAGCAGACTTCCTGCTTATTGTTTCAGAGGCTCAGGCAAAATATGTTCTATGTAAAGTCCTTTTTTTAAAAAAAAAAAATCTTTTTTTTTTATTCCTTCCTTAGGGTGACTGTAAGTTGTGAATGGGAAAACAAATGAACTTAACTATTCCCTATTACTGCTGTTAATCAGGGCTGTTCAGCTGTCTTGAGTGACTTCTCAGCAATGCAAACAAAAACTGAATTTTCCAGGCCCAAGAATGAGAACAAAATGGCTCATTTGGGATCAGCAAATATCAATTTGCTGTTACTAGAGACTGGTGGAAGGAAGCTGGTGAGATCAGTGAGGCTTTTGGGGTGAAGGAAGCACAAAAGGACAGGGAGAAATCACGAGCATTTCAGAGAGTGAAGGTGGAATGAGCAGACTGTGGAGAGCCCATGGTGCTCGGGAAGCGGACCAGGAGGACATTGCCTGTTGCTGCTGCTATCAGGTGAGGAAGAATTTGGGCTGTGAAGGGAGCTGACCTAACAGCATCTTCTCCATCTGCAGAGATCCCTCCTCACTGCCATGTTAGCGGGGAGGACGTGGGAAAGGCCTCAGCAATCTTCCACAGGGTTGAGCTTGTTTCTTTCACCGTTTTGCAGGGCGATGGGGAGAGGGCAGCGCCGCACATCTGCGCCTCGCGCATCCGGAGCCCTGCAGCAAGCCCCAGCTCCCCGGGGCTCCGGAAGGGGCAGATCAGACAGGGGACCACCGTCCGCCCTCCCGCCCAAGCCCGTCGCCAGGGCCGCTCCGCGGGCTGCGCCCGCCCGCCCCTCTCGGCGGCTCCCGCAGTCCCCGCAGGGCTGCGGCGGGGCCGCTCCCCGGGGGCCGGGCCGCCCACCCCGGCTCAGCCAGCAGCGAGAGCGAGGGAGCGCGCCAGGCCCGCCCCGGGGGAGGCGCCGCGCGGCCGCTAGGGGGCTGCCTGTAATTGAGTCGGGTCGGCAAGTGTAGTTACCGGGAAACCGCGCCAGCCGCCGCCCCAGCGCCCGCCCCGCCGCCGGCGCCATCCCCAGCACCCCCGCGCCCCTCGCTTCTTCTTCCGGGGGCGCTCCCGCCTCCCCCCGTCCCCACCTGCTTCCCCCCCCGCCCTCGGCCTGCGGCGCCGCCCGCTGCTCACCTGTGCCGGCCCCCGCCCCGCTCCGCTCCCCCGGCGGGCGGGAGGGGCCCCGCGCAGCCCGCCCCGCCCCCCGCGCCGCCCGCACCTGTCCGCCCGCCGGGCAGGCTCTCGCCTCCGCCCCGCCGCCGGCCACGTCCCGCGCTCCCCGAGGGTGGCCGGACGGCGCAGACCGGCCCGGCCCGGCCCGGCCCTGCCTCCCCGGGCCGCGGAGGCCGGCAGCCAATCGGAGCGGCGCTGCCGGGCCGGAGCTGTTTACCCAATCTCAGCCCGCCTCCCCGTCGGGGAGCCGCCGAGGGGGGAGCGGGCGGAGGGGGGGGGGGGCACGGCGGAGGCAGGGACGCGGCCGCGGCGAGGGAGCCGCAAGGGGAGCGGAACAAAGCGCGAAGGCGGCAGATGACAGCCTGGCCCGCGGGCTCCCCTCCCGCCTGCGTCGCGCCGGCGGGGGCACCCCGCGCTCGTACCTGACCATGACCCCGCGCCGGTCCCGGCTGGGCCACCCCGGCGTTTCCCGCTGAAGGGACCGGATTCTTTCCGACCTCCCCCGCTCCCTTCCTCCTCCGCCTCCTCGCTGCTGAGGCTGCCGCCTCTCCCCGGAGCCCTGCCGGAGTGATGGGCTGCATCGGATCCCGCACTGTGGGTAAGGCGTTGGCGGGGACGGCGCTAGAGGATGCTCGGGCAGTCGCGGCCCCCGCCCGAGTAATGGCACGACGACCCCCGGCGCGGAGTGTGGCGGGTCGCCCCTCGCAGCCCCCTCCTGGCTGCCCAGGGCCCGTCCAGCGCCATTAGCTGAGCGCGGCCGTTCCTCACCTCCCCCTGCCCCGGTCCCCCGCGGCGCGGATGCGGGGCGCCGCGGAGCCCCGGCCGCTGGCCTAGGTGCTGGCAGCGGGGCCGGGGGGAGCGGGGCTGCGGGGCATGCCCGGGGCAGAGGGGACGTCTCCCCGTATCACCCGTGGCGGAAGGTCGCGGAACATGTGGGTCAGTGCGGTGCCTCCGGAGAGGGGGGGTGGGTGCGGGGCGTGCCTCCCCAAGCGGGATCAGGCGGCCGGCGGCTGCCTCCTTTGCTCGGTAGCGGTTTATTGTTATCCGAGTATACATAACATTGCATGATCTGCACGTCGTCTTCTCTCCTCCTTCCCCCTACGTAGACTTCAATGGAGAACAGCAAACAAAACTGAATCCTTTCCCTCTCGCAGAGCCCTTGCAAGGGGACACAGTGGGAGGCATCGCAGCTTTCCACTGGGCCACGCGCATTTTACAGCAGAGGATCCCAAGCCTTCAGGCTATGTAACCTAGCTCTCCTCTCCTGCACACATGCAGATACCAAAAGATCCCTTGATCCCTAAGCACAGGTCTCTACAGGTAAAAACAGCATCCTGTGGCACACTTTCCTCCTTGCAGGAAAATTTCCTTCTGTGCAAAGCACATGTACAGACATCAGTTACATGGGGACATGTCATTCAAGCCACCAAAACAATCTCTGAGAGAAAAACACAGCTCATTTGGTAGTTCATGTCTCTCTCTCAAGCCTTTCCACAAAGCACGTGGGCACTGTGACATCTGTGGGAAAAGGAAACCTCTGAGGGCAAGGGAGTTGAACCACCTCCCTGGAATAAATCTGAGGGACTGTGTCAAAGCCTGGTCCTGTGACACTTCTTGGCTCAATGGGAAGGCCCTTTGTGAGCACTTTCAGGGAACCATCTACTCCTGCAGCAGCAAACTTTAAACTACAGACTCCAGTTTCTACTTTGGGATTTAATTCCCACATCTAGCCCATGTCTCTTAGCAGTCTCAAACGTCCTCATGACCTCAAGAAATCTCTTATGTCTTCTGTAATGTCCACATGGCAAAGATCACTGCAATACTTCCCTTAAGATTCTTCAAGCTCACCTGGATCTGTGTCTATATAGCATACCAAAACATGTATTGCCTCCCTCTCCTGCCTTTCCCATATCCTCCACACATACACACTGCCAAGGGCATTATTATCCTGTTAGCTGGCAAAATATCTATACCCCTTCTATCAATGTGTGTCTGAACTAGCAGTGTGAATTCTTGGTCCCCCTCCCCACAACACTGTTCAAATAAAGAACAAACACACATCTAGTAACATCCACTCTCCACTCCAAAATGTGCTTAAGCTGTCAAACTTAACCACACAAGTATTTGTTCCTGTGCATGGCAGCATTTTTATGATCTGTGACCTGGAATCTGTGTTACAAAAAAGCCTTGTATAACTGAGCTATTGCAAGTATCATTCCCATATATATATATATATTTGAGAATATATATATATATTTTTATATATATTTATAAATGTCATACGGTTATGTGGGCATAGATGAAAATATAAAAGAGCATCTATGCATTAAAATGATGATGGGATAATGGTAATTGAAAATTCACTTTGTCTGCAAATTGCAGTCCTTAAATATAGACCTTAATGGTACAGATATTGGACTTTCCATACTATAGTGACTTTTGGTTTGTGCAATATATGCTCATTCTGGTTGGTGAGAGCACAGTGGACATTAGGGACCTATTTATACAGTTAACTGAGGATTTTTCCTTGACCTCATGTTATGAAGGTGTGTGTTAAGGGGGATTGCACCACTCTGATTCTAATCTCTATGGGAGTCTGATACAAATGTAGTAATAGTGCCTCATGCCTGCCTGCTTCACATTAAACTTTTACAGTGTTTTGCTTCAGTAAGGGCTTCATCTGTTTAGAGTCCTAGAGGTTGGACTGGGTGAAGCTGGGATCCTTGAGTTTTACTTGGACTCCTCCACCTATGGAGGTTTATTCAGAACAATTCTTATTTGGCAGCCTAGATATTTCACTCCAGCCTTACTGGAGTTATTGGGAGGATTCTTCAGACCTATTTTGGGAAATCAGTGCTTTTAAGTGCTAGGTCTGAGCTCTTGGATGTGGTTGGAAACTAACACCCTAGCATGAGTAGAGCTTTGTGTTCTTGCTGTACAGTGTATCTGGTTAGATTTTTGCAGAATTAGTTCAATATACAGGCTCTGTATTGCCTTTCCAAGACCATGTAGGTCCTAGAAACAGAAGAAGGGTGGTACGCTTGTATTGGTTTTGCCTTGGAATTTGCATGTAGCAGATTTTGAACTCAGAATTTGGGAGGTTTTAATTAGTGATAGAAAGCTTGTAATCAGTCACATTTAGTTTATTCACCACACAAGGGCCAGTGCAGGATTATGCCCTGAGCTTGCTCCGGGCCTTTTTCCATTCCAGTTTTAAGCAAGCCACATGATTTCTCCATCTCCCGCAGGGACGTTTTACTATGATCTAGTTAGATGTCATAGTTTGCACATGTTTAGTGATGTGCAACTTTACATTTTCTTCCCTAAATATGAGTTTTCTGGTTATTTCTCCCTGGGGAAAAGTAACTGAGAGGGTCATAACAGAGCAGCTCCATATGCGTAAAATTGAAATGGAGTCGTATAACATCTTTCAGTCTTATAAAGGACACCAGAAATCACAATGGCAATGATCAGATATGGCAATGATCGGATTAGGGTATGAAAAAAGCTGAAAAGTGATCTTAAAAGGCTAAACTGATGCCCAGTCACCTTCTCCACAGATGCACCCACTCACACCTCAATGCCATACATGTGGTTTGTGTTACATGGCATGATAGCAATTACACAATGAGCATTGCAGCTGGCTTCTGCCTCTGATAATAGCTACAAGTCAGGTCTGTATATTGGGGATAATTACCCCATCATAGTTCCCAGACAGCTGCCTAGGGGCTGCCTAGAGACTCTCATGATAGCTGGGACTATTCAATTTCAGTGAATGTAAAAGAGGTTTTCACTGAGGTTGCTGGACAGTTAAGGCTCCAAAATCTAGCTGGGAACTTGTAGATATTTGAATGCCAACTAAATGCAAAGACCAGCTTGATTACCATCAGTGACTGAATTAGGCAAATTTAAGATTTCAGGCCTGCATAGATGTCTGAATGCATTGCAAGTGTACCTTTGACCACAGCTTAGACATCTCCTAATATTGACTGTTCTGACTAGTGTGACAAGATCTCTCTTAATTCCTTGAATGGATTTAAATGAATAGAAAGCTCAAGCCTATTAAGCTCAAGATTGCTCTCTGTTTTTTCTGGTGGTGTCTCTGATTTCTCTCATGTCACAGAAGCCTGCAGCAGACATGTTTTGTGAAGTGACATAAAATGGTGGAAAAATACTCCAAGAAATTAAAAACTAATAGTACTTTTGGAGTGTGGGGGAAGAGAAACTACAGATGCTCACACAGGAAAAACTTTTTGACCATGAGGAGTGTCAAGCATTAGAACGGGTTTCCGAGAGAGGTTGTGCAGTGTCCATTCTTTGAGGTTTTCAAGACCAGACTGGATAAAGCCCTGAGTAACCTGGTCTAACCTCATAGCTAATTCTGCTTTGAGCAGGAGTTTGGACCTCAAGAGGTGCCTTCCAACCTGAATTATCCCATGATCCTGTGCTTAGGATCTAAAGCCTGGAGTGGCTGACTTTCTGAGTTAGGTTTGACCTGGTGCTTTAGTCCTGACCTGCCTGAGGACCCCAGGTCTTCTACATGTTGTTAGTACACTCCTACTATACCTTGCCCCCATCACTGCTTTCCTTTAACTACTGAGAGTACCATGTGCTACAAACTCCCTCACCATAATAATGCCAGCTGTCAGCTGAAGTCCTCCCCATATTTGTTTGGTCTGGCAATTTTGCAAGAAACCGCTCAAGTGATAGCTGGTTTAGGCTCATGCACACAGTATCAGTCACTGCGTAGGCCATGCAGAATGGAAAAGACAGTGCTCTTCATTTATCTGTCTCTGGGTCAAATCTGACCTGTCAAAGCCAGCTAGCTCGTTTGCTGGACTCCCCCCTACTGGCCAAGGAATGCTCAGTGTACTGTCAGAGGAAGGAGTACATACTTTCGATGTTACT
Source organism: Ciconia boyciana (assembly GCF_034638445.1). Taxonomy (NCBI): domain Eukaryota; kingdom Metazoa; phylum Chordata; class Aves; order Ciconiiformes; family Ciconiidae; genus Ciconia; species Ciconia boyciana. The sequence goes on along the minus strand of NC_132934.1, from coordinate 86,846,750 downwards.
TTCTCTCTGGATGTACTATACTAAGTGTAAATGAATTGCTCATAGCATCCACAGTAGGAGAAATGGAGCCAAAGACCACCCACTTCTTCTAATCCAGCCATTTTAGATTCAGCAGAGTGGGAGCAGGATAGGAGACTGACAGGAGAGGGGGTAAGCAGCTGGAGGAATCAGTGAACATCCCCTTCATTGTCCTCCTGACTCATCCCCCCACAGATCTGAAGGTGTGTGGACTGAGATCTGGTATGGCAAATGTAGTCTATGCACTTGGAGTGTGAAAAAGTGAGGCATCCAGTCTGCATACATACATCATATCAAGGGGGCCCAATGTCCAGTTCCTCCCTCCTTCACCTTCAACATGTGAGTCAGTGAAAAGAAATAAAGAGAGGGAGAAGCCTAGGAGAGGAAATGGTAATGCAGAAGGAAACTGAGTCATGGCATTAAGGATATATTCATGTACTTGCATGCACACAGATGGAAGGGGAAGGAGCAGAGAGTTGTGTATAGAAACCTCCACTTTATAGGCAATGTGGGTGAAACAGTGGGAATGCATGAAGTAGGGCATCCAGGTATCTTGCCCCTCTCTTACCTGGGGGGGAGACAAGCAGAACAGAGGGACAAAGGGACACCTTCCCTTCCAGATCAGACTGCTTTGTGCTTGGTCTCACTATTCATTATTCCTACTTCTTCCCAGTCTGGCCTTTCTTCTTCCGAGCAGTTCTCAATCTGATCACTTTAAAAACTCAACTAAAGGGCTCTGGGATAAGAACTTGCTTCTGCCAGTAAGGATCTGAACAGAACTGTCTCCCGGACCTAGCAGCCAGTGGTCATGAAGCGCATACAAACTGATAGTGTCTGAGACCCCTCTCTCTCGTCAGGGTTACTGAGAAAGGCTAGTGGTTTCAGAGTTATTGTGGGGAGAGGGCTAACAAATAGCATGATTGCATATTAAAAAAACATGTACAAGATAAGTGTATCAGCAACGGTCATGAGTATAAGAAAAGAGTCTTTGACATGTTGCTGATTAACCGAAGACTTTTTTTTTTTTTTTCTTTTTTGTGGTTGTGGAGAACACAACAGATGTGATTTTGAGGAACATCAAAACTGACTTTGGGAACTCTTGTGGGCAGTAATATGAGAGAATTATGAGAGAAATTACAAAGGAGCTGATGGGAAAATGGAAGTAATGAGTAGTATTTCGTTGACATGACAGAGCTGGGGCTCTGACTTGTATAGACTGATGTGTATTGAAGCAGAAGAAGTAAACTAATCAATAAATATTTTAGGCCTGTTTTCTTGGGGGATGTAGGAGAAAAACAGTTTTCAGCTCATTTAATAAGGATATACTCTCCAACTGCAAACCACCATGATTTTAGAGTGATACTTACAACAGCCAATTCAAGACAACTTGCACTCAAGTGTTTTTAAGCAGTCGGATAAGAAGTCAAAGCTTTGTTTTTCAATAAATCTTGAAATAGTGAGGAAGATGTGGAATTGAAAAGCTTGGGTTTTATCACAACTTTAAAAGTTCTGTGAGATGACCTGGGTACTTAATTTTGTCAATCTGCTATAATTCCCAATAAAATATTAGAAGGACAAATATGCCAGTCAGAAGGGGTTTATGCAAAACAGATCCTGTCAAGCTAACTTAATTTCATGACTTTTATGAGACTCCCTGCAGCCAAGTGCTTCTATGATAGAAGTACCTTTACCTACAATCATGGTAATGGATCTAAAATACTAGATTGGTAAAAGATAAAAACACTAATCAGTTAGCAACCAACTTAGTACCACATGATTCTTTGACTGATAATATATTAATATGAATTCATGAATATGAATAAGTGCATAAAAATTCAATAGATAGCAAAATAGTAACAAAGAAAGAATCATTGTTGAAAAGCTTGTGTTCCTTATGTGATCCCACAATTCTGAATATAGTTGTCAGTACCATGTGATTTTGACATATTGCTCAAAATCCTGAGAGCAATCTAAAATACTGATAAGCTTGGTAGAATCTACAAAGACTGGAAGAACTGCTAAAAATGAAAATACAAATTAAAAGGATAAATCACTGACATGGAACAGTTTGATTCGTTTGGAGTACTGAATCTTGACAGACAGTGTGTGTTTCAATCTAACCAAGTATGGGTTCATATATCTAACGACAGAGCGTGAACAGTATTTACAGGACCAGAGCTCTATGTTAGAAAGCAGTCACACTGAAAAAGATTATAGATATCTGAACAGATAATCAGTAGATCAACAGCTACTATTGTGATGCTGCAGACAAAGAAGCTAATGTGGTTCTTTGATCTATTAAGAGCTGAATATTGAACAGGAGGAGAGAAGGTTATATTTTCTCTGCATTTGGCACTTGTGAAAAAATTATTTTTCATCTACTTTGTCTAATTCTATTATTATCACTTTGAGAAGTACTGCAAAACTGAAGAGTGGCCAGAAAATAAACATGGAACCACGAATAAAAACTTACAGAAGTGACTCAATTACAGTCTCCAAGTGTTTGAGTGAAGAAAAAAAACCTCAAAACCATCTGACTCTTCAACCTAGCAGAAAACAGTTAAGATGCAATGGAAGGATGGCAGATACATTCAGATTGGAAATGAGGCAAAAAATCAAGTGGTAAAAATACTTAACTATTGGAATAATTTACTGAGTCCTCTGTCACCTGAACACATAAAAATCAAGATTTAAAAAGAAATAATGCTCTAGTTCAAGCACAGCAACATAAAATATAATTAACAAATGGAATACCCTTAGCCTCTCTTTTTTTAAGGAGGTCAGATTAGATGATCAGGATGTTTCTCTGTGAGTTTAAGCCCCAAGTTCTCAAGTCCAGGAGTATACTAGACTTTTAAAGGAAATGTAGTTTCTGTATCCTGGGAAGATGTGGTTGCATCCACAGATGCTGTTCAGACATGGCTTATGGGGAAAGTTTCAGTGCAAAATTTCTTAACTAAATTGGAGAAAATAATTTGGTGATCCAAATGGCTAGCATGTGGATTGACGTTCCACATGGGAAAAATAGTTTTAGGGATTATACTACTGACCATTTACGATCACCGGCCAGGATGGTGACAGGAAGCTGTGACAGCCAGAGGAAGATCAAAGAGTCTGTGAAGGCAGGAAACTGTAGTAACAGGGACTTCAGTTAACCCTATGTGTAGGCTGGCAAATTAAATGTTTACTTCAGGAACCATTCAAAGAGCTTGTAAAAGACAAGTACCTTGTCTTGTGCGATGGTTAGGACGTAGTGCGTGATGTTACTACTAAAGAAGCTTCAGGTGACTCAGAGGGATTAAGACCATAGCAGACCACCACCACCCCCCCACCATCCCCTAACCTCAAAAAACCAAAACCAATTTCGTATCTGTTCGTTGTGGAGGAAGTTGTGGAATTTCATCCTGTGGAACTTTTCCTTGTTGGGGATGCATCAGAAGATCAGCTTCAAATTGAAGCCTCACTAAATAAGGTTGTAGAGCAGGTAGACAAACAAGTAACAACTCATCAGATGGTATTCATGCAAGACTTCTGGAGAAAGAGCTGAACTACTGATTATGATTTTTAACGCCTTCCAATTACTTTGGTACAATAAGATGTAAGCTAATGTGATGACAGCCTTTAAAATGATTTTGAGATCTGGGAAACTATAGGCTAGTAAATAAGATAAGCCTAGCAGACAAGCTAATAAACATTACTCCAAAGAACAGAATTAGCTCATGCATGGACAAATAAGATATGCTGAGGAAGAGTTAACATTACTGTTGTTAAGGGATATCACAACTTACAAGTCTTAGATGGGGTCAACAAGCATATTGACAAAGAGGAGATCCAATGGCTATAGTCTACTTGGATTTGCAAAGCACATTTGTAAAGGTCACTCACCCCAGGCTGTTACAGACAAGAATCTGCTGTTGGATCAAAGGGAAGTTCCTGAAATTATTAAGTAGCTGGGTAAAGACAGGAAACAAGGATTAGCATGAAATGGCCAGTTTTCACAGGGATATTTTTTCAGATTTTTCCATATCCATGAATGATATTAAAAAGGGGGGTAAATAATGAGGTAACAAAGTATGATAATGACTGTAATCATTTGGAGGAGCAAACGCAAAGCTGTATGCAGAGATTTGCAAAAGGATTTCACAATATCGAATGACTAGGTTTTAAAATTATGGGTGAAATTTGATGTAAATAAATGTAAAGTGATGCACACAGGAAAAGCAATTCTAGTGTTACATTTGCAATGATGGAGGTTCTGAGTTTACTATATCCATGCAAGAATGAGATCTTGGGATTATAATGGATAGCTTAATTCTCAGTACCAGTAAAAATGCCAATCGAATATTAGTAATTAGGAAAAGAATAGAGAATAAAATGAGAAACAGCATTATGCTATGCATAAATCCATGCTATGCCCATATTTTTAATATCATGTGTTGTCCTTGATTGTCCATTCCCATTTCAGAAAGGACATAATCGAACTGGAAAAGATTCAGGAAAGGGCAGCAAAGACAATCAAAGGTATGGTGTGGCTTATATGTGAGGAGCCATTTAAACAGATAGGGATTTCTCAAGTATGGAAAAGAGATGATTAGGGAAAGTTACGACAGATATCTATAAAATCCTGAATTTTCTCTGTAATATGAGCAGCATGGAGAAAATGAAGAGGGAAGGATATTTCATTATCTTTTTCAAAACAGAATCTAGTCATCAAATGAAACTAGCAAGTGGCAAGTTTCAAACAAACAAAAGCCAGCACTTCTTCATATAACGCAGAGTTAAATTGTGGAACTCCTTGACATAAGATGCTATGGGTACTAAAAGTTTTCTTTGGTTTAAAAAGTGAACAGATGAATAGAAGGAAACTCCTTTAAAGATGACTAAATACAGAGGCAACATCTCTGTCTCAGGAACTACTTGAGGTGTAAATTGCACGAGGCTAGGACAAGTATTCTGGGAAAATACCACTACTGTTTCCCCTATTCTTACACTCTTTCTTACACATCCTCTCCCACTTTAGGGACAAGCTGATATCCATCCCAAACAAATACTAAATGCCTACTTTCCCACTGCCCCCCAAAAAGAAGAAGAGAGTGAAGAAAAGAAACCAGGGAGAAAAAAAGACAATGACTGGGGTGGGGAAGGGGTGGAGGGGTGGGGGAGAAGAAAAAAATAAGAAAAGAGAACAGGGTAAAGACTAACAGGCTAAAACCAGAAAAATAGGGAACCAGAGAGGAACAGTGAGCAGAGCATCCCTGTATTTCCGTGGTATCCAGGGACTGGTGGGTGCTGCCTAGTGATGCCCTGCCCAGAACAAGGGAATAGAAATACCACCACTTGTTGCTGGGATCTTGGGTTTTCCTCGTCCTGGAGCTGGAGATAGCCAGCTTGGTGAGAAACGGGGAAGTTGATAAAGAGGGCCCAGAATTTATTAGGTCTTGGGGTTGGAACTGTACAAGTAAAGATGTGAGAAGTGCAGCCATAACAAGTTCTGGAGGAGTCAGAAGACTGGCATGCTTGATGTACAGAGGTGCCAGTCTCCCTCTCATTGCATAAGAGACATGAGTCAGGGAGTCCTGTGAACAAACTTGTGCATTCTGCTTGATGGAGGATTTTTCCAGCTGATGTTCCCAGTGGTCCATGGAATTAGATTAGAGTAGAAACTGGCCATCAGGTTCCTCATTCTCTCCTGACAATGAGTGGTCCTACAACCATGTATTGTGACTGTGTGTTAGGGTGAGGAAGTTGAGCAATGGATGTATGAATGTGTAGAGGTGTTCTCAAGGGAGGTTATCTGGTTGTTCAAAGCTTACTGAAGTGATGTGTGAGTTGGACAGGGATTCGCAGGCCAAGGCCTCAGAGGTAGCTCCACGGAGCTAGGTGTTGGAGGGGGCTACCCTCCTGTGAGACTTGGCTGAGGTAAGAGATGGTGGTATAATCTGGGTGTTCTACACTGTGCACCAGGCAATCAGTGTGGGGTTGACCCAAACCCACTGACCCAGTGGTCCCCGGTTTTAGTGATGCTGCAGGGACAATCATTCCATGCAGTGAGGAGGTTTCTGCCTGCACACAGAGGTGAGTTTTATTCACCTGGGGCTCAACAGAGAGATTTCCCCTTGCTGGTGATCATGAGAGACTTGATTACTCCATAGAGCTTCTGGGTTCTGAGTGTGTCCCAGGTCTTCTAGGTACGAGACTGTGAGGAGGCATGTCAGCAGGGTTAAACCCACATGACCACATATAACTTTATTTCTGTGAGCACCCAGCCCATCATGCCCTAACAGACAATACAGAGGAAGGACTCTATGGTGATGGAATGGCAATGGCTGGAATAGCACAGCCCTGACTCACTCCCCTTCTGAAGCCAAGAGGACCTTGTTGAGCTTGAAGAAGCACTCTGCAGTTGTACACAGCTGCTGGAGAAACCCCATGGAGTTGCCTCAGGGTCCCCATAAAATAGCCATTACCTATTCTGTTAAACACTTTTGCCTGGTTGGGAGACCAGGAGGAGGAGACCTAATGACAGACTGTCTCTTTGTGGTCTTAGATCATACACAGTTTCATGCTCTGGACTGGAATCATGTGGCTCTGGTCTGGGTGGACCACATACACCAGCACAGACTTTAGCTACATTATAGCTTTTGCTGTAATCTGTGCTGAGGAGAAATACTGTGCAGCTGTCCCTCCCTTTGCAAAGGTCCCAATTTTTTTGGCAGAAGAACTCTCATGCCTCTCTCTCATGAGAGGTAAAGCTCTTTACTCCTGAGAGGCTCAGCCTGGCAGCTTTGGAGAGCCTGGAGTTTTGTTACTCGGCATGTGGTGGAGAGTTTTTGAGATCTCAGCCACAGTAGGAAGGAGGTCCAGTGAGTCCTGGTCAACCATTGGGTACTTTTGCTCAGAGCACGGCAAATGCAGAAATCAATCTTATCCAAACAGAAGTGGGCTGCACATAAAGTCCTTCCTCCTTCTTGCCTCTGCTCTGGACCAACGTGAGGAGCAGTACCCTTTGCAAGGATGCAAGCAATGTGTTTTTGTCACCTCACTTCTGGAAGGAGCAAGTGCCATGATCCATCTCCCAAAGGAGCTGGGTCTGAAACCAGGCAATGGTGTTCTGGACCTGAACTTCTTCCAGGACCCAGAGCTTGCCCTGCTGCATGTGGCACCCACTGAATTCCTGAGGGCAGCCAGCCTCTCCAGCCTGAAAATATCCTGTTTGTTCTGCCACATTCCTCCACTGCCTTGGTGCTATCATGTATTTGTAAGAGAAGAACTTGGCCCACAACTTCCTACTCTACCTTCTAGCACCTTCGGGACGAGGGAAAGGATAGCTCTTCTTTCACGTGTTGATCCAGAGGTCCTGGGAAGCTGCTATACAGCTCATATTCTTTAACAGGTTCTTAAATTATTGGTAGGCCAGCCTCATCCTACTGGAGGTGGTGGCAAGCACCATGGATGGTGATGTGAGAAGAATAAGCTTACAACGTGTTGTTGTGTGAAACAGATGCCATTCAGCCAGGAGTGGCTTATGCTCTGCTACTGAGGTTCAGATGGAGGAAGCATGGTCAGGTGTATGGAGTTCACACCACGGCATGATCTTCTGATGGACATGTGCTGTGGCCTGATATCTACCCCTGCCAGTGCAGTTCAGTGGGATATTTTAAAGTTCCTGTCACGGAATAGCACTTGGGAGAAACCGGACCAACAAAGGTGGCAAATATCAGCTAGAAGAATTATAAATGTTCTGGGCCTGGTTTTAGGGTACAGACATCAACTGGATTACTGACCCCCATTCTATACAGAGTGAAAGGCACATCAGGTGACAGGCATGTCCTCAGTGACTTCCAGCACCTTGGGTTGCATTTCTAAGGTGAAAAGGTTGCTGTTCCACCAGAGGTAATGGCATGAGACTTTATCAATGAGGCAGCTAAAGTAGACCATGCTTTTCTACCACTGCAGCAACTAGGCTTGGCAGTTAGACTGGTGAAGATCTCCCACAAGAACACAATGGAGAACCCTCCTGCCCAAAGCAAGGAGAATACCCAGCCCTTGCAGAGACATTCCCTCCATCCCATGAGGTTTAATGATGGGATTTTGAGCTGTTTCACTTGGAGGGAGAGAGAAGGGGGGTGAGGATCCTGCTGGCCAGCAGTGGTGGTGCCAGGGGTACCAACAGTGCTGTACACCAGCAAGTTCTGTAGCCAGAGCTGTGGTCCCCGTGGTACAGGGAAGCGCTCTGCCCCCTGGGTCCCCTTCCCTCCTTGAACAGGGCCCTCACTGATGAAGATGAGGTTGTAATCTGCCACGGCAAGGGTCAGCTCCATCTTCTTCCCAGAGCAATGAGTATTCAGCAGGTGGCACAGCTTGTTCCTCAGCATGACAGGTCTGAGGAGCCTGCAGATTTGTGTGAGCCCATGGTCCTTGTAGTGCCCAACAGCCTGTGGACTGGGACATTTCTGTCCCTTTCCTGCTAAATAAAGGTCCCCAGCCCAGCCAGTGCACCTTGCAGAGAGCAACGACTCTCCCCCTGATGCAAGGACAAGCATCAGAGGGAGTGGGGTAGCCCTTTGAGGATCAGAGGGGCCTCATGAACATCAAGCACCTCCTGAAGGTTGCTCTATGTAGCTGCGGATGTCCTCAGGGGCAGCAGGGAAAATTGTGGGGTGGGGTTAGGGGTGGAGGTGTTGGTGGTTGTGATAGTAAGCTGTGGCCTCACCCCGACAGGTACAGGGGTGGGCAATCAGGGGCAGGGCTGGGCACCCAGTGGTGGCAGCTCTGCCTGGTGAGCTCAGCCCCTGCAGTCTCTGTGCCAGCAGGTCTTTGTCATTTTCCCCAGCTGCTTAGGGATCTGTGGTGCTCTTTCTGGTGAGGACTTCTGAAGCCCTGCTGGTGGCTTTCTAGGATTGGGAACAGTTTCTCCCTCATTGGCCTGTACATCTGAAGGGAGCCAAGGCGTTCTTGGCAGCTGCACTGGGTCACTCGCATGGAAAAGAATGGATTGGTAAGGAAGTAGTCCCTCAGGTAGAGCCTGTCTCATCAAAGATAGTGGCCTGTCCCCCTGCCGGCCAAGGACCTTGAATTCAGTGCTGACTGGAGTGACCAAAGGTGCAAAGACAGGTGAACCATTCTGAGATCCCATAGCTTGGACCTTCACAGAGGAATGACAGCAACAGTCCCATTCTTCCCAGCTAGTTGTGGCCAGCCCTGCCCTCTTGGCGGTCTTTGAGGGTCCAGCCATGGCCTGAAGTGGCCTCCTCTGGGGATATGGAGGAGGTCTATCTTCTCTCAAGGGATGGGAAATGTTGGGCCCACAGGTATGCTCTCCATATCTGTCCACAAGGTCTGGAGAGGGTTTGGGTCTCCAGGCAATAATGCACAGAGGAAGGAGGCATGAGAGGTAACAATTTTTCCCTGTAAGAAGCCCTATCCCTTCCTGTGTGGGGTTCCCGCAGGTGGCGTGGGTATCTGCTTATGTTGTGACCACTTCCATCCTTCACTGTTTGGAGGGCTAATGACCCCCTCCTGGGCCAGAAAGCAGTCAATTCAGAAGTATCCCAGGCTCAGCAAGGGAAGCCCTGAATGTCCCCTGAGGAGCTGTGGATGTACAAGAAGATTCCTGATGTTGAATGATAAGGGACTCTGCAGCTCTCCATGCCATGTCCTGCCCCCACTGTCTGGATGGGGACTCTCCTCTGGCAGAGGGAGTTGTCCTTTGCAGCCCTGCAGGAGAGAGCTGATGGGAAATACCACCTTCTTCAGGGCAAACAAGGGGAAGATAATGAGGAGGGTAGCATTGGGAAGAGAGGTGAACAGACATTAGCATCACCTCTACACCCAGCACCTGGAGGGGCTTGAGGAGAATGAAGAGCCCTGAAGAGCCTCTCCCTGTGAGCCCTTTACCCATTGCCTCCCAAGGAGTGGCTTGTGTTGCCAGGAAGAAAATCTACTATGGCTTGGAGGTCATTGTCATGGCCTAGGGCATCACCGCCTCTGGAAAATCCCACACTTTGGTTTTTGGGGAGGGTGGTGAGAGGGAGGCAGCAGTCTCGGTGCCTCCTGGCTGACTCTGACCATTGCTGCTATTCCAAAACCAGATGCTGGATGGGGACTGTGGCTGAATGTGCGGTGGCTGTGGTAGAGAAGGATGTAGCCATGTGGTTGTATACTCTGGGGCTGCCAGAGTGATACCTCACAGCTGAGGGGGAGGACAGGTGAGGAGAGTGGAGCCTGGAACTGACAGACTGCCGCTGCCCCCGTGTGCTGGTGTTTTGAGCAGGCTCTTGTTCTGCTTCTTCCTCCGACTCATCCTGCTGGCTGGGGAATGGTAGTGGGCCCGGAGGTGCAGTGGTGGAGTCCCACCTTGGCCTGTTGACATCACCTTGGCAGCGGTGCTGCCCACCCCACAGAGAGGGACTGAGAGTGTCCCTGGGGTCAGGGACCTCCATTCCTCCATCTGTCCCAGCGTCTCCACACAGGCAGGGCCTGTGGTCTATGGTAATTTGTCTATGGTAATGCTTGGGAGAGGGTCCAGGAGTGTGCAGGGGGGCTGGAAGAGGGGAAGTGGCCCAGGCTGCATGGGGCAAGGTGTGCAGCAGGGCTGGCCCAGGGACAGGCAGGGGCAGGAAAACAGAAGATGAAAAATGTGTAGAGGTGCTGAGGAGGAAAAGGGAGCCTGTGAGGGCTATGGTGTGAATGGGAGAGCCTGGGGGAAAGGAAGGGTGGGGGACCATCTGTATGTGTTTTTCATATGTATAGTAACATCAGGGAGAGGAAGGAAAAGGGTAAAGAGCGGGAGTAAGGCCCCATGCTGTTCCCTCCCCAAGTCCCTTGGTGTATTGCAGAACCTGAGGACAGCAGGATGTGATGGAAGCGTGGCCCCTATTTCACCAGGTGGACATGGGGGACAGGCAGGGCCCTCAGAGCCCTTGGGCTCCTCCTTTGTGCAGGGTTATGTTCCAGCTGCAAGTGGGGATGGAGGTAGCAGCAGCAGCTGCGATGGCAGTAGTTCTGGAGGCAACAGTGGTAGTGACACCTTTCTCTTCCTGCTCCAGGGTGCAGGGAAGGGAGTTCAGGGAGAAAGGTGCATTGTGATCTGACGGTTGGCTCCTGGGGAGTATTGGGGATGGTTCTTCTTCCCCACTGGTAGAGGTGATACTACGGGACATACATGTCACAAGTAATGGTATTCTTATGCTCTAGGACAGTGCCCATGTGACATGCTGGCCACCGAGATTAAAATTTAAACACATATGGAGAGCAATATATGAAATTGCCTGCTGCATATTACTTCTGTAATGTTGGCTATAGGCCAGCAAAAAAAGGCTGCTACCTTGGTTCATATTGGCGTTTTCATAGTTGCTGTGCTGAATGAGGCCCCTGGAGACACATTCTCTGCACTTCAGAGAAGCAGTGAAGAATGAGGATAAACCCATTGCCGCTGTTCACACTGGCTGATACTTGTTCTGCAAATGAGACAGGGCTTTGAGATTTTTTTTTTAAATTGTGTTAATTGGATGTGTTTCATTTTGCAGTACCTCCTCAGCTTAAACGACATGAGTGCTTCTCAGAACAGAACTGTCTGTGTCTAACATTAGGCTCTCCGTTCATCTCCTTTTAGTTGCGAGGACATGGCATGCAGTAGCCTTTAGTATTGGTTTGAAGGTGTTTCCAGTCAAGAAGAAAAATATTGCTGTTGGAGCTTTGTTCATTAATTCTATTTCCTAAACAGCTCTAAAAAGGGACCCAGCTGCAGAAAGAGGCAGAATGGTCTGGAAAAAAATTTAGATTACCCAAATCCAAAGCAAAGATCCTGAGAACTGCCCATCTGATTCCTAATCTTACAGACATATCAGAGCTGTAGGTGTTTTCATTTTTGATCAAAAATTTCCAAGACATCTGTTTTGTGGAGACCAAGACATTTCGCTGCTTTGATGAGCACCAAATTTTTCAGCCCTACCTCATCCATGAAAACAGACTTTTTTCTGTTCATCTTCCACAAGTGATTCTGTTGGTAGGTGCCAACAGCAGCTAACTGATTACTATGTTTCCTCATGCAGTACAAGCTCAAATACTTAGACAATTATGTGAATAACTCTGATTGATTGATTTCTCAGCTTTACCTCGGAGAATTGGAATGCTTCCATTTGAGGTTCACCTCAGGGACAGTTCACCTGACAGAGGTTTATTCCTTTCCTTGATGTTGACCTTTTGGCTAGCTTTGAATGGCTCTCTGTAAAGCATGCAGGGAAGGAAAAGGTTTCTATGATTATGCTATCTATCCATCTGTCAGTTCTTCCCAGTAGCTTCAACTGCTTTTATTTTAACCACGTTTGACATGACATGATGATGTTGTGTTTGACAAAGATACTACACTCCCACGAGTGTCATGAAAATTGATATCAGGCAAAGAACAATTTAAAAACTGATCATAATTACTGCGATTACGTTTGTTGTTTTCTTAGTTGTTCAGGGAGAAGAAGGGAATGGAAAAGAATAATTGAATCATTTACTCTAAATATTGGTCTTTACCAACATTAACATTGGCTACCAATATCAAACGATAATGTTTCTACTGTTTCTGCTGGAAAGTAAAACTTGAGAAACAAAAGAAAGCTTGCTAACAGTGGATAATAGCGGTGCTGGAAATTCACTGTTTAATTAATCTGTTTCTTCTTATGTTAATTGGCATGACACATCAGAAAGCAATTGACACAAATACCTGTTTGGTATATGGTGTACATCTTCACCAGTATCATGTCAGGAAGGATAAAATAGAATTAAAGACTCTAAAACTGTATTAGTCTATTTAGTGTGGAACAAAATAAAAAGACAAATTAGAGAAGATGTTTAGCATCCAGCACAGAAGTTACAACAAAATAGATTATTAAAGGCTTCTGCATAGATGCAGATGCCTGATTCAAGCATGTACCTTGTTAAATGAACAAAATACAGGCACAGGTACCAAATATAATATCAATGAATACATGGTGGTAATAGGAATTGAGAAAATGTCAAGAGGAAACCCAAGGAGAATGGACTTGTTTAGATTAAGTAATAAGTAATTGAAAACAAGGTGAATTTCCTATGATCACAGAAATGCAAAGAAACTGAAAATATGTCCAACTAAGAAATTCTGTGTCTCCATGATGAACTAAAGTATGTGGCAAAATGAGCTACTGAATAGGAAAAAAGTAGTAATATTAGATCAGCAAGGTGGGACACAGTCATCCAGATTGCTTATTGGATTTTTCCAGTGCATTCATCAAAATGGTCATTATTTCATATTGCTTGGGAATGCTTAGTACACACATTTTCTAATTTCGGAGAGTCCAAAGTTATGATGCTCAAAAAAAAAAAAAAAGTGGGGAAAAGGGTATTCTCTTTCCCCCATCTTTTTTCCTCTTTAAATGTTTTTCATCTTTGTTATTTAGAAAGGCCCGACTTAAAAATAAGTCTTGATTTTTACCTTAACAGTTCTGTAACAGAAAGAGGGATGATATTTTTCCCTCAACGGCTTAGAGGACTTGAGTTGGAACATTACTTCAGTTGTGATGGAGACATCTTTTTCTAATGAGTGTTTGTCAGACTTTTAAAATCAAATTTGTGTTAAGAATACAAAGCAACCATGATCTGCAAACAGTATGGCTTAATGTATTGATTTATTTCAACTGCTTTGGTTTTATCTCACTGCTTCACGTAATTAGCTTCCTACTTGTTCTTCAGTCATCTACTGAGTCTTCCAGAGCAATGATGGGATTTATGATATTAAAAACCCCCCAAACAAATAATAATTTTTTTTTAAAAATCAAGACATCTTTAAAAAGTTCAATTAAAATGAAAGCCCTCTATATCCTTTCTATACACACCGTACAGAAACAATGACAAGGAAACCAGAAACTCAGTTATCTTTTAACTTTCATCATCTCATTTCAGAACATTTCAATGAGAAATTCAGTACCATGTGTTTGTAAAAATTCCACTTTAAAATTAGCTTTATGACCCACTTATGCTTTTAAATGCTTATCAGCTGTATATGGAGAGGAGCAAATACTATTCTGTAAGAGATGATTGATGGTAGAATTACAAATGGAATAGTCATGATGATTAGCAGAAGCTGGAATGGAAGATGGATAAGAGAAAAGAAATTATACTGGAGAAGAAATATACTATTACAAAAGAAAAAAAAGCATACTAACTCAAGGGAGAAAGAGGTTGACCAGAGGTTGGATAAAAACAATACTAAAATATGATGTACTGCTTTCAGTTCCTCTTTTCCCACTTCACTGTCCATACTTCTTTCTCATTTTCCATGTTTCTTTCCTTCCATCTGTCAGAGCAGAGTTTGATCTTTCATGTCTGTGGATTAATGTTGCTCTTGCTATTTCTAGCAGAAGAGAAAAAAACCCACTAACCTTTATCCAACTTTCAATAAGAGGAAGTAACATTGCCCCAGGCCCAATGCCAATTAGAACCCAGAGATTTCCTTTTCAACCACAGTGTGTGATGTTGTAACTCTTCAGCAGATATTATTGCATTTAAAAGCATTTAAAAAAAGAGTTATTTTTTCCCAACATATTTCGTTCTTTCTTAGTACCTGTGAAACTGTTTAGACCAAAATTTTTCAATAATTATTCAGTGTTTATGACTATAGTGCATGCAAGATCACATATTACTCATTCTCTTCCCTTGTCTAGGTAGATGAGATATTTTAACTGGAGAAAAACAGGAATAAATACATTTTATAGGCCTTTAGTTCTACTATTACAGAACAGGTGTGGACTTTGAGACAAGTAATTATTTGATGTTAATATTCTTCAACTATTTGATGCCACCATCTGCCAGAATAGTACTAAAATTTTCCACAGTCAGTGGGCTAGCAGAATTGAGAGCAAAGGTTGAGTGTCATTTGCCAAACTTGGGGGCTGTCAAGTCGCATGTGCTGAGCACCAGACTCCCTGAGGTTGGTCTCTCTCTCTTTGGCTGGGGGAGTCTTTGCAGTGCATTCACAGCCTGTTCTGCACTGTGTGCCAGGATGTCTATCTAGACTTACAGAAGGGCCATGGCTGTATCCTCAGAAACAGCTGACAGTACAGTAAAAAGACCTAGGGTAAGCAGAGATAAAACAGGCATGACACTGCTACCTGCGCTGAAGGCTTCTGTACAGCTGCCTTCTGCTCTGGAGTGGTGGCATGTCTCCTGCCTCTCCAGCATCACTGTCTTCATCAGCTCTGCAGCAGGAATGCTCCAGCCCTCCCATTCTAGTGTGAAGGGTTGCAGATGGGGGGAAAGAGCAGGGGCTGCCTCTACAGGAAGAGGCAACTGGATCCCAGCACGCAGGGGCAGGCTTCTGCTCTGCTCTAACTCCAGTTTCATCCTCCCACTGACTTCTGTTGATTCCTCAGCTCACCCTGATTACAGTCAACACCTCCACTCCTTCCCATACCTGCCCTGTCTAGATTTGCACTTCCTGGCAGTGCCCCTTTCCTCTCCCCTTTACCCCTTCCCTGTTCAAGGGAGACTGCTTACAGTATTTGATTCTAAGCCACAACCAAACCTTAAAGCTGATTGCCAGCTGGGACTGGCAATTGGGCTTTTCACAGGTCTATCAGGCACTTCCCTTTGCCAGAGATATTGCTAGCCCTAGAAGGTTTGCTTGGACTCCAAACCTAAGAGGTCTCCAGCCATGCTAGGAGTGGGCAACCCATGAGCAGGCCCGCTAAGGCCTTGCCCCTCTCGCTTGAATCCAAGCACACCCCAAACCTCCCTCTCTCACTTTGCCGAACTCAGGATGGCCAGTCCGATAGGTGGTAGTGCAGTCTGCCACAGCTTTACAAAGCAAAACAGAAAGAAAAGAAACTCCTGTCAAATGGGGAGGCCAAAAGGTAATCAAAGGTTGGGTAGAAGGTAGCAATGATGTGCCTAGGCTTTATGCAGTGATAAAAGAAGTGTTTGCTCAGGGTGGGCTAGTTGCAGCTCTACTCCCCAGCCAGAGGGAGTGAGGGGCCCGTCCCATCCAGACCTGCCATAACAGGATTTAGAGAAAGCCTTGGCAGCCCAGCCCTGGGAGCCTACTGAGGCCTGGGAGTGCAGATGTCTCCAGACCTGCTGGGAAGCTCTGGTGCACACCTTCAAGTGCCCTTATGAGCTAGCAGGGGTGAATCCAGCAGCCCAACAGAGGCAAGGCTGCTGCAGCTCCCTGTCCCCAGGCGCAACCAGTAGCCAGGCTGAGCTTGTATTCCCAGTATTCATACACATAAACAAGCATACGCAACACATATACCTACATATATGCCAGCCACACAGATCAGCACACACACACTCAGCACTCACACAAACAGCGCCAACAGTCTCATCCTGCTCCTGTCTCTGGTTGAGCACAATGGAGATCCACTATGTACAGCATGGATCCCTCCTGTAGCAGGGCTACTCAGTCTGCCCAGTAGCTGCTCCTGGATCCCAGTCTCCCCAGTTGCTGGCACCTGGACATAGTAGCCCCCAAGGCCACAGCCCCACTGCAGTTGCTGTTACAGACCCCTCACTCACAGACACACATGCACACACACACACACACAGATCTGTGACAGGTGGCTGGGACTCCCCTGATACTCTGGTAGCCAACTCACCCTGTGGTCTCACCCTCAGGGGCACACATCTGGCACCCAGATCACTTCACCTTCATTTTGGCTGGTGATCACACATGCATTCACACGCCCTCACTCGCTCCAGTTGATTTCACTCACTCCGATCTCTTTAGTTCCTGGCACTTTGACCTCCATCACAAAACTCATGCACCCAGAATAGAGCATCATTCATGCCAGAAAGTAGTTAGAAATGGAA
Organism: Ciconia boyciana; assembly: GCF_034638445.1. Taxonomy (NCBI): domain Eukaryota; kingdom Metazoa; phylum Chordata; class Aves; order Ciconiiformes; family Ciconiidae; genus Ciconia; species Ciconia boyciana. The sequence goes on along the minus strand of NC_132934.1, from coordinate 86,829,899 downwards.
TTTAAGAAGAAGACAGGACAGACTGCACAGAACAAGTGCAGGGAATGGCTAGACAACCGTACTGATCAGCAACCTGTCTACGTGCTACCAGCCCCTTTTATCCCTTTATCTATTTTCTCACATTTGTTTGTCCCCAAATCACCTAGATTCGCCCCTTTCCCTGCCGTTGGTTCTTCCCCTAAACATCACAGAAATCTAGTGCAATCGCCAAATGCTCGTCTCCTGCATCCCATAATGGGTCCCATACCCCTAGGCAGTAACCGCCCCCCTCAGTTATGAAGTTTCTTCTGAAAGACACTCCCCCTGACTCATCTTGATGGGCTTTCCCCTGGGCCCTGGGGCTGAGGCTCTCCTGGGACAGCCCTGGGAGCAGCCCGGACAGGGTGTCCCTTCCTGTGCGTCCATAATTTGGATTCCCACCTGCCATTGTCCCTCTGTGCACCTCTGGGCATGTGGAGATGGGCCTTTGGTGGGCTGATGGCTCCTGTGATGGGACTGGGAGCAGCCCAGCAGGGTGCTGTTTGGGCTCCCCCCCTGCTGTTGTCTCTCTGTGCTCCTTTGTGGGTGTGCAGATGAGCTTTTATCACACAACCCAACATGATGCCCTGTGAAGGGGGATGCCTGCAGATGGGAGTCAAATGATCTGATAAGAATTTAGCACAAATTCAGCTCTACACTGATAGCTTATGAATTGATTGTGGTTAATAACAATCACAATTAGAAATAAATAATTGAGCTCACTAAGGCCAAATGCATGCATGTGCTTGTCAAGAAAATCAGTCAAGAGGATCACAACCTTGAAAGGTGGTCTTTGTCACGCTCATCATAGCCATGTCCTGCCTCCTCCTGAAGTCTGGCTCTGTCTGACCTCTGTGCTCACCTTTGTAGCATACAGTACAGGAACCTCCTTCTTCTTTTAAGTTCCCTGCAACTTTACTCAGCCTAGTCAGAGGCATATGGGGGATGCTATTAAAGCACTTGATTCTAATTATCCTGATGAACAGAAACATACTTCAAGTGTGAAGGGGTAAATAAGCTTTGGTTCTTTCAGAAAGAGAGATCTTCTTACACAGCAGAAGATGATGAGATGTGAAGGTGTGGTGGACACCAACTGAAATAGTATTTGCTTTCTGCTGGTTTTCATTTCACCATGTTTAGCCTTTTTAAGGAACCAAATAATTTTTTTGCATTTTGAATTCTAGCTGATGAGTGACTCTGGCTTCCCATCCATAGTGCCTACATGCCTCCTGCAGACCTGTGTAGGGCAGAGCACAGCATCTCATTTCTACCCGGGAAGTGCAGTGATGAACTAGTGTAAATGTGCCAGAGCTGCTAGAATGAGCAAGGGGATTTGCAGATGTCTGTGGAGAAGAAATTTGCTATAAAGAGTAAATAAAAAGCTAAAAGCTAATGAAAATAGAACCATTCGCAGTCAATGGCATGTATTTCAAATAGACTAGAGATTGCTGAATTGATCCCAGGAACAGATGATCATTTTGGGAGCTATATTCCTTGCCAGGTTCCAAAAGGCTCAGTTTTAAACACAGTGCAACCTTTTCCTCCACGACATGGAAGCAAATAACTTCTAACAGAATTTGAGGATGGCACAAAGGCTGAATGTTCAGTAAATAGCTATCTGGAGAGAGCAGTCACACAGAGCAGTCCTGGTTATTTGGCTGACTATTTAAAGTGTGCTACTTTGCATTTAGTTTCACTTTTATTACAATTTGATCTTATTTAATAACATTAAATTTTATCTTAATTAATTTTTATAATTTCTATTTTATGTTATTAATATTTAATTTTACTTGATCCTTTAAGTTGTATTAAAATGCATCTAAAATCAAATGGCACAGACTCTGCTTTTGAATGGGTGACAATCCCAGAAAGCTGAGCCAAGTGCACAGGGATCTGAGTGAACAAACAGCTGAATGTAAGAATCTACTGCGAGGTTATGGCACAATGGGTTAATGTGACGAGGAGCAGCAAGTAAGTTTTAACTTTATTAGCAGAATGGGTGAGAGCAGTCCTGCATTACTGTGTATGCTTTTATGTCCACATTTGAAAGAACTGAAAAATTTGAGATGTCTTTTAAAAAGAGACACAGATTTATTAAGGGGGCTGGAAAAATGCTCTACAGTAAGAAACCTAAAGATCTCAGTCTGTTTAGTTTGTCAAGAAGAAAAGTAAGTGTATGAATAACTTTCCTGAAATGTAATGGCAGGTATTAAAAAGGTCTTTAATCTTGCTGAGAATGGCAAAGCAAGGGCACCAGCAGCTCTAAGTTGATGTCAGACCAATTCAAATTATAAAGGAGAAATGCCTTTTTAAGTGATGATGGTTTAATATTGGAACAGAATATCAGAAGAATTGGTTCTTTCTCAGTCACACATCATGACTAGATGCTTTTTTTCTGGGGAGCTGTGCTTTAGCCAAGCATACATTGTGCTTGAGAAAAACACAAATCACGGGTCTTCATATGGAGGTAACTGTGTGAAATATAATATTTGATGATGTACAGGTGGTCTGATTAAAATAGGAAGGTCTGATTTAAGGCTATTGTGGCCTTAAACTCAGTGATTCTCCTGTATGCTGACCTGACTTGGCATAAGACTGCTAGAACAAATTGTAGTGGCATTTAGAAGCCTGACTAGATGTGTTCCCATAGGAAATGAGGTGATTGCAGTAGACTGGAAGGGACTGAAAGATGTGGACCAAATCAATATGGACAGCACCAGTTCACTGCATGGCAGCAGCTTCCATCGACCTTCCACTGAGGTGAGTGCCTGTCCCAGACCCACTTACCCAGGGGGATCAGAAAGTTTCAATTCTTTCTGAGTTGTTGTGCTTCATGGGCATCACCTGGGAGAGGACCAGAATGTCAGTGTGCATGCGAGGATCAGACTTCCATATCTGCGCAGTTTGGCTTGCATTGAATAGAGTTGAGTCACTCCCTTCAGAATATCCATAGTGAGTAAGAATTTGCAAATGAAAGTGACCACTCATGACTGGAGTGGAACAGAACATGAAAAAAACTGTGGCAGTTTTGACAAGTCTGCATTCCTTGAATAATGGATTAATTGAAATGTCCAACACTATGTCTGTCCCAGCTTCTGCACCACAGCCATAAAATCTTTTGAAGAAACACATTTGTCTCCATTTTGATTTTTAGGGATGTATTCACTAGTAGCTCACTGCCAATTGATTTACCATGCAGTATCTCAAGAGCTGGTTCATTTGCTGTTCTGAATTATTGCAGCTTCTGCAATCTTAGATACCTGAATTTTCAGATCTGTAAGGTTCAGGGTACGCAGTCATGATTAATAAAAAGATCAAAGTTATTTTAAACACATAATATTTGAGGAATCACAAATAATGTTCACAAATAACATTAACAAATAACATACAATTTGCAAAACCTTACAAAGTGCTAATGTATAGGTATTTTTATTTCCTTATTATACCTTGCTGGCTTGGAAGGTAACTCCAAGAAACTTGGAGTTTAATGGAATCCTGGCGGAAATTGTGGGGCCCAACCTTGTACAGAAAATTAATTTAAATCAAATGCAGATCTAAAAGTCAATGAGCATAAACTATACCTCAGTGAATGTTTTGATTTATGTGAGTGCATACCATAGGTGTAATTGATTAATCTAAATTTTCCTGAGTGTCCACATCCCAAAACCAAGACATTGAGATGTAAGTCCTCCCAGCTGAAGGAAATGCACTATGAATTGGTATTGTAATGGCTCATATGGGAAATGGATCTGGTTTGCAAGGGGAAAGTGGGTCAGAATGGACAAACTGAAAGACTACAAGAGAAGATAATTTCAGCAGAAAACAATTCTAACTTGCTGTATTATACTCAAAATACATAGGTAGTGTAGCTCCTCCTTGTGTTAGCCTCAAAGCAATGCAGCTCCCACACAGGTGCCAGCATTGCAACATTTAGCAAAGAGCTGTTAGAAGGGGAGTCTTATGAAAAGGCCTTTGCTTTTCTCTCTTTTACTCTCTATATCATCCTATTCGCTATTGAACCTTCAACCACCGTGATACCTACAGACACCACAATCAACAGCAGGGAATGAAACCAGCTTGAAAGACACAAGTTTTTTTAATACATCAGATGAAGCAGTGGCTGTTGATTATGGCAAACTACTAGAGAGATGCATGGCTGTTTGCGACTTGTTTGTTACACTAATGTGATGTCCTTCTTTGCTTTCTTTAGCAAACACGGACAGATTTCTCCTGGGATGGTATCAATGTGAGTATGTGCCACACCACTGTTCAAATTTCTAGCCATAGGAAGACCAGGATTTGTCTGCTGTTGGATACAGTGGAGACCAGAATGACTGAAAGTCTTTAGTGCCACTGAAATTCTGGGAATTGTCTAAGATTCAGAGGATGGTGATAAATTTTTGTTTGCCTCTGGGTCTTTTGCTGTCTGGCAGGTATTTAGATCTGCAGGTGGCTATTAAATTGCATTTATCCTCTTTGAGACAAATATATGTCATTACATATGTTCTCTTTTTGAGATTTCTGGGCACTGCTAGATAAAAATGGTGTTGTCCAGCATGTTTAAAAAATCAGTAGTCTTTGATTAGAGCATCATTTGATCTTCTCCAGGAGTTTGGGAGAAATGTATCCCTCATTTTCAGTTGCATACAGAAGTAAAAGAATTCTTAATGTCCCCTGGGGAAGATGATCAGCACCAGTTAACTTCAGTTAACAAGTGGAAGAAGAAACAAGCGAACATTTTAATAACACATGTTCCTTGTTGCTCTTAATACCTATGCCATGAAAAAATATGATTTTATTTTATTCTTTTTCACTAATGCAAAAACAGCATCCTGAAAAGGGAATAATGCATGTTAGTGCTACCAAACTATTTTTCTGCTCTGGAGACTTAAAAAATGTGTTCACATAAATTAGCTTTGATAGTTTTGTACACTTGGAAAGGCAGGATAAGAAGCCGCATTTTTGGTAGTATAAGCAATTTCAAATTTCAGATACTTTCAAAACTTTTAAACGGCTGTCATTTTCTGGTTCTCTGTGGTTTGAAAGCACTTGGGCCACTGAATATCAAGGGGACTTATATTTTTAACTAACCCTTGCCCTACTGACATCTCTTTCATTGTGGCACTTATGGCTTGGGATCTTTTGCCTAAGCTCAGTTAGAGAAACAAATTGTGCAGGAAAATTATGGTGCATGCAGCAACCGTCTAGAAGAAATTTGTCATGTTTTTCCTCACTGCACTTCTGTCTAGCTGAAAGAAAGGTACACAAATACATGTTTCCTTAAAGACAGTAGAAGACAGTTTCCTTACTTGCAGTTTCCCATTTTCCAATCCGTTCTGAATCCATGGAGGTCTTTCATAATGCAGCTCTTTCTCTTTCTCATTGTAATTCTGTAGATCTTTGGTATCAAAGCTGGCTCATGAATTTCCTTCCCTTCCCATTCATTCCTGCCTTCATGTCATAGCTCTCCAACCTTGTAGTGGTAGAGACCTTCTGCAGTTTACTTTCTTTTCTGGACCGTTTCCATGAGGTGGCTCACAGCACAGCCCCCAGACTGTCTTGAAACAAATGGATGGATACTGAACAGCAGCACCCAGGCAGGAATGACCAGTGGGGCACAGATGGATATTCTTCAACCAGCTTCATCACCAAAGGAAATGCATCATGGAACACAGGCTGTGTTCTCAACTACACATTTCACTTTTTACTGTTCTTCCCCTGCTTTCTGATTTCTTCACCTCACATGTTACACACAGACATTCTTGGCTCCAAAGTTACAGGATGCCTTAGCTGCTGCATTTACACTCGGTTTCCAGAGAAACTCACGTCCCATATTTTGGGAATTGACTGGGATTATATGCAGTTCAACATCGTTACAAAGCCTTCCTTTGCCTCCAACTATTTGATGCCTAGTTATTGCTCCTCTCACCTTTTGTGAGGTTTGTGCCTATGACCAAATGCTTGCTTCATGTCAGGATTTAAAAATTCCAGTGTCATGGTCACTACTTTTGAGTATCTTTGTGTTTAAAACATGGTGGACTTGATTTTCAGAGAGGTTGAAATGAAGAGCAGAAGCAATGCTTGTTTAGCCCTTGTGAAAATTAAGCCTCATGTGCAATGCCTGGCATCTCTGAAGAAGCCTGATGAATTCGTCTTGAGGGATTGTGTTTTATGATGACGTTTGTGACTGCTGCCTGTCTCCATAGTTTCCCGTCCTTGTTATTCAGGGACTGAGGATGAACATAGAGAAGAGAGTAAAGGGAATTAAGCAGAACTGTAGACCTCATTTCTTTACAGGTAGTTGTAGGTGCTTGAAACAGGACGCATCACTGATACAGTCATGTTAATTTTATTAAGACCATATGAGAAGAAATGAAAACCAAAAGTAACATAGAATAATTAATATCTGTAGTATGATGCATATATGATGCATTACTGTGTCTTGCCTATCACATTGTCAGCTCCCCATTGTGAGCTCTCTGAATTGTCCATCAGCCATGTCTTGCGTCTCTAACAAAGAGTTGGGAACAGTGCAGCATGTCTGTGGAGGACTGGCAGCAGCCAAAGGGAGGATTCTCACAGCCTGCTTCTGCCTCTCCCACTGACCTTGCCTCACTCAGTCCCAACACTGCAATATCCAGTCCTGGTTAAATAGACTCTAATTTTTCCTTCCCTTCTTTTGTTCTTTTTCTTGTTGCTTGCTTCTGCTCCTCATCTTCCCCCTACTTTCTGGAATACTTATACTGATTTCTCACTTCAATTCACTTCTTTTTCTCCTTCCTGTATATCATTTCTTCATATTCTCTCTCTTTTCAGCTCTCCATGGAAGATACGACCTCCATCCTCCCCAAGCTGAAACGCAACTCCAATGCTTATGGGATTGGGGCTTTGGCTAAGTCATCTTTCTCTGGTGAGGTCCTCAAAATTTGGGTTTATCCTTGGCAGCTTCTCTCCGCAGGCCTTTGTGCCTCTTCCCATATCTCCCTGTTGCTCTCCCAGATGCTCCTTTCTGACTCTTGCCTTTCAAGGCCTTAGAGGAGTCTCCACCACCATGGTTCTAGATACAGAAATCTCTTAGCTGTTGCCCTTTCAAAGAAATTTATCTTACTCCTGTTGGGTTCTCACCATGCACCCCAGCTCAGACATCTTCAATTGCTTTCTCTCAGTCTTGGGTTTAACCCCATTTTCTATTTCTTAGTTTGTTCACTTCCAGGTTTCATCCTTCATGCCCAACTCTGTCCTAAATAGATTCTAGGCAAGGAAAGAAATGTTCTTTCATATTTGGGGTTTCCCTTTTTCCCCCTTCTGAGAGCCAGTCCAAGGAAAGATGGAGAAACTCTGCTGGAGAGTGATACAGTGAAAGGTGGGAGACACCCAACCCAAGGCCTGAACCCTGTCAGGAAAGGAGGGGAGAAGCTCCACTTCCAAGGGAGGTAAACAGCATGGCAGACAACCCTGGAGCTGTGTAATAGCCCCTCCTTGTTTTCTAATGTCTGGCCCCTTAGGGATATCTCGCAGCATGAAGGACCATGTCACAAAGCCAACGGCTATGGGCCAAGGTCGTGTGGCTCACATGATTGAATGGCAAGGCTGGGGCAAAGGTAACAGCCAGCAGCAGCAGCACACGCATGAGACAGCACGCAAAGACGCTGATGCCTACTCAGACCTGAGTGATGGTGAAAAGGAGGCCCGGTTCCTTGCAGGTAGTGCTAACTTTTTGGCATGTGGATTGGATTGGTTGGGATGTCCTAGAGCAGAATCCATGAGAGACTAAAGTGCAGGAACCTGAAGAACACACTCAGGAGAGCCTGTGGGTGGTTCAGATGGCCAAAGGAGATGAGAGATTGTGGCTGGAGTATTTCCAATGGAATGCAAAGTGGAGAGGGTGAGGGCCAACTGTGGGTGATGGGTGTTGCTGAGATAGGAGAAGAGTAGGACAGTGTGACCAAGAGATGAGGTTAAAGAGGGTGGTGGGAAGTGGAGACTTTCACACATCCCTGCTTCCCCTCCCTGTCTCCTTTGGCACAGGAGTGATGGAGCAATTTGCTATTTCTGAGGCAACTCTCATGGCCTGGTCCTCCATGGATGGTGAGGATGTGAGTGTAAACTCAAATCAAGAGAACCCAGCAGGCAATTACTCTGAGAACTATCAGGAGCTAATGGAGAGCCAAGGTGAGCTCCAGTGCCTCTCGCTAAACTTGAAACACCCCTTTCCTGCTCTTGTCATGTTGTTCTCTTTCCCTCTACCCTGTTTTATTCTGTAGCCTCAATTTTTGGGATTGGGATCTAGCAGAGGCATCACCTATTTGTGGAGCTGTCCAAGGAATCTAATCTTAACAGGGAGGCTCCAAAGCCCAGTTCCTTTGCCTTTTTTGGGCACACCTGTGGAAAGCTACCAACTCTTGCAGTCAATTGTGGGTATAACCAGGTTCATCTGCCTACTGCCTAGAGCTGCCTTTTCTCTTCACCGTCTTCCCCTCGAAAGGATTTATCTAGCCTGTACAGTACAGTGCCATGCACAGGCACACAAGCTATCTGAATGAGCCAGCTTGGCCTAGAGAGAGTGTCTAACTGCGTGTTGTTTCCCTCCTTTACTTGCAGAGCATATGGCCCAGACGCAGTATGACAGCTGGCCTCATTCCTACGTCTCGCAGGGCATGTATTGCTTAGGTTCATCCGATGCCTGGGAGACCAGTGACCAGTCCCTCATCGCTTCCCCAGCAACTGGCTCCTACTTAGGCCAGAATTTTGATGAGTCCCAGACAAACCTTCAGGAAAGCATTTTGATTCAGAGCAGCCTTCTCCAGCAGCAACAGCTGCAGCAACAGTGGCAGGAGCAGAACTTCATCCAGAGCACAGGGCTGGTCCATGTGTGGCCCCTGCAGACTGCTCAGGGTGGGGGTGGGGCTGAGTCCAGCACATACGTGGAGGACCACATTGAGGATGAAGGGAACCCACGGCTGGAGAAGGCTCCTCTCTTAAACAAGAAGCCCTCTCCAGAGGATGATGATGCAGTGTGCCGGGACCTGGAATCACTGTCTCCTCGAGAGGAGATGGAACATGCTGCACTGAGCCGCAAAGTCTCAGATGTCACCTCCTCTGGGGTGCAGTCCTTTGATGAGGAAGAGGGAGAAACAAACAACTGATGCTTTCTGTGAAGTTCTCATCACTGCTGAACAAGGAGAGGGGTGGCAAGGAATGAAATGACAGGGATTCTTCTCTCCAGCTCCCCATACTTCCGAGCAGACACACCTTCCATTCGTGACATTTAATTATTTTTTTAAACAAGAGGAAAATCTCAAAGTGATTGACACATGAAGACCTCTTCTTGCCCTCCACCATGGACACATATTTTTGATTTTCTTTGCTCTGGGCAACACATGTGAGGTGCTTGGAGAGATCTGGATTGGTAAATCATTTCTAAATCTTTTTAATACGAAGTCTTGGCTGTGGATACAAACTCTTCTGGTACTGGGGATGTGGCTGATGAGACAGGCTTGGTATAGGGAGTGGCTATGCGGCTAGAATCCATCTTGGCAGAATGGATGTTGCTCTGTGGACATGGTCGTGATAGAATATATGAATATAAACTGGTTTAAAATGAAGATATGGCTTTACAAATATAGATTGCACTAGTATTGTGATTGTGGCTTATACTGAGGATGAGGCTGTATTCAATACTGACTGTACTGAGATGAAAGATGCGCTGTGTAACCAGATCCTCAATAGCACCTTGATATGAAATTGTAGGCTCAATGGATACAAACTGCACTCTGTGGGCATGGGCTGTGCTACAGTACAGATAGTGCGTCTCTGTGGGCATGGCTCACATGGCTCTACTGTGGCATGGAAGAATGGATGCAGATACGAATCTAACCCTGCTCTCAGATATTCATGCTTTGGTCTCTTTCTAATCTTTCATTTATTTGTTTCTCTCTGACATTTCTACCTTCCCAGGAGCTGGCGAGAGTGGTGCGTCCTTTTGGCATTGGGCACTGGATGCCAGCGGAAAGGACATTTTCAGCTACAGAGACAGTCATAAAAAGCTGACTCTTGCAGGGGGCTTGAGAACATGTCCATCTTGGTGCTGCTGCTGTATCCTTCCGTCTTTTCCCTTGCCAGCAGTATGGGGAGACCCAGAGAGTAGGCAGCAGATCCAGGAACAGTGTGTACAGCTATGAGATCACAGATATCCAGTTTACATTGGAGTTTTCAGTTTTTGCCTTTTTTTTTTTTTTACCTTTTTATATTGCTGGGTAAGTGTTCCTAACAAAGCCGTTAATAGTGGGAAAGGCCTGTACCCCAGTCATCACTTAACAGAAATACTGCACCTTTCCCATTTCTGCCACTCCTTCTGCAGTGCCAAATGTAGCTGGAGGAAAAGGGGTGAGAGGAAGTTTTCTCCTCCTATTTATTTCCTCTTCCTGCCTATATTTTCTTCTTTTGTTTTCCTACCCCCAAGCAATGTAAATAATGCTCAGTACTTGGTCTGTTTCTTTTTCCCTCCCATCTGTTTTTTAGGTGTGGAGAAAGCTGATATCAGGAGTTTCCCTATTTGTACGGGTTCTATTTTTTTTTTTGTTAAAAAAATATGGTTCATTGACTAGGGGGAATTTGGTCTCTTGCAATTCCTCGCCATGTTTCTACAGACCTCCTTTTGGTGGGGAGGAGTTTTGAAAGGAAATTGAACAAACTGTCTGCTCTCAAGCTCTCACCAGAAAATAAACGGGAGCAAAAGCAAAAGAAAAAAATTGTACGAGGCTATCATTTTGCTAGAGGACTGAACAGAACCAGCAGAGATTACCCAAATGCTGAGTTTTAATTGCAATACCTCTTGCAGGGAAGCATCAGCAAAGCATGGGTTTAGATCAGATGTTAGATCTGATGAGCTAGAGAAAGGAATTTGCCTGGGCGCTGCCATACTGTCCCAGGGGCAACTCTTTCTCAGTTACTCTGACTCATATCTATTCTGTTTATTTCATGATACATTTGTCTCTTCTTTGCCTCCTTCAGGCTTGGTGTATTTTTTGGATGACAGGAGAGTGATACATGCTTCTTTCCTGATTCAGGTTTAGACCCAGCATATTTGCAGGGAAGAATGTCTGAGGAGAATAAAATGTGACTGAAGTAATATCATCAGGTGTCAGAGTTCAGACAGCTCCTGGCAGGCAAAGCAGATGATGAATTATGGAAGGTATGAATGGGACTCTCAGGTAGAACTTTACCCCACTCAGCTTTTTCCCATTTACACAGGCAGCTGCATGAAGAGGGTCTCCTCTATGAATGCCCAAGTCTTTCCAGCCAAGTCCTCTTCAAGCGGATCTGTCTTCCCTCTCCGTTGCACCCCTGAAGGAAAGACTTTTGGGATATTTAAGTAAGACTGGTAATATGGTGTAGGTAAGAGAAAAGTTTTTGTGACCACCTTTTTTTACCCATTTGCTTGGGCTTGCTTACATCTCTCTAAGGAGGTAGCTCTTCTCCTGAATGATGACCTTTCAATATCTCTTTAAAGATGTTTACACATTCAGGTGCTAACCTCCCCTGGGCAGGAGGGCTTGATAAAGATGATCTCTTACAGTTCTTGCAGGGCCAGTGCTAGCTCATTGTCCTGAACTGGTTTGGGTCTAGCCATGGAACAGGGCCTAGGAAATCACACTAGCCAGAACAGGGAGATGGGGTAAGTGCCAAGAGCACCTCAGCAGATGACTAATGAGTAAGTGTTAACCTTTTCTTATTTCTTTTTTAAAAAAGCCTTCAGGGAAACAAAAATAGTCAGTTAGGTTCCTTGGTGGGAGAAGATTTGGGTGGCTTGTTGCTTTTTTCTCCAAACCATTTTGTTCCCACGTGCCTCTCCAGGACCAATCTGGATGTTTACAGTACCTTTCAGAGTAGCTTTGAATGATCCCTCCATGTTGTTTACAGGATTGGGACAAGTGGGTCAACTTGTCCACGTTAAAAGAAAAAGAAGTCCTGGACATGTGATACATTTACTAAGATGTCTAATCGATGTCTAAAAGATGTACATTATCTCTGTGCAAGGCAGTGACAGGGAATTATTTACATGGGAAAAAGTGTGAAAAGAATTGACCTTATAGAAAATTCTATGGGGTTCATTAGGAAAAGAAAACCTATCTGTAGAGTTTTCTAACCTCTGTGGAATGGGATAGAGAATTATACGCTGCTGTGTAATTCCATAACTTGATCTGTAGAAACCTGTAGATAGACTCTCATTCTCTGTGAATTCTGACTGGTTTGAAGACTCTTCTCTATATTATCTTTCAAGCTTACTAAATTCTATACAACTTTTTCATAAAGGTCTTGACTTTCTGTGAATAATAAAATTTCAGCCTTTTTCTGAAAAAAAGAAAAAGGCTATTTTCCATGGCTATTTACAATTAGGCTATTTAAAAGGCTATTTACAATTCAAAAGAGAAATGTACGTGCCTCTACAGTTGCCAGGAGCTTGACTGGAGAGAGCAGGTCTGCCCATCAACACTTGCAACCTGACTGAGCATCCTGAGCTGAACTGGGAAGGCCGTTTGAATCTCTTTGAAAATGGAAAATCGTTTGTGTAACATGGCCATTTCTTATGTAACAGGCCTGCTGCTTGTGTGTATCCAATATCAAAGAGAGGGACCTGGAACCTACTGTACATTTCCCAGAAAGGCCATTATTATGTAGCTACACCTGTTCAAGCATATGGACGGCACAGGTGCTCTGTGAGCAAAATTTGGCCTGCAGTTCCTTTATCCTGGTGAGGAAGGATGAGTCCAGCCAAATACTCAGAGCCCAAATTGCATTTGTGAGGCTGAAAATAAGAAGGAAAGGTAAGCTTAGTATCCCTGTTCTACAGTTACTAAGAAACCGAGCCCTGTTGTTCATTTACACAAACCCTTTGTAGAGCAGAGCTGCACTACATAAAAATTTGGGGTTTTCTTGAAGCAGCAGAGGTAGAAGATTCCCATCTTGTCCCCACCCCCCACAGCCTTTGTCTTCAACAGGAACTTGTTGAAGTTAATGTGCTGAACAAGTGAAAGCTTAAACGCAAGTGGCCCTAATTGAAAAAGATCTCAGATTCCACTGCAAGAAAATTCTCTCTTGGTCCTTTTCCCATGATTACTCATATCTGATCAGTTACACTATTTCATAAGTTTTTGTTTTATATAAATCTTAAGCTTTCTTTACAAGCCTTGTGAGTTCTCTTCAACTCCATTATCTCAGGCTCTGGGATGGAGAAGTCAATCTGCTTCTTTCAGTTTCTGTGCCTTTAAATCATCTTCTTCTGGGAAGCTGCTGACAAATCACCCACTTGCTTTTCCCCCTTAAAAACTTCAACATCAACTTTAATGATAGGCTTGCACAGAGAACAGAGTTTAACCATACCTCTCAGCTGATCAAATGGTGCGCTGCTGTGAAGGAGGCAGCCCTCTGCCCTGACTGTGCTCACCTCCCACAATCCTTGTGCAGGTGCTGATGCACAGCTGACCCTACAGCAAGGCAGTGCACTTTTACCCTACTATAAAAGTGAAGAGAGAACAGCTGTGAGCAGAGGGAAAGAGAGCACTATTCACAGCAGCTGGCCTTTATATCAGGTTAGGGAAACTGTGAAAGTGCATACGTCCTCCCTTCTGTCACCACCAGCCGTATAATTCTACTGCCTAAGAAGCACCAGTGCTAACACTCATTTGGCTGCTTGGGAACTGACCCCGTTGAAAACTAACGCAGTCCTCTATCAAAATAAGGGTTTCCGCGGGATCAGTTCTTTGTATTGTTTCACTTGGTGAGGCAAGCATCACTGAAGTCTGGTGAAATGTGCGGATGGCCATGTTGAAGAATATTTCTTTAGTTGCAGATGCAACTTAAATTGGCTTAAGCTGATTGTGAAATATCTGTCTGAGAAGAATAAACCTAGCTGGGATACCAGGGAGGTTATATTCCCCCCTTCCTTCCCTAGTGTTTTCCTTAGAATTTCTAGTATGCTCTTATCTGATTTGGGTTTTGTTGTTATTTAATGCCCTGTTATTTCCCTCACTATTCCTTCCCCTTCCACAGGCTCCTTTGAGATAATCCCTTCCAATCGGGCAGGAGGAGATGAGCAACTTGATGTACACGTGGAATTAATAAAATTAACATGCACAAATCTCGTATGCACTCAGTGATTACACTCCACGGCAGCTAAGGATACTGATAATTCTTCTCCTGTAATCGCAAGAGGCAGAGCCTTGTGCAGGAGTGAAGCACAGCTGTTGGAGGTCAGGTTTATTCCTATCTTTAAGCCAGTTCCAATGTAGTGTGAGATCCAGAATGGCACTTCACACCTAGGCAGAGTCTGTGCATGATGTACTGTGTACAACAACAACAACTAAAAAATATTAGTTGTAGCCCCAGAGGAGAGAAGTGGGGAGAAGGAACTATTCTCTTCATTTGACAGAGGTATGAGGTATGGTGGTGAGGCAAGGTGGTGTGCAACAGTACAGGCTTGTGGACAACTATATGTGCTCTGTGCAATAGCAAGGAGAAGTCTAGCCAGAGAGGGAAAGACATTGAGAGAAAGGCTTGGGAAAAAGATCAAGAAAAGCTTGAAGTCTTATGTTTACACAACACAGGTAGGAAGCTTCATGGCAGACTCCAGGCAGAATGGGCTCAGGTATAGAATTGCTACACAAGCTGTAGCTGTGGGATTGGTGCAGCTTATGGTACTCCTTAGTCCAAGTCACACTTCTTTCTGTAAGACAGAGTGACAGGAAAGAGACCTTCCTGAACTTGGGCACCAGCTGGCTTCTTTTCCATCATCTTCAAAAAACAATTCACAATATGCTTAATTCTTTAGGGGAATCATATAAGAAATACACCAAATGAGAACTTATTCATTATCCAAATGAAGTTAATGTGAGTTCTGTTCTCATTGGAAACCCAAAATATCTAAAGTTAGCTCAGTTTGCCTTAACTGTTGTATTGGTAATTGCCTAGAAAGAGAAACAAACTAAAATAAATCCACCTCTAAATGTTGTGGAGAGCAGAGCAACATTGGCATAGTCCAAGCTCTTCCTTCTAATTTCTCCCAGATGGAATTTCCCACATTCCTTGTTCAGACAACTCTAAACGATCTGGCATTTCTCTTAAACTAACTGTTTGACTTATTCCAAAAGAAAGGAAAGAAAAAAATTCATTCGAATACAGAGATTATCAGCAGCTGGTGCCCTTGCATCTATAATATAAATAACAGTTTCATCTTTGATTCCCCTCCCCTGTAGCAATCTGACAGGGAAAGATATCTATGCCATGGCTCAGGGAAAGGAACAATAAACAGGGAAAATGTGAGTAAAGTAGTGCCTATTAGAACTAAACGTATGTGTAGCACAGCCTACAGTCATTAAAGCACAGTCTCAAATATGAATGCAAGCTATAAAGTCAACGTCAGGTGCCTCTCTTGTATTATAGGCTTTTCCCAGGCTAAGTAGTAGTGAACCTGCACAGGAGCAGAAGAGAACAGCTGGACATTGGTGCCAGTCTCTTTGTCTTAGAATGCATCATGGAGCCTGGGCAAGACTGTTGGGGACACTATGGTCTCTCAGCAGCATAGCCAGCTTCATTAATTGACTGGGTTAGGGATGAAGACAAATCATTATTATGTTAACAAATGGACATTGAAGACCTGCACTTAGAACATTAGGGTCTGTTTGCATTTTTGCACTGACATTTTTCTCCAGCATAGGCAGAACAAAGTGTTATCTTTTCCTTGGAAATCAAGAGCAGCTCTATGATTGTCAGTGTTGGTCTGCACAAAAGAAAATATGTGATATATTTTTCCAGTGCAGATACACATTGTTGGAAGAGGAAATATTTAGTCAGGTCAGGACTCTCTGATAAAGAGTATGTTTACCAAAACTGTAGAGACTTGTTCAAGAATGTTCTCAGTGCACATATCATAGAATCATAGAATGGTTTGGGTTGGAATGGACCTTAAATATCATCTAGTTCCAACCCCCCTGCCATGGGCAGGATTTACCTGCTGACGAGTAGTAGCTGCTGACTTCTAGGAAGAGAGGGGTTACAGTGTTCTGTGGAAAGAATGCTACTGAGGATCTTCCTCATCTCCTTTGACTGGGGACGTTTTAAATGCCCTCTGAAACCTAGTCTTGTTTTTGCTTTCCCATAAGGGATAAAATGTCCATGCTGGCAAGACAAAAACATCTAAAAAGGCTTTTCTCCATTACGGAGACAAGGCCATGCACCAAGATTTACTTCTAATAAGATAAAGGCATCTAGTCCAAATTCATTGGCCTTCTGGATTAATTTTCATTGGACATGGAAATCTAGTCATGAGTTGGATGTCAAAAGGTTAAGAACCCTCTTCCAGAGCTCTGCCAAGCTCCCGTGAGGCAAGTACAGGTGGACTTCCCTTCTTTTCAGATACTGCATGTGTGAGCAATGTAGCAAGCCAACAACTGTTTTGCAGGTATATATTCTTGTTTGGCTTCAATTTTTCTTCTCTGATTTGTGGATGTTGTGCATGATTGGAAGTCTCTGGGAATCCCTATACAGGGAATACCTATTTTTTACACTATCAAATTAGGACTCAAAAGTAATTTTACAGGGAACAGGATTTCTCTTGTTTCAGCTCTTTTCAGATGTGGGAGGGTATAGACTGAAGATTTGGGAGGTACAAGGGTGGTGGATGGGAGTCTCAGGGGTGGCATGCGGAATGGATTCCTGAAGCATGTTTAAAAGTAACTAAAGGCTTGGGTCTTCAAATATTGTATTGTCAGTATCTGAAACTGCTTTAGCATAAGCATATGGGACAACAGAGGTTGCTGCAAAGCAGTTTTAAAGAGCTTCCCCCAAGCCTGTACACATTTTCTGTAGGGGGAGGCTGCATGGTGATTATATGTATTCTTTCAAGCTAGTGTTTACAGAGGTGCATTGATGTTTGGGGGGAAAGTACTGAATGGAAGTAAAACAAAAAGGGGAAGGGACCCACTATTGAAAGCTTTCATCCTTACCTTGTCCCACACTAGCCCTTAATAACTAAAATGAGTCTGATTTGCCTTTGGTCTTCCAGCTCCAAAACATGTTTGCCTGAAAATTTTTGTTGGATATACTTCGCATGTTTTGATAATGTGACTTATGAGATAACACTTCTATAAAGGTATATATAAACACATACATGTACAACCACATACATACATGTACACACACTACATACAGTCTTAGGAAACTATGTGGCACTATACACCTCCATGCCTGTATGTGGCAGCAACCACAGTAAAGGAGGGGAGGTAGCTCAAAATAGCATGTACAGTCCTTTATGGAGTTGTTATTAAACAGAATGTGGTCTTGCCATCCTGGCTGGTTGAAGTGTTTTATTTCTGTGGGACTGGTTCCAGGGGAGTTGCGTCTGAGGAAGGAGGATCCTAGGAAGAGGGGGTGGGTCTTAATGAGATAGTCTGATGGAGGACATTGAAAAGGATCCATGGTGGCTTGGAGAAGCATCCCAGAGTAGGAAATATGTGATACACTATTTCTCGTTAAGAAGATAAGAACATCATATGTTCAGCTATACAGGGCTAAAATCTTGTGTGTGCCTGTGGCTACCATGACACAAATCCCAGGCCATTGTGGCAGATTTGATGATAGACAGCATCACATCGACAGGACCCTCTAGTTTAGTGTAGAGAGTTTTCCTGTTCCACTGAAACAGCATTTTCTGGATGATATATGTAAGTCTTGTCCCGATATTGGTGACATGCAGACACATCTGGTATGGAGTTGGACAGAAGTTTCACACCACCAGATTAGGACACAAAGAGGAGTCTGATGCTAGGGTTGTAAAAGGCACTGACACTGGGTAGCAAGACTCTGGTGTCACATTTCAGTTTTAAATCAGGCGCTTCTCAGCCTGCTGTCCACATAGCAGGTTGGGGAATTGGTTGACCCAGAGTGAAAGGAGCATCTCTGCACTTCCAACATTGTTGTATCATCTGCTTCTGATTTAGGACATTAGGCCAGCTCCAGTAGCGCTTTGTTTACCATATGAGAATTTTAAGTTCTAGACATAAAAGATACCGATTTCCTTGTGAAGATACTTCCTTGGACTTTTCCACTGGTTTTTACAGGGGCTAAGCAGTGTCACTTGTCCTGCTTAAGGCATAGTATATTTCACAATCAGGGCTATTTAGCTGGTCTTTGCTTTCTGTGTTCTATTTGAAGTTAATCTGTTTCCTTCCAGTTTACCTGCCTTTGCTTCTGAATAGATTCCCACCCACCCCTTGGTATGTATGTCTGCATAATTATGTTCATATAATTAATTGTGACTTACAGAAGACACACATATTTAACTCCTTTAGGTTTTTAGGGTTTTTTGTCAATCCTGTAAGTCCTCTAGTACTCCCTCCTGTTGTTTTTTTTCCAAATGGCCTCTAAATTGTCACTATTTTTTTGAAATGTAGTGTGTCAGATGAAATCAATTATTCCAGATATGTTTAAGGCTTGAGTCCCTGGGAAAATAACATGTCTCAGCCTGTAAGTCCTACCTCTGCACAGGAAAAATGTCTTTTTTTCTTAACTTTACATAATGCTACAAAGATGGTGTCCAGCTGCTGAGTGCTTCACCTAACAGAACTATTTTACCATCCTACTAGTCTAGATTTATCCCTCAGCTAAGTACATCTCCTCTGGATTTAGCTGCTTAGCCTCAACATGAACCTCAATCTGTGGTATGTGCCCCAGTCTCTGATCTCCGCTTTCTGCTTATTTCTGTTTAGACGAGATGGCAAATCTACCATATGTTTCTCTCGTGTTACTGTCTTACAAGCTCTCATATGTTACTTTCTTTTTCAAGTCATTAATGAAAACAGTAAATAAAAAGGGCATAAGACCATTCTTGCTGCACACCTCACTGGCTCTGCACTTTGCCAGCTGCAAGGGTATTTTCTATACAGTCCCTCCAACAGTTCATATCTTCTGTGCCAGAGAAACGGCAAATTTAATTTAAGCATAAGATTTTGTGACATGTTTGGTCATAATCCAACCATCTCACATCTCCCATTTCTTTTCACAGCCCATTTGCTTAAGTGCACTATAGAAGTTTGAGGGGGAGAAAAAAGCAGATGAATATTTTTTGGCAAATGTATTCCTCATAAGCCTTCCATTACTGTCTTTTGCACTTGTTTCTGTGGGGAAAAACTGAAAAGCTTCTAACTTGAGTTTGTGTGGCTTTAATTCTGAACATATCTTAGTAATGTTGTCTTTTTACCTTCTGTTCTTCAAACTAAGTAAGTAGCTATTCAGTAAATAGCCAGATACTAGCAGCTTTTAGATTGTTGTTCATATAAAGCAGGCACTTCACGTTTTCATTTGTCTACATTCTGTTTCCTTTATAAATTTGCTACTGGACTTTTCCTCAACATACTTTGTCTTCCATACCAGGTGCAATCCTTCAAGCTGGCTAGATACGGTTCAGTAACTGTTTTTACTATGGAGCACAAGATGTTTGCACAAGCAGCACACCAAAACTGCTGGGATGTGAGCAAATACTCATCTGAAAGGCCAGTGCTTGAACTAGTAACAGGTTTGATTGAGATTGGCTTCATTTAGCTAATCACAGCAGTGTCCACAGTAGTGTCTTCAGCACTGTGAGGCTGCACCAGGACTTACTGACTTCCAAGCAAGCTGAGGGATGGGGAGATGTGGCTCAAAGTACAGGCAACCCAATTGCAGAGCTATCTACTATTGCACACCCGTGATTTGAAAAAGGTGATGCTTGTGTGTGTGAGTCCATGTGCACAGGGTTGTCTGTCCAGTGTGTGGGGGGCACACAATGAGAGCCTGCGGTTTATAGTCAGGATCAGTTTAAGCTTGCCTCCCACAAATAAAGCCTTAAAAAGTTTTGCATCACATAGCCAAAAATAAAAAAAATGTTTTTCTCTAGTTGAGAATACTAATGCTCAGGCATGGCTTTTGTGCGGAAATATTAATTATGGGTCTTCAGTGTTGATTAAATTGTTATGAGAGCTGTGCCCAGATCCTTGCTTATGTGGCCATGAACAACTTAGTGCTTGTTGTGACAGTATTTTTAATAGTGTGTTTTTAATTATACCTTTCCTGGGATTGGACTAATTTGGCAAAGTGGGATCTTTACTTGCTCAGCTGGTTATTGCCCTGTCTTGTACTCCTTGGCCACAAAACACACACTTCTATACAGTGTTTGCATAACTGGGGAGAGGGGGAGGAGTTATTTTTTATGAACTCTTGATACTGTCTGTCTATTCCTGCTTGTACTAACTGGTTTTGTTCATAGGGTTAGCAAACTAGATTTTTTTTAGTCTGAAATAATTTGCCAACCAAAAAAAGTTACATTGTCC
This sequence comes from Ciconia boyciana, assembly GCF_034638445.1. Taxonomy (NCBI): domain Eukaryota; kingdom Metazoa; phylum Chordata; class Aves; order Ciconiiformes; family Ciconiidae; genus Ciconia; species Ciconia boyciana. The sequence continues at coordinate 86,809,518 of NC_132934.1, read as the reverse complement.
AGGCAAATTTTTCTAGTTGTCCAATAGACCATCTCTATGTGTTTTCTCTTTCATCCAAATCATGACCAAGTCTCTTAGCCTTGTCGTAACTACCCAAAGCCCTATCTGTTGTCTTGTCAATCGTAAGTATTCCTTATTTTTTCACTTTATATTGGCGAGTTTAAAAATGAGACTTCTGCCTTCACATTTAAATGCCATGTAAAAGGAAGAGTTCAACTTTTTGCTTGATTAAAATTTAATAGATAACTTCTTCCCTTCATTAACTGAATATCAGTAAACTGGCAATTAGTTGAGATTAAGACTACATTTAGCTTGAAGATACAAGGTCAAAGGATTTTTTTAAGGGTTTTGTTGGTGGTGGTGGTGGTGTTTTCCCAAAATTTTCTGCTCTGATGGAGATTTTTCACTCTTGTGTTCTTCTCAGAGTATTTCCTTATATGTTGGGTACCAAATGTAGTTCAGCAGGTGCTTGGAGTTGAAAATGCTGAACAAGATCAGCTCTATTTTAGTGCTTTGAGTGATAGTGACAAGCTTGGTGTGACATGAATCTCTGCCCAAAACAATGATTCTAAGCAACTGCACATGCTATTTAGGAGAAAAGCAAGCTTCTGTGGTTCAAAACAGCCTCAGAACTTCTTGTTTCTCAAGGCTTGTGCTTGGATTTTTGGGGGCAGATCTGAGATTTGACTTTCTAGCTGAATAGGAAGGCCTCAGTGCTGATACAAATTCTAGGGATATTTTAGGTGGGGAAAAAATGATTTTTGTGTGTAGGTAGCCAAGTCTGTGCTACTGGGATAGGATGAGAGATGCACGTTTTAGAGTGACAGGTCAGTGTGACTTTGTTTGCCGGACAAAGATTTCAAGTTTAAACTTTGAGGGGGCATACTGGGATTGCCTGAGAAGGTGCAAGCTTAGAGTTCCCTTGACAAAGGTTCAGTGTCAGTTTACTCCACATTTCACACCTACTAAAGTACTTGGCATCAGCTCAATGAAGATTTTATTGGTAAAATGGAAGTGGAAACATCTTCAGCCATTGCAAGCCACCTTTGCAGTATGTTTTTTGTCCCCTCCTGGCTCCCTATATGTATTCATGTATGCATACTCTTTCCCAGGTGAGAAAATGGTGCAGATGAATTCTGCCTCTGCTCAAAGGGGGGGGCACACCTGGAATGGATCTTGAGTAATGCCTCCAAAGAGCAGCAGTAACACCCACGTTTCTGCTTCCCCACAGAGAGCAGTCCTGCTCCTCATGGTAACTCTGGGACAGCGAAAGGCAATAGGAATGGAGAGATATGTGTGGGCACATGCGTCTGCTCTTGTACCCTCAGGTGACAAACCTCAAGAAACTTTCCAGGTTAGCTTGTGTCTTACTCTGAGCTCCCCAAGCCTCTCCATGTGCATCATTTTTGTTCCAGCTTCATCTCCCCCAGCTCACAATCTGTCTGTCATGACTCACACACACTCTGGCTTTGATTTAGACTCCATCTGCTTTCTCAGCCAGTCAGATCCCAGTTCTTCTGTAACACTGTAGGAGAAGTGTGGGACTGGAGCAGAACATATATCTGTATTCGGGAGAGAGGAGGGGGAGGTGTATTGACTCCAGCCTCAAAGTTTCTCCTTGTCTCATCTGTCTCAGTGCAAGTGTTTGGCTAAGCTGCAAAATGTAAGTCTGTACTTGTCAGTAATAAGGCTGGAGCTGACTTGGGGAAACTTGTCCTTCCTGAGGGTATGTGGACCCTCAGATCAGATTTGATCTCAGAGTGTTGCCACTCACTGCACATTTATGGTTTTTTAAAAGGAATGTCCTTTATTCCCTGCTTATTTAGAGGACTATCACAGTTCCCTGAGAAAAAAAAGCAGTTGTTTTGCCTCTTCTCTGCAGGCAGGGGAAGGTGACACAAAGGTAGCAGGGAGGCCGTATGCTAATGCCTGGCAGCCAGAAATGTGCCACAACCCTCTGGTGGAGGCAAGCAGCTGGTGTACAGAAGAGACTTGCCCTCAGATCAGCACTGTCTTCTCACAAGGACAGGGTGACCCTCGGAGGACTGAAGATCACTTTGGTAGGGAAGGGCTGTCCCCAGTTAGCTTATAGAGGGGGATCACATGTCAAAGACAATACAGAGCTGGTGGGCTCTGAATTCCAAACAACAAAAGTAGATCTTTCCCTCTTCAAGAGACTAGCTGGAGAGATTTCCCTCTATTATAAGCTTGTCACAGACTCTCCCACCCATGATCATCATCAGAGAGGAATTGGTGCAATGTCAATCCTTGGAATTAAAGCCAGGAGGGAATTTTCCTAGGGAGACTGGGTTAGAGGTAACCATATTTTTTACTTGCTCCTGAGACAGCTTATGGAAAAGCACCTGTTAAGCTGAAACTGGTCACTCTTAAGTTAGAGAATGCTTTACTAATATCAGGAAGGGGGATGTGGCCCAACATCGGGAGAATACCCGCAAGAACATATTCTCAGAGCCTGGATTTCTTCTCTGTTGCTGATAAGTGGAAACACATCCAATAGACTACTTGGATAAAAAATATGATAGAAAGAAATTTAGAATGTTAGAGGAAAGCTGCAGAATACACAGAATTTGATTTTGCCTATTTACTGAGAAAACTCACAAGGACAGTGAGTTAAACAAAGCAGCATCTTATCTTTGGATGCTAAGGTTTTGCATGCATGACATGAACTGCCAAGACATCTTTTTGCAAGATACAGATCAAGATCTGCTCCAGATTTAGAACTGGAATAGAGAGGGATGCTGCAGACAACGGTTGAGGTGTCTGCTGTTAGTCACAATGGAGACAAGCTGGAAGAAGTGAGAGCTGGAATTCTTGGATCTGAGGTATGCAGAAATATGTGGAAAGTAGGCAGGGTAGAATTACCAGGAAAGAGAGCAGGAGTTTTCAGAGAGAAACCTGTTTTCAAAGTGTAGAAAATGTGGCTTCCCTCTGCTGTATTTCTTGGCAGCCTGCTAACACTGCATATTTTTTTTTGCGTTGTTATATTTTAAGACTATAACTTTGTAAAAATTGTGAACAGTGATTCAGAGACAGACACAAGTACTTGAAATATAGGTGCATGCATGCTTTTACTCCTCTCCCTCCAACACTGAGGATGCCCCCACTTAAGATTTTCCCATTCTATTTAAAAATTGCAGAGATGATGGGAAAACAAAGAGGCTTTCCTCCTTCCAGTGCTTTTCTTAGAGCCCTGGCTGAATTCAAGACATGAGACATAGACCGAATATTTTCCTCCCACCTGTTTTTAGGGCACGGCTCAGCTAAAGAACAGAGGAGAAGCTCCTAACTGCACCCCCATCCAGGAAAATCCCAGAGTAAAAATTAAGAAAGAGGGAAAATGTTCTACATGGGAATGTTGCGGGGGGGGAATGCAAGATAAGAGCTAATGAAAAGGACCTGCAGCAACATGGACAGGATTATAGTCAGAAGCAGCAATATGCTTCATGGCTGGAAGTCTGGCTATGTTTACACTGGTGCATGCAGGCCAGGTGTGACTGGAAGGATAACACCAGTGGAGAATGAGAAGAGCTGCTCCTTCTCCACTTTACACGTGACAGATTGACCCAGAGCATCCTGACTGTGTCCAGCAGTATTCATGTCCTGTTACAATCCCTTCTGCCATGTTACATAGACATGGCAGAAGCCTAAGCATTATGAGCCTGCCCTTAGCCACCTTGCAGTCCACATCTGACTCCTGCACACACCCATATAGTCCAACAGCATAACAGTCTTTGCACAGAAAGAAAGCAGCAGAAGAAAGGGTCAGTCCGATGCCCCTTCTCCCAGCTGAATCAATCCTCTGTGGGGATTGTGAAGAACATCCAAAAGCTTCTCTTTGAGGAGCAAACACAAGAAGACTGGCTCAACTGAAGAGTGTGATGGACTACTCCCCTCACACCAGCTATAAGGGCACATCCTCATCCTCATATTCATCCTCATCTAGGTCAGTGGAGCGTAGGCTTATGTCCTTGAGGATGTCTGAGATATTTTCAGCAACTGGCCCTGCTAGCTCCATCTCTTCCAACTCAGTATCAGTAGCATAAGCAGAGCACAGGACTTCTCCCTCTTCATGCAAGTGTGAAGGCTGGGGGGAGTGTGAGCAGGGAGGCAGTGGGCTCTCTGTTCCCAAGTCCACTGCTTGCTGTGCTGTCACCATGGAGTTGTCCTGCCGGCTCCACACCTGAGTGTCCTGGCTGACCTTCTCACTGCTGATGGAAGTCCGGTTGGTATCGCGGAAACTGGCAAGGGGTGGGCGGAGACGAACCCCAGAGCGTGTGGAGCCCTCTATTGCCTTCTGAAGCTATGAGAAGAGCAAAGGTTCAGAAAAAATGGATGAAAGGGAGGCTGACCCAGCCCTACCCAGCAGAAGTTCCTCTGGTCTCTAGGGTAAAGGGATCACAAATAGAGTCACAGCTCTACCTCTGGGGCCTGTGGAGGTCATCTTTTACACTGGTGTTGTAATTTTTCATTCCACGGTAAATAACAAATTCCACACCACTTTCAGAGACAGTAATAGCCACTCAGTTAAGAGCCATACACTCATGAAAAGGACAAACCATGTAACATCCCTGTAAACAACACCTGCTGCCTCCTCTGAAATAGTCATCCATTCCTCTACATGGCTTCCAAAGGGTTGACTCAGAATTCAACACTAGATTGAAAATGTAGCAATAGCAGTTATATATATTGCCAGCTGGATCCTCCAACATCTCTAAGTTATTGGAATGATCCACAGGGCATTTGCAGTTGATTAGGAGGAGATGAAAGGATCTGTACTTACCTCTTCCAAAGCCAACACTCCCTTCAGCTTCCCCATACTGGTTACATAGGCATGGCTGAGGCCCAGTAATGAGAACAATGTATGCGTCTATGAGCAAAACCACAAAAGACCATGTCAGGGACTTTGGAAACTGGTAACATGATACTTGTTGCTGGAGCTGGGACTTGGGATTTAGAAATGGGAATCACAAAGGCACACAAGTCTGCAGTCATCCCAGTGAGAAACTACCTCTTCCCTTCCCCTTTTGTAGCTAGCAAATACTACCCTTTGGTCCTTCTGCTGTGCAGCCATAGTTGGGAGTGTGTTGATGATGGAGAGCGCATTCTCAAGGTCACTCCCATCCTGCATCTGGCAAACAGAGATTCACATGCAACACCCTGTGTATTTGGGGACTTATGCAGATCCTATTTAATTTTGGTGCTGGAAATTAAACTATCATATAGTACTACGTAAAGTCAGAATCTGCTTAGGTTATTTATTCCAGTGCTTTCCAGTGGTAGAAGATTCCTTTTTTCCTGTTCCAGAATATTTCTTGCCAAGGCAGGCAAAACTTAAGCTTGTTGATGCTTATCCAGTGCAGTGGGAACACTGAGAACAAGTTATTCCCTTTCTCTTACAAAGCCTTCTTAAAAGGACAGATATCACACTGCTATCAGTCTTCTTTTCTTCAGACTAAATATACCCCATTATTTTACTGTTCTTCATAGATCAGGTTTTCTAAAACTTTCAGCATTCTCAGTGCTCATTTGTGGGGTATTTCCAATCTCCAGGTTCTTTAAGCTGAGCTCTAGCTGGACTTTACCTGTGGCCTTACATGAAGTCATTCTTTCACAGCTGGTGTTTGCCTTTTTTTTTAATATCACATGAGGTATCGAATGTCATATTCAAGTGTAAACTAGGGAAAATCTAATTTCTCAGGAACAAGACATTTTACCCTAATGTAAATGAAAATCAAACTGGTTAAATACAATTCAGTCATGATAAGCTGTGATATTCTTGCCACTGTCAGTAGTCTCACATTTAGCTCTAACTATGCATACCTCAGATAGTTTGATTATTTATTCCTGCATTTTTATGCATCCAAGTTAAGCTGACTTGTCTGTTATTTCAGAGTTTTTCATTTGCTCTTTTTTTACAAGAGGTATGAAACTTTCCCCATTTGCACTCTTCAGGTATAATTTCTTGTAACCCCTATATTCTCAAATATAAATGCTAGTGGTTTTCAGATTACTTCAGCCAGCCCTTTAGAAAACACCAAACTCATCTTAAGTATATGCTAACCTGTTCTTATTTTGCTCAAGGCTGAGATCTTACCCCTTTGGTAACAGTAACTAATTAATTTTGTGCAAGGTATATGCTGACCATTCATGTTAAATGAGTATTGATAAAAACAAGCACTGTGCACTTTTGCTTCAGTAGACTGCTTTCCTTTTCCATTGAGTGAAAGCCCAGTCCTCTCTTACTCCTGATATACAATGGTTGCTTTTACCCCAGTCATCCTGTGCTAACTCTAGAAGTTGTATGATCCCACTTCCTCTTTCCTTGTGCTTCAGTTCGATGAAGAGCCTATGATATAGGGTGGTTTCAAGCAACTCTTCTCATGCACTGAGACAGACTCTACACCCTGACAGAAACACCCTGAGAAATCCAGGAGTACTCATTCCAGTGCTGCACACTGACAAAGCAGAGTGTAAATCTCAGTGTAATGCCCCCAGTAGCAAGGCATAGAATGCTTCTGTTAATGTAGTGGCTGGAAAATCTTATGTGGTGTCCAAAAGCTATTTCGATAAATGCACTCAGACTTCTTATCACGTAGCCTTTCATTTTGCAGGAGATTGGAGGTACACGCAGAAGGTTATAGGAACAAACTGACTTCTGTAGCTGGATGTGGAGGTAGCTGGTGATAGTAGTTGTAGGTGAAGACAAGGAGAAGAAATAAGTCATAGACTAGACTTGCAATGATAGAGAGGGTGGAGAAAAACAGCATATGCATCAGAGAGACATCTACACCCACCTTGTGCAGGGAAGTTCTCTCCACCAGTTGGAAAGGGGAAGGGTCTATGCGGCAGCTGTCAAAGCACACGTTCTTGTTCAGCTCCTCCTGTTCCCAAGCATCTATCTGACACAGGAAAGAAGAGGAATCACTCTTACAGTAATCAGCAGTGTTGCTGTCTTGTGTACCCAAACTAGTCCCATTCTCCTGTTAATGCTTCTTTCCTTCCTATATAGATCATTCATCTTGCCCATTATATCACACCCCTCAGGCTTCCCATCCCTTCCTTGCCCGATGTCAAGTCCCTATGGAAACAGAACAATTCCAGTACCTCAGAGGTTTTCTGAGGTGAGGTTTTGCTCCTTCCTGCTTAAAGAGGGAGTGAACATCTTAACTTTCCTTTTTGAGTGGGTCTTCCCCTTGTCATTGCAAGATAATAGTTCCTTTGTGTAAAAAATGAAGGAACAACATAGACCCACAGAAAGATTTAGGTGACAGGGTACCTGTGGAGGTCTCTTAGTCCAAAACCCTGCTCACAGCAGGACTGACTTCAAAACTAGATCAGATTAGTCAGAGCCTTACTCAGCACATCTAGCAGAACAATCTCTTCTCTTATTGGGTGAGACTTGCCCACTGTGCAACTCTAAGAGGAAAATGGCTTTAGTTGTGGCTTTATGTGGCAATCACTGAGGTTGTTGGAGTTCAGGAAGTATTGCAAGTGATAGGAAATGGGCAAAAGAAGCACTCTGTTAACTTCACTACCTTTCTGCACCCAGTTTTACCTCTTCTGGCCTCATGGTGTCAACGACTTCCACTGGCTCCTGTAGGAGAAAACACTGTTCAGGACAAAGAACCCACAGTTTCACAGAGTACGGAAAGGAAAAATTTGCACAGCCTCCTCACCCCATGTGGTCCCCTTTTTGTTCCAAATAATATATTACTGAGTGTTTAGATTTTCTTTATACTCATACATTATAAGGTGTACTCTGTACTTGCTGTGCTTCCCTTGCCAATGAAGATGACTATGGAATGCTGGTGGAGCAATTCAGGTGCCTAAACATGGCCATCTAGTACTGCTTTAGATGCTCTCAGATATCCCACATGGGGTCCAACCACTGCTCTAGAGTGGATAGGTCTCCCATAGGCTCTGTATGATATCCACCAACCTTGTGCAGATGTGTCAGATACCCAAGGGCATCTAACATGGCACAAGGCAAAAGCAGTTTTTCATTTTTATCTGGCCAAAACTGTTTGCCAAATGGAATAGAACTGCACTTTATTCCAGGTTAGCCAGAATACCATTAAGTTACTCACTGAGAAAAAGATGCCCACACTCAGTCATGATGGTAGCCTTGACACCTGAGCACAGATGGCTCTTTAGGAAGATGCACACTCCTTTACAGTAATCATACCCTTTCTCCTTGGAGAGAGTTCCCCACTGATGCTGTTAGAGTTCAAGACCATAAGTGTGTCCATGCTTTGGCCACACTTGGTTCTATACCACATACTTTGGTTCTATTTCCATTGCATTCCCTTCCCTCTTCAGGGTACTACTAGGCTCTCTGTATCCCTAACCTGGATGGTACTCTCTGTTTCAAGTGGACGATTGTAATGGCACAAGAGATGCTGGATCAGTTGCCTCAGACTCCTGAAATTGCCTGAAGAATGAAAACAAACACATGGATAAGAGAGAAGAACAAGAGAGATACAAAAATACAAAGCCCCATGCCCATCTCCTTGCCCAAGGCAGGCTGGAAAATAATATGAGGGACATAATAGATCGTATATGACAGGGCTGAGCCAGTCACAATCTAGCATTCAGTTTGTAAAATGGTGTCTGGGACAAGCCAGAATAAATATTCCCATGCAATATCTTTTCCTCAAGGACAGGAAACAAACCATTACAAAGTAGACCTTGCAGATAATATTCTTAGATCAGTGTCCCTGCATTTAAAAAAAACCAACAACAAAAAAAAACCCAACAGAAGCAAGGAAGCAAGACTACTAACACAGCAAACAATCTGATACAAGGGATAAACTGCTGTGACTAGAGGTTTCTGCAGTCCACAAAGAGAATGTGGTTTGGAGCATGAGTATGGAAAGGGGAGATGAGAATTTGGAAATTACTTCAAAGACAAAACATATCAACAGCCTGAATGTGACAGGTACAAAGGGGTGAGGAGTCCACGGGTTGTGCCAGCAGTGTAATGGTAAGAATGAAAAAGACTGTAGAATTATTCTCCCAGGCAGGACAGTCGGGAATTAGCAAAGAGGAGGAGATAGGGTTTGGTGCTGTTGTGAAGTGAACAAGGCTGTGGAGGAAGGTTGGTCAGAAACAATGACAGCTGTGAGCCAAACTAAAAATTATGGCAGGGAAAGCCTTGTGAAGTCACCCCTGCTCCAATTCCTCTTGTCACTCCTGGATCACTCAGTACTAGCTTTACGTAAAATGTCTCACACACTGTCCTTGTTTTGATGTTATTCTTTTTCTGATTTGATAAGGAAGGTGGATGGCTGTCCCACCACTCTACTGCCCTGGAAGCACAAAGTGGATTTTCCTATGCCTTAGAGGTTCAGTCATACATGAGTGGTGCTAAGGAACCAGAATATGCTATATGCTATATTACATGCTAACCTTTGGGTGCCTAAAAGCACGAGCCAGAGTCCTATCCTCTGTATTCACTCTCAAGATTGGGCTACACCTCTGTGCTTACTCATTCTCTGCATATTTCAAGACACATAAAGGAAAAAACATTTCACCATCCTGCATCAAATATACATGATATATGAATCAGAAATGAGCTATGAGTACAGTCTTGGAAGCAAAGCTAATATAGGCTGGGGTGGCACACAAAGAACACAATACATCAGTATTTGTCCATCATATTAATGTAGCTGAATCAAAGATATGTGTGTTCCAAGGGAGGAGCTGTTCACTTTTGGAGATAGCTGAACAACAGCCTAAGCTTCTCAAAAAACAAGTACAGATGTTTAGGTCTCTGGCTGCTTTTCCCAGGGAAATTTATTCACAGGGTGAAGGAAGCAAGAGATGGGACCCTTCCACACAGACTGTCCAGAAAATGTCCGAGGAGATGTTATTGGAAAGGATGGAGTGGGGAGTACTTGACAGAGAGAGAGCAGACTGAGTGGGCCTACTTTTGCCATACTCTCTGAGGGATCACAAACAGAAGATATTTCCAGGTATGTTACATTGATGTTGAGGTGCATTAACAAAGTACCTTTAATACAGGAACAGCAGAGAAAGCTCCTTCTCTCAGTCTCTGGGAAATCAGCACCTCGCACAGGCATGTACACACAGTTAGGATGAAAGCTTCCTCAAGCTGGCTAGGATGTGGCTGAGGCATGCCAGAATTTACCATACCTGGGAGTTGCTGTGGCTCCAAAGTTTCAGGCATTTGTTTAAGAGGACTTGTTGGACCATTGGGCTCCTCTGGGTGACTGGGAGTGGGACTTGGGGGCTGAGGCAGCTGTTATGGAAAGGAGAGAAAATAAAGTCCACCCTGTGTCATTTCTTTCTCAGACTCTCCAAATGTCTTACTGCTTCTTAAGCAGTCTCTGTGTTGCAGTCTCTCCACTTCTCTCCCTCACCTCTCCTTTCTCATCTGTATCCTCATCCTCATCAACATAAGCAAAAGATTCATGCTTCAGCTTTGGCAGGGCTGCCCACGGTCCCTTGCTGTGCCCATCATAGGGTGCCTCAGACAGCTTCTGCTGCATTTCTCTGTTGAGGAGCCGTCGCCGTTCTGGGCTTATATGTCTCTGGAGGAGAGCCTGCAGTTCAGATCGCTCTACAGACCCCAGAAGGATCATGGTCTCTGCATAACACAGAGCAGAGAAGCCATTAAGCCGCTTCAAGGTTTTGAATGTCCCCTGCCACACACTGCCCCTTCTTCCCTCCAACCTCTTCATAGTGCTCGTACTGATACTATCTAGAGCTATACAAGAGTCATTGACCAGCCCTGCTAGTTGCTGCTAATATACTGTGGGATTGTGGGAAGCTCACCATCCCTGACTTGTGCTACTCCTCAGCACCACATCAGAAGCAGGCTCTTTACTTATGCAAGATCCCTCCCTGTTGTCGCAGTTCAGTCCACAAACTTCCCATACGCCTTCCTTACCTGCTATATCTGCTTCACTGCCCACACTCCAGCTTACCTGTCTGACCAGCTGAAACAGCCTTCTGTCATACATCATCCATAGCAGAAGATTTTTAGGATCATTTTTTACGTAGTGGGTCACACTGTCTCCTTCACAGCATGTAATTTTAAAGCTAGTTTCTTTGGCTCTTTAAGCTGAGACAGTCTTCAGG